>NC_140167.1:69585343-69620343 GCF_963971535.1 Notolepis coatsorum | reverse complement strand
CCTCGTGCGTGCCATGCATGTCAAGCCGCATCTCCATTTTAGGTTTGTTTGCACATTATGTCCTATTATCGGGTTTGAGGGAGATTAATTTGGTTAGGTTGAGTGTCATGCAGGCGTCGCGTCCTCATGGCATGCATGGTCGAAGCCACATATCTCCATTTCTTTGAGCTTGTAAATTGATGTTTGTAATAGATATATATTTTTGACAAAAGGAGGTTTGAGAGAGATATTAATTCACGCTCTCATTCATCTCCGCTCTCTCTCTCCCTCCCTCCCTCTCTCTCTATCTCCTCTCTCTCTCTATCTCCTCTCTCTCGCTCTCTCTATCTCCTCTCTCTCGCTCTCTCTCTATCTCCTTCTGATTGATGGTTAAACATTCAAACTGTGAAAATTATGATCATGTTTTTGTAAGCTAATATATAGTATGAACTTGTTATATTGAGTTGTAAGTTATTCTGGTATATGTTTCATGGAGGTCTAAACGTTGTATTTTTTCCCTTGCCTTTCAGGTAGCAAGTGCTGCTGGGAAATATTCAAATGAGCCAAACAGTAAGCTGATTATTTTTAAATATAAAAACACATTTGTGAGATGGGACTGTATCGTTGAGACCAGAACATAGTTTATTAATCTGTTTCCACAGAGCTCAGTTTTTTCTCATAGTTCCAATATGGTAGTCTGGCAGTGTAAATTGTGTGCAGCTTCTTTGACTTCTAGAATACAGTTATTTAAACACTACAGACTGCAACACAGCCACTTTTCCAGAGTCAGTCCTCTTCCATGCCTCCATACTGATTGTATCTGTAAATTTAAAACGCTAAATGCATTAAGTACTCATTTGTCAAGATATCATACTGCACAACTTAGCAGTAGACCAGAACAGAGTCTGAGCCCTGTGGTAATAAAATGCCCTTTGTGCGCATTTCGGGAACCCTTTTCTGAATCAATTTTCTTAAGTCATCTCAGAAAGCATTTAAAAAATAATGAAACAGTGACATGCCCATATAAGGATTGTAGCTATAGCACAAATGTTTACTCTTCATTCAATTGCCATAAAAACAGAGTACACCAATTAAGTCTTGCATCAGACTTAAAAGCTGTCGTTGTTGAGGATCCCCAAGACAGGATTTCTGAGGTCACTAGTGATTTGCATGAAGAATGTCCAGGCCAGAGCATAGAAGTGGTGGATGATGATGATCAATGTGACACTGACAATCTAAGAAATCAACTTAAAATGAACCTATCTTCCTTGTTCCTAAAGATGCAGGCTATCCTCCATGTCTCAAACACAGCTAACCCTACTGTCCCTACTGTCCATACTAACCCTACTAACCCTACTAACCCTACTGTCCCTACTGTCCCTACTGTCCCTACTAACCCTACTAACCCTACTGTCCCTACTAACCCTACTAACCCTACTGTCCCTACTAACCCTACTAACCCTACTGTCCCTACTAACCCTACTAACCCTACTAACCCTACTGTCCCTACTGTCCCTACTGTCCCTACTAACCCTACTGTCCCTACTAACCCTACTAACCCTACTGTCCCTACTAACCCTACTAACCCTACTGTCCCTACTAACCCTAACCCTACTAACCCTACTGTCCCTACTAACTCTACTAACCCCTGCTGCATGTTTGGACCATGCGATTTGAGGCCAAGCACCGCTTTTTCAAAAGAGTGGTGCATGACACTCAAAACTTCAAAAATATCTTGAAGACGATGGCAATCAGACACCAACACATGATGGCATATCATCTTGCTTCACCATCATATTTCAAGCCAAAAACCCAGGCATCCAGGGTTGACTCTGTTCTGGTTTCATCTCTACCAGCAGTAGCTCAGGTACACATTAGAGGACACACAGTTAGTGACACAATCTACCAGACATCAAAGGTAACCATTGATGGCACAGACTATGTCTGTGGAATGTTTCTCTCCGTCAGAGTCAGTGGTGGACTGTCTACATTTAGCCAAATAGAACAGATCTACCTTGTGAATAACGAGGTTTCTTTTCTGTGTCGAGACTATGACTCCTGGTATATAGAACATCTTAGGTCCTATGAGCTGTCAACCACACAACCACATATGTCCATCTACCTACAGTCTGGTCTCAATGATACAGTCCCACTCTCAGCATATATGATCGATGGTCTGCTGCTGCTGCTGACTCCCAAGCGATTCATTCAAGTGAAACGGAAGGTGAATAGTTATTTTATTAATCGATTATTGTGTCTTTATTCACTTGTTGTGTAATTGACCAGTTTATATTCTGTATAAGTTCATATTCTGTATATGTTAATAATGACGCTTTCTGTGTTGTGTTTATGACTACTCCTTAGGTCCTTGAGCTGCTGTCTGTCGACCGGACCACATCTGTCCACTGTCCATCTACCTGCAGTCTGGTCACAACGATACAGTCCCACTCAGCATACAAGATCGATGGTCTGCTGCTGCTGCTGACTCCCAAGCGATTCATTCAAGTTTCCATAGCACAATGGCAGCTGCCTCCCCACAACCCATGATCCTTCGTGTTGTTGAGACAGACCGGGCTAGAAAATTAAAACTCAGTTCACGACCCGCCTCTGTTGATGCACTGGTCAAGATTATAAAAGAACAGTTGGAAATAGACCTTGACTTCAGTTTGCTGTATGAAGATCCAGACTTTGATGGGAAACTTACTTCCCTTGATGACATTACGGAATTGCCACAAAAAGCTGTTGTGCACATTTCACTTTCGCTCGACTCCAGCTCTCTCGCATCTACTGATATACTTTCAGATATGTCATCTCCAGAACGTCTAAGCAGATGGCCTCCAGGTCCTTTTCCAGTTCCTACATTTGCATTCGATGTTGAGCTGAAACTTAGAGACGGAAACAACGAATTTGAGAAGAACAAGAGACACCTTCTTTCTAATGAGGGGCAGGTTCTTCTCAGTCTTCTTGACTTCTTCAGCAATTGTCTGCCTCAACTGCTCAAGCCTCAAGGAATCCTCTCCTTGGGGATAGTTGGGTAGGAAGTTTACTTCTGCTCGCTTGGGTCTTTTAATGTTGGAATGTGAAGGTTCGCCATCAGGATTGCTTCTACCTCTTCTTCCAGCATTTACAGTGACCTCCTCACATCCTGCCCGTCTCAGCTTGTTCCTGAAATTGCCCATCTTGAATTTGATGCTGTTCTTCCATCCATTGCAGCCGGTCTCAGATCCTGCTTCCTTCAAGCAGGGATGTTTGGCGACAAGAGCCGCAGAAGCCACTGCTATCTCTTCATCACTTAGATAAGCCTTGAAAGCATACATTGTAGATGCAAGCTTTTCTAAGATGTCGTGCTTTAGGTCTCTTGTCAAGCTGATGCAGACCACATTTGCCCTGCGCCGACAGACCATAGTGAAGTCCAGCCCACCAGTGAAAGAGCTCATGGACCTCTGGCCTGCTCTCAAAATGGAGTCTGAGGTAATGTAGATCAGCTCTCTCTTTCCTGTGTTAACATTTGGCACATTCTGTGTGTTTTAAAGTGAAACTTGTGATTCCTAAGCCTGGTTTATATACTCTAGCGGCGCATCTGCGTGTGTGTTCTGTGCGCCCCCGCGAGCTAGTCATCAGCGACCGATTCCGCAAAGCATGTAATGACATGGTTGACCAGAAATCCCGCCGTCATGCTCTGAAGCCCAAACCAAACAAAGTAAGAGATCCACCAAGTTGAAGTGACTAATTGATGTTGATATACTATATTGTCCTGCTGTTTTTAAATATAGGTTTATGCAGAGTTCCAGCTGATTACCAACCAGAACCTGCCCAACACATTCTACGCTAAGCTTGACCGCCATCTTCCTCGACTGATGACGTTATTCAGACAGAAGGCGCCCAAAACTGGGAACACAGCAGATGCTTTGGCTCACATTTTAAAAATCCACGATGAACAGGTGAATAGATTATTATACATGTCATAGGTCGAACCTCTGTAACATTGAACAGGTTCAATGATTCAAATGAGCTTTTGAATTTTACAATTAGTCCACCATTGTGTTTGCCATTTTTCTGATTGCATTAAAGATGTGAACATGTTATTTGTGGACATATCTGATTGGACTGTTTAAAATCCGCTTTGTTCAGTAAACATTTCCATATAATACAATTATTTTTCTTCTTCTTAATCTTACATCTTAATAGGAAATCCATGATGTTCACACCAGGCGTACCACTGTTCTCCATGCCCTGCCTGTGTATCTGCATGAGGAAGTCGCTGGATTTTTCAAAACCTGCACAGTGAGTCCGAGTGAAAATAATTTACAGTACAACTGTATATTAAGTGAACAGTTAATCAAAATGCTAAGTATCAGTCTTCCTTCCTTCCAGGTCTCCCTTGTGAAAGAGATATTTGATCTCGACGGGACTAACCTGGTTAAATAAAAATAACCTTCTCACCAAAAAAATTGTTCTAACTAAAATATAAACAACTTACAAACAAAACTCCATATACTTAGCTTTGTGCTGCACTTTGTAGAAACCATGGATTTATTTGTGATTATTATGTCTCTTTCATTCCTTCAGGACACGCCTGATGAGCCAGAGCTTCAGGGTGTTGCAGTGGCCCTCCTTACTGTCATCAGTGACCATGCATGACACAAGTCCAGTTCACTACCAGCCTGTGACAATCTCTGATAGGTGATTCCTTCCTGGTAATGTTTGGACTAATCTATGCACTACACCTCAGCTACCCCAAGGGACTTACCAACACTTTTGAATTCATTCAGAAGATTTTACTAGGTCTAGAAGCTGGTAAACTGTTGCCCAGGTTGCAGACTCTCAAGAATGACTTGATGATGCAATAATTTTTTTTTCTTCTGATTTTTCAATGGATTTTCTCCCCGTCCCAATTAGTCGTTGAATTCCCCCCCCCCCCCCCCCCCCCCCCTACCTGGTGCTGTATGCATGTTCTCCTACGAGTCGGTATAAGGGCGTCCCGAGTCGATCGCACGCTTCCCCCGAGACGTGCGCCGACAGCCAGTGACGTCTTTTCACTTGGCAGCGAGGGCTCTCATTGGTGAAGTGTAACACGTGGGAGGGCACGCTATCTCCACCAAGTCCTGCCCCGCTTAGCAAGCGCCGAGACCTGACCTGTAGGCGTCGCTGTCCACAACGCCAGATTCCCACCCGCCAGCTTCCCCACCCCCTAATACTGCCGAATTGTATTAGTGTGAACGGCCAGCCAAGCTGGTGACAACGCAGGGAGTTGGATTCGAACACGCGAATCCAGTGTCTCCAGCGTTGGTGACGAATGCAATCTCCGCTACGTCACCTGACCGCTCTTGCATTAAACTTTTGAAGGTATTATTTTGACATGACAAGGAAATGAATACCTCACCCCACATCCTTCTTTCAGATGAGTTTCTATTCCTTACTGTAATCAGTGATCATGACACAAGTCCAGTTCACTACCAGCCTGTGACAATCTCTATTGTCATTGAAAGTCATATCATGATCAGCTTCCCCAGATTTGGTGATTCCTTCCTGTAATGTTTGGACTAATCTATGCACTACCCCAAAGCACTTACCAACACCTCAAAAGTGTGTCTATAGAAACTCATCTGAAATGTCTTGTCATGTCAAAATAATACCTTCAAAAGTTGCTGTACTACTTTGCAGATGTTCAGCCAATAGGTCCAAACTACTCAATGTACCTTGTTCTTTATTTTTTATGTAATATGTTTACATTTGAGAGTTTTACAGTTCGAATTTTCTTAACCGTCTATAGCTGGCATTATTGTAATTTCATCCAAGTAAGTTTTAGAGTTGAAAGAGTTTATCAGAATCTCAAAGGCAACATCCAAGTCCCAAACGTTTGTTTCTCGAGGAACAATAGGAGGCAATGGGCATAAATGCCACTCTGCTCTGACTGCTTCCATTGCTTGTAGGCAGTGGTAGAGTTAGTGTTCTCAGTACAGAGTACAAGGCGATATACCAGGAGCCATAAACGCAACACAGAAGCGTTATTATTAACATATACAGAATATGAACTTATACAGAATATGAACTGGTCAATTACACAACTAGAGTGAATAAAGACACAATAATTGATTAATAAAATAACTATTCACCATTAGCTGGACTCAGTTCCGTTTCACTTGAATGAATCGCTTGGGAGTCAGCAGCAGCAGACCATCGATCTTGTATGCTGAGAGTGGGACTGTATCCTTGAGACCTTGTAGGCAGTAGTATACTGCCCTGTCAAGGGCTAACCGCAGTAACTTGAAAAAAGTAAACATTTAGTTGAGTGAAATTGACCTTGTCAATAAATGTTTTATCTTGTGACCAAGTTTCAGATGTTAATGTCGCTCAGTTTTGGAGATATGGGGTTTTAAAAACTGCAGTAACTACAAAATCACACTCAAAACCCAGGCAGACCGCAGTAACTTCCAAACAGTGAAAAATGGCTTTAAAGTGTTTTGACTTGCCATCCAAAATGTGTTATAGGTAAATAGATGATAGTACCCAGATTTAACATGTATTAATGAAGTAATCTTTAGGCATACAAAAATATGACATAATTATTTTAATTAACCCCCAAAAAGCAGATATTGCACTCTGCTGCACGATTTCCTTAAATAATTATACAGGTAATGTACAGGCAAAGTGCAGTAACTTCAAATACAATGTTGTTTTCCCTCCAGCTTTCATAACTTAACCTAGCCATTTTGAAAATGAAATTTAATACCTGAATATATTGGAATGATGATGATCCAAATAAAATGGCTAGGTGAAGTTATGAAAGCTGGAGGGAAAACAACATTGCATTTGAAGTTACTGCACTTTGCCTGTACATTACCTGTATAATTATTTAAGGAAATCGTGCAGCAGAGTGCAGTATCTGCTTTTTTGGGGTTAATTAAAATAACTACGTCATATTTTTGTATGCCTAAAGATTACTTCATTAATACATGTTAAATCTGGGTACTATCATCTATCTACCTATAACACATTTTGGATGGCAAGTCAAAAAACTTTAAAGCCATTTTTCTCAGTTTCACTGTTTGAAAGTTACTGCGGTCTGCCTTGACAGGGCAGTATAGTTAGTGTACTGTATAGTGTTCTTAGTACAGAGTACTGTAGTGTTCTAGTTATCATTCTGCAAACATAGCCTGCTCTAAATGACGGATGGTGCCTCTGACATTCTGACTAACTCTTTCAATGAAAACACCATCTTGTTCCATGATACATCATGGAGCAAATACATGCAGCTGCATTTCCATATGTAGGTATGTGCACTATTAACAGTATTGCCAGCTGTATAGCATGTAATGTGGGTTGGTATTTTGGTTCCACATTGGCAGGACCCAATATACAGCACAACGTTTGTGAATTTTACATGTGCCAAGCGGATTGACAATTTTCAGATAATCTATACATTTTATTCTGTACTGTACATAGATACACTGTGTTATCCCAACGGTCACAATAGTTGCCGTCAACATGTTTGCTCATTCTATGACCACACTATACAAATTTGAGTAATTCAGCCAGGATGTAAACGGCTCTGGTCATGTGCACTGCACATATTGAGACCCTTTATTATTTCAACATTTGCTGGAAATACATTGATACATCATTCAGTAACATTTTCAGAGCCTTATAACAAACATTATTACACTATTGTGACCAGAGGGATTAAATGTGTAATATACATTACATTGTATGTACATGTTATAACATGCATGTATTTATTTTCTATATATATTTTCTATATATATATATTTTCAATTTTAACATTGCCATAATGTTGTAGAGGGCAACACAATGTTTTTGTAAGATAAATAGATGTATACTCTTTGAATAGAAATAAATATAAAGAGTTTGAAGTTGTAACACAATGTTTTTGTAAGATAAATAGTTTCGATGAAGAACAAAACCTCCTAAATGCATAAAAAAAAAGGGGAAAACTTCATATCTGCACTTTGCAAGGCACTAATACCTGGTCGGTATTGTTAACATATATAGTCCAAAAACAGTGTACGGTGTTTACAGTGTTATTGTACATTGCTAACATACAGATTATATATGTATACTCTTTTATACTCTTTGAATAGAAAAAAATAAAAGAGTTGTTTGAAGTTGATATAATGTGCTTGTGTAGTTATTTTTCTGTTAACTTTTTCACATGGATTTTAAAACTGAACCTTAAGTTATAGTAACTGCAAATATTTGAGTTGATTAACTTAAAAATTTGAGTTGATTAACTTAAAAGAAATGAGGCATGGGATGGCCTCAATGTCGTTGAGTTCTGTTAACTTAATCACATGGATTTAAGGTTGAACCTTAAGTCACAGTAACTGAACATATTTGAGTTGCCTCCACTTGAGAACCTTAAGTCACAGTAACTGAACATATTTGAACTGCCTTAACTGAGAACTGTAAGTCACAGTAACTGAACATATTTGAGTTGACACCACTTGAGAACCTTAAGTCACAGTAACTGAACATATTTGAACTGCCTTAACTGAGAACTGTGAGTCACAGTAACTGAACATATTTGAGTTGACACTACTTGAGAACCTTAAGTCACAGTAACTGAATATATTTGCATTGCCTTAACTGAGAACTGTAAGTCACAGTAACTGAACATATTTGAGTTGACACCACTTGAGAACCTTAAGTCACAGTAACTGAACATATTTGAACTGCCTTAACTGAGAACTGTAAGTCACAGTAACTGAACATATTTGAGTTGACACCACTTGAGAACCTTAAGTCACAGTAACTGAATATATTTGAATTGCCTTAACTGAGAACTGTAAGTCACAGTAACTGAACATATTTGAGTTGACACCACTTGAGAACCCTAAGTCACAGTAACTGAATATATTTGAATTGCCTTAACTGAGAACTGTAAGTCACAGTAACTGCACATATTTGAGTTGACACCACTTGAGAACCTTAAGTCACAGTAACTGAATATATTTGAATTGCCTTAACTGAGAACTGTAAGTCACAGTAACTGAACATATTTGAGTTGACACCACTTGAGAACCTTAAGTCACAGTAACTGAATATATTTGAATTGCCTTAACTGAGAACTGTAAGTCACAGTAACTGAACATATTTGAGTTGACTCCACTTGAGAACTGTAAGTCAGAGTAACTGACCATATTTGATTTGACTTAACTGAGAACCTTAAGTCACAGTAACAGACCATATTTGAGTTGCCTTAACTGAGAATTGTAAGTCTTAGCCAACTGAAAACATTTGAGTTTATCAACTTAAAAAAATTGAGGCATGGGATGGCCTCAATTTTTTTAAGTTCTGGAAACTTATTCGGGTTTACAGTGTTCTTGAACTGAAATGCGTGTTCTGTTCAATTAATTTGCATACAGACACACCCGCCAGCTCCTTATAAGGCGAATAAGGCGTGTGCAAAACGGCAAGCGCCGTATGCAAAACAGCAGAGGTTCAGCATTGCATCTGCACTATGCTGATCCATTCAGGAATCGATTTGGGACTGATCTCAAAATGAGATAGGATTAAAATGTTGTGTTATTATACAGCACAAGTACAATACAACATCCAACCAGAGTGGATAAATAAATGCTCCATAAATAAATAAAAGCGTGGGCGGCTGGGTGGCGCAGAGGACTAAGTGCTCGTCACCAACGCAAGAGACACTGGTATCGAATCCGGCTGTCAGCGTTGCCTCTGGCTTGGCCGGCCGTCATACTGGCTCAATTGGCAGAGTCAGCGGGAGGGAAGCCGGTGGGGTGGTATTCTGGTCGTTGTAAACAGCGACTCCTACAGGTCGGTCAGGGCGCCTGCACAGTGAGGGAGGGAAGTGGTGAAGGTAGTGTGACCTCCCACGCGTTACACTTCACCAATGAGAATCCGCGCTGGCAGGTGAAAAGAGGCTGCTGGCTGTCTCCTATGTCTCGGAGGAAGCATCTGATAGACTTCAGGGCTCCCTAGACCGACCAGTGGGGGGCACATGCGAGCAACGACCAGGAAGGGGAGGGGGGAATTTGCATAACGACTAAATTGGGATGGGAGAAAAATACAGAAAAACAGGAGGATAAAAAGCGTATAAAAAAAAGAAATGCGTGGATAAACAGCTTAGTGAGGCAGCCTCAGTGAGCGAGCACACACACACATGTACCGTATACGTGCAAAATAAATCGTTCCAGCAAAGTAAGCTTCTATTATTCTAATGACTGGTTTTATTATGTATTATAATAGTAAGTCCTACTGTAGAACATGACATATTAGCATGACATCTAATTTAGTAATGTCAATACTGAACGACTGTGCGATTGGCTCTTGACATGGCTCTACGGATATCCGTGGAATAAAAAAATTATAATGATAATAAATACGACTATGACTAAGCGTCTGTCTACCACCGCAGAGACAGTGGGATCGAATCCGGCTGCGGTACCTCCGGCTTGGGTGGCCGTCCATACTGACACAATTGGCAGTGTCAGCGGGTGGGAAAGCCGGTGGGGTGGGTCCTGGTCGTTGTAAACAGCGACTCCTACAGTTCGGTCGGGGCGCCTGCACAGCGAGGGAAGGATCTGGGGGAGGTAGTGTGACCTTCCACACGTTACACTCTCCCAGTGAGAGTCAGCGCTGCCAGGTGAAAAGAAGCGGTGGGCTGGGTACACATGTGTCGGAGGAAGCATGTGATAGTCTCCGCCCTCCCAGACCGACGGTAGGGGGTAGAGTGCGCAACGACCAGGAAGGGGATTGGGAATTGGCATGACGACTAAAATAATAAATAAATAAAAATAAATAAATAAATAAATAAATAAATAAATAAATAAATAAATAAATAAATAAATAAATAAATAAATAAATAAATAAATAAATAAATAAATAAATAAATAAATAAATAAATAAATAAATAAATAAATAAATAAATAAATAAATAAATAAATAAATAAATAAATAAATAAATAAATAAATAAATAAATAAATAAATAAATAAATAAATAAATAAATAAATAAATAAATAAATAAATAAATAAATAAATAAATAAATAAATAAATAAATAAATAAATAAATAAATAAATACGACTATGTCTAGATGTATTGGCGTGCACCGGAGTTTAGAGCAGCTTTCTCTGGGACAAGTCATTGGGGATCATTTCAGACATCCGCGGAATTAAATAATTATAATGATAATAAATACGACAATATTTGTGGACCACAATGGAGAATCCTCTCCGACGATCCAAATAAGAACAAGTAGTGCTTCCATCTAAATCTCATGAAACAAAAATAAATAATTAAGAAATGCCTGTAAAACTAATATGACCACTTTTACCGTACAATTGGAGTCTTAAAAACCATGATAGATTTGTTTCAATATACAGCCATTTCTGATTTGTTTCTCAATTGGTATTATATGAATTGATTTTCCGAGGAAGGCCCCTAGGCCCCTAGGCACCTGTTCCTACCAGACCTACCAGTCTACCAGCACAATGCAGGGACACACCTCGCTAGTACCATACCTATCAAGTCGTTTGATTCCTCATAGACACTCCCTAATGCAGCATCATATTCCCGCCTTTTCTTCCCCCTTTTCCCCCTTTTAAGCCCAGCCTCAGAAATTCCTTCCCTTTCCTCCCGAGATGTATTCTGGAAAGCCGGCACACATATTCTTAAGGCCAACATTAGCTTTCGGCTGTCGCTGAAATTCTGCGTGATGGAGCTAGACCGCCGACCGACATACTTCCACGTCAGTTCAACTCGTGGGTTGCAGTACACCACCAAATCACTAGGTGGCCGTGCTGCATTGTGTTCTACAAATGGCTATATTTTCAGACTTCCTCAACGTCCTTCCTTCCTTTCTTCGATTTGGTCGATGTTTGTAATGTAGTTAATCACAATCTCCTGAGATGATGAATGGTAAATTTGGAAGTATGTAAGGCCCAGGGCAGCGGCCAATCACAGCTCTGCGCTGTCCGTGTCACCTGGCGCCAATTTTATGCATGGTAAACATGTTGGCCAGCTGCATGTAGGCGTCGCCAGTAGGCTTGTGGGCGCACGTCAGGCTCGCCTCGACCATCGCACCCACTTAGCCTCTGTCATCTCGCCATTCATGTCATGCTATTTACAGTATGTGTACTCCATTCATGTTCCACCTTAAAGGTGTTATTCCCACACCCTGCTATCTGTCATTATTGTTACTGTGACTATCATTAAACTATCAACAAGTGAGTTGACTTCTTTGAACGTGTGGAACTTGTTTGTTAAGCTTGCAAAGAAACTCCATGTGTATTCGAACCACTGCTTGTCTGCCATAGCATCATCTGTGATTACCACCAAAGCTATCAATGTTCCATTTAGCATGCATATATAGTCATCCTGTCGTTGCCAGAGATTTCTGTATCATATATATATATATATATATGTGTCAATCGATTAAAATATTTTATCTGATTAATCGCATGATTTTTCCATAGTTAACTCGCGATTAATCGCAAATTAATCGCATATTTGTATCTGTTCTAAATCTACCTTAAACTGATCTTTTTCAAGTTTGAATACTCTTATCAACAGGAGAGTCGACAAATGCTTGCTTTATGCAAAACATGCATGTTTATTTATTGCCACAATGAGAAATACTGTCTCATTGTTTTATAAAAAAAAAAAGCCCAACAAAAAAATTGCAGATGGGCATACCAATTTACTAACTGTAACATTACATATAATGATTACTAACACAGTAGTGTGTTGAACTTTACACTTGAACTATTCATCCCCATTGTTTTGTTTAAACAGCTATTTAACACAAAAGGATGACCTCATGCATTTCACATTTGCATAAAATTCACAACAAACTAAATAACTTCAAAGAAAATAATAATTTTAAACAATGAATAAAGTGTGCATGAAATAATAGGGGAAAGAAAAGGTTAGGAACTTGTTACATTCACCCACACAAGGGCTGAGGACTCGCACCCCCCGCCCCTCTCTCTCTCTCTCTCTCTCTCTCTCTCTCTCTCTCTCTCTCTCTCTCTCTCTCTCTCTCTCTCTCTCTCTCTCTCTCTCTCTCTCTCTCTCTCTCTCTCTCTCTCTCTCACACACACACACACACACACACACACACACACACACACACACACACACACACACACACACACACACACACACACACACACACACACACACACACACACACTTTGAGTCAGAAACAAACATATCAATAATACACCTGAGTGAAGTCTAGTAAAAAAATAAAAAAGAATAATAATATTAATTAATTTAATTTAATAATATTAATTATTAAATAATAATATTAATCTTGCAATAAAAAAATTGTGGCGTTAAAATTATTTTGCGTTAACGCATTAATACCGCGTTAACTTTGACAGCCTTAGTGTATATATATAGCATTTAGCATGCATATATATATTATATACACAGCCTTAGTGTATATATATATACTGTATATGGAGGAGGTAGAGCAGTCGTCTGGCAATCCGGAGGTTCCTGGTTCGATTCCCGCTCCTCCCGTGCAGCGTGTCGAAGTGTTCTTGAGCAAGACACTTAACCCCTAACTGCTCCCGATGAGCAGGTTGGCTCCTTGAATGGTCACCTCCGCCGTCGGTGTGTGAATGTTCGAGTGAATGGGTAAAATGTGAGGAACAAATTGTAAAGTGCTTTGGATAAAAGCTGCTATATAAATGCAGCTACCATTCATTCTCTTCCATCCAGGTCAGATGGGGGGCTTGCCCTACCCTTGCTTGAGGGTTGTGCCCCTCACCCTGTGCGCTTTAGTTTCCCCCCTTTATTATATTTATTTATGTTGATCAGAAGAAGCCAGCCGCCTCTATTTTTGCGCCTGCCCCCTGATCAGAGCATCCGCGCATCCACGCCTGCCCACCAGTACGCTGTGTATATCCATCCCTTTGCCGTCTATCCAATGCGTTGTGCTCATTTTCCAACCAATACCTTGTCTCTCATTCAAGTTTCAAGTTCAAGTTTCTTTAATAGTTGTCATACAGAAGTACAGAATACTTTTGTACAAAATGCTTCTTACTGTTGCGCTCCAGAGACTGTGCATGACAAGATAAGTATGAAATAAAAACATAGTAAAAATTAGAAGAAAAAAAAGAGGTCACAGTGTTCAGTTTAGACATATGTACAATGTTCGTAGACGTAGTTACCATACAATATACAATACTGTGCAGTGTACTAATATACAATACTATATAGTGCAAGGCATAAATGGACGAGGTGCAGTTTAGGTACAATTCACAGTAGGTGTACGAGTTGTAGTGCAAATCCTTTATCAATAAATATAAAGTGTAAGTGTGTTTGTGTGATCTAAAGTGTGGAGAGTGGGTGCTGCAGTGTGTTGTTTGAGTGAGTGAGTGTGTGTGCGTGTGGGTGTGTGTGCTGTGTGCATTTGATGGTTGTTGCATAGTGATTATTGTTCGTTTAGCGATTATTGTTCGTTTAGCAGCCTGATGGCCTGGGGATAGAAGCTCCTTCTGAGTCTTTCTGTGCTCGCCATAAGACTCCGGTATCGCTTGCCTGACGGCAGCAGTTCAAAGAGGCAGTTGTTCGGGTGGCTCGAGTCCTTAATAATTCTCTTATTTCTTGTCTTGTGTTGTCATTGGTGCTGAAGGATTTTTTTTTTGCCATGGTGATTTGTGTATTAAACATTTATTTTTTGCCATGGTGATTTGTGTATTGAACGCTTATGTTTTGCCTGGGTGATTTGCGTATTAAACATTTATTTTTTGCCATGGTGATTTGTGTATTAAACGTAATTATTTTTACCAGGGTGATTTTTGTGTATTAAACGTTTTTCTTTTTGCCAGGGTGATTTGCATATTAAACATTTAACCAATAAAAAGTAAAAACTCTAAATAAAAAAAAGACCACAAAGAAAGATTGACCCTGACCAGTACATTTCCTCTAAGGTCATACCAATATTCCACAGGCAGTTAGTCTTTTGGTCTACTGTAAAGACACATGGCCTGCATGCTGTTGTGATGCTGCTGTAGGTGTTGGCTGGTGGAGGCTGCTGTGTCTGAGCATCTCACTACTGATGGCTATGCCTCTCAGACGTTGTGACAGACTTTATCATGTCACAAGCGTGGCCGCTGAAGCATGTGTGTGTGTCCGTGTGTGTGTGTGTGTGTGTGTGTGTGTGTGTGTGTGTGTGTGTGTGTGTGTGTGTGTGTGTGTGTGTGTGTGTGTGTGTGTGTGTGTGTGTGTGTGTGTGTGTGTGTGTGTGTGTGTGTGTGTGTGTGTGTGTGTGTGTGTGTGTGTGTGTGTGATGTTGTTGTTGTCAAGCAGGGCCAGATTCCTTCTATCTGCTGCTAATCCCTTTTCCTGCTCCTATCATTCAGGATGGTGTTCATATGTCACCGTGGCAACACCCTACAGCCCCAGAACCAGCTTACACACACACACACACACACACACACACTCACACACATGCACACACACACACACACACACACACACACACACACACACACACACACACACACACACACACACACACACACACACACACACACACACACACACACACACGCACGCACGCACGCACGCACACACACACACACACACACACACACACACACACACACACACACAACACACACAAACACAAAGTTTTAGGTGTGTGTGTAGTCATGCATGTAAACAAATACAGACAGAAACACACATGATACACGTGTGCACACATGCACACACACACTCAAACACAAACACACATACACAGGGACCTAGACACACAAACACACACATCAGTACAGGTATGCTCCCAGCGACTACAAAGCGAGGGATGAAGGGAGGAGTAAAGGGAGGAAGCCGGATGACAGCAGAAAGATGAAACATTTGGATGATGCTGTGAGTGAATCCTCCATTTTACTATCAAAGTCCCATCTGTCTCAAGCCATATTCTCAACATACAGCACAACAACACAAATGTATTAAATCGCTGACAGCCAAATTAGTACATTTTAATTTCACCATGGCAACAGCGTTAGCATGTGTGTGCGTGGCAGCCTCTGATGTGTGGAGCGTATAGCTTCTCATTCCACAGCCTCCAACGTGTTTAATTTGACGGCTCTAACGATCTAGAACGTAATGAGCCATAATTGCAGCAAACCGCTAACTATGGTTCAGTCGAAAAGCCTTTTATTGTCACCCTTTTATTGGCCACCGTTTACTCCCTGATAGGCCGGTGTGCTAAATTGAGCTTGATATACATGTCTCTGCTAATGAGTACGCGGGCAGCCGCGTGTTTATGCTCGTCTACAACACGGCTATCAAACACAAGAGGCCACTGCTACAAGCATGTGACGTTATGACCACTATCCAATATCCATATACATACTGCATATATATACATACAGCATTGTTACGTATGGGGTTTATGTATGCTGTGTGTATGTAGGCATATCTTGTTTGGTTCTGTTTTGTGTCGTTTTTGTGTCCCTCTTCTGTTTCTACGTATCCTTTTCTCAGATGCACTCCTGGTTTCAGTCCTCATCATCACCACCTGTCCACCTGTTCAGCAATCAAGCATTCCCACACCTTATAGTCCCCTTTGTGTTCAGTTCACCCTCTTCCTTTTGGGTATGTTGTGTGTTGTAGAGCTGGTGGCAGAGCTCTGGTTTTTCCCGGTTGTGATTATTTGTACTATGTTATTTAGGTGAAGCTTCTGTCTTTTTGTTATCCATTGACCAATTCTTGTTTAAGGCTAACATTCGTATATTTGTTTGTCCTTAATTTTTCCCAGCCCAGTTATATTTCTGTGTATTCACATTTGTTTTGCACACAGGGACAAGTGAGGATAGGAAGATACCCTGGGGTCTATATCTAGCATCACGTAGGTTTACCTGTTGTTACAACCCTAGGTTAGAGTGAGCACCACCCACTGTATTTATGGGTGCTTAGTACCTGTCAAGGGGGGTGGGTTATTATTTATTTTTGTATTTCATTTTAGTGCCACTGATAGTCCTCAATGATCCCTGTGTTGCCTTTTTTTGTAAATAAACATTGTTTTATAATCTGTTTCCTGGTTTTGTGTCACTGCACCCTCACCCACCATGTCTGTTGCCTTATGTTGCGCCCTTCCACTGAGTGACCACGGTAAGAAGCATATCCATATCTGTCTGAATTTACCTGAGTATACTCCTCCTACCTACTCATACACCTGAATATAACTCTGTACAATATCATGTACAATAATGCTGTATATACTGTGTATATATATATACACTATATTTATTTATTCTTACCATATCCACCTGTCTGTACATACCTGCACATAATCCTTTTACATATCTGTAGATACTATATCTATATCTGTACATATCCCTTACCTACTCTTACTAGTTACACTGCTGGCCAGAAGGCCTATGACTCACTACCATAGTGTCTTTATAATAATAATAATAATAAATTACATTTATATAGAGCTTTTCTAGACACTCAAGCGCTCCCCACAATGTAGTGTGGAAATTGCCTCCTTCACCACCACTGGTAGCACCCAACCTTGGGCTACGCAGGCTCAATGGCTGCCATACACTGGCAGCAGGTACACATCACACTACACAATGGCTGAATGGCTCAGGAGACAGGGATTCATACCAGCCAATTAAGGGGAATGGATGATTAGGTGGCCTTGATGTCAGAGACCTATATCACTGTACATAATACTACAACTCACTGTACATACATCTGATTAGCTCTACACCCAGCAGTATGTGTTGTATATTACTATTACACTTCACTGTTACATTTGCACTCTGGTTGGATGCCAAACTTATTTTATTGTGTGCTGTATAATGACAATAGATTTGAATCTAATCTAATCTAATCTAATCTAATTGAATATAATCCCCCATTGAGTGTCTCCATTTGCTTTATTCAAATATGTGCAGAGTTTTACAGATCCTGTCTTTAAAGAAAAAAATATTATTTACACTGTCCTACATTAAAATGTCCCGCCCCCCACTTTCATCTCCCCTCCTACCACTGAAAGATGTAATGTAACATTATCCACATTAAAAAAAATTAAAACGTCTAGACCTGTGTTGTATATTTTGTTCAGTTGTGTATGTATATTGTCTCAAATGTTTCCAACAATGTTCAAACCCAGATAAATACATAATTTGAGGGAGGAACTTGGCGAACTGGCTAGTTAGCAGCCAAGCTAGCAAGCTACTGGTCTCTGCGATAGAGCACAATTATTCATTCCTGTTTGCTGCATGTCCTGTCACCGAAGGTGTAAAGTGCAAACGTACGGGTGAACCAAATGACATTTCAAGATGGAAAGAGCTTTGTGACAAGCTGGGACTACATAGAACAACAGATTTGATCTTGAATGTGTTACATTGAGCTCATGGAAGAGAGAGCGGGGGGAGAAAATGAATGAATGTGGATGAGAGCCTTGACATTAAGTGGTTGTAGCTACGGCTGTCGGGGTGCTGGAGACATGATCCAATATACTTTTATACGCCTGAGTCTCCTGAACACGGAGAGATCAATCCCATGTCGATCGGCACTTTCTCTGCCGAGCTATAGTCACTTTCCCGCACCTACTCCCAAACTATGCATGCGCAGATTGATGAACCTAGATCTCTGGACAATCCAGAGAGACTCTGTGGGAAATCTGAGGGTGCCGATCTGGTGGGTCAGGTGGAAAAAACGAAAGTCACGGAACGATCTACTGAATATCATGATGATTGTATAAAGTTTTATAGAATTTTATAAAATGTTGTGCTAAAAGATTTGCTTACTTAAGTCAGTTAACAGCGGCAAAACTATTTCCATTTATTTAATTTCCATTACTGTAATGTTTTATCTTTTCTGTAAATTTGATGTAGATTGGGCCAAAATAGAAATGTTTATAAAAAGATGGCGGCAAACAATATGGCAGACATGGGTGGTCCAGGGGGAAGGTTGTAGAGCATCTTCAGCTGCATAGGAGTATGACATTTCATTTCACGTTGATCTGACGTGTGGTGTGGGAGTTATGGCCTTTTAAGTGTGACCCTTTGTTATAGCGCCACCATTTGGCCAACGTGGGTGATTAGGTTTACCTGAGTAGTGGGTGGGCATAGGAGCCCACCTATAGAATTTGGTTGGTCTGGGACTTATGGCTGCTGAGCCTCAGACACTTTTAGTGGAGAAAAATAGTAATGATAATGAAATAATAATGAAAAACCCTAACAAATACAATAGGATTATAGCAACTTCGCTGCTTGGCCAACAAATAATAGTAATCCTAGGATTCTGTATATTGGTTGTTTGACAATGAAGACAACAACTCTCATGATCCCAAGCTACTTCACGACGTCATCGAACTCTCGTCTTTTGTTGTTTTAATCGAGAGCGACATGCTGACCCCCCTGGCGGCAGAAATGACAATACTGTGCCTTGAAAGAGAGAACGACTCGTATCCGGCATGCATCACGTTCTTGTCCTTTGCCTGACCCCGTCCGCCATGATGTTGGCGTCTAGCAACGGGCGGGGTCGCCTATCGGTCACCTCCGTCCAATCGGAACGCTCCCCGCGTCGTCGCTGTCGCTAAGCCGCTGTGTCCGCCGTCGCCATTGGAGTAGCGTCGGAGCGAGCAGGAACGATGGAAGCAACCGATGTAGACGAAGGAGGAGACAGGGGGTGGGGGGGGTAGAAGCCGTAATACGCCCAGCCTCCCGCTTGCAAAATGGAGGATGTCCCACTTATTCACCATTCGGTTTTTCCCCCCTTCCACATCCTTTGTTGGGGTGAACGAGCATGCCTTCCCCCGCTGTGTCCCCCCCCCCCCCGCTGTGCCCTTCCCCCGATGTGTCCGCTTCACACCGATGGCTTTTGTTTGGTGACAAGTCCTGGGCTTCTCGTGGTGTTTACAGGTCAACGGCGGTGCGAGGGAGAGGTGAAGCCCAACCCCGTAATGAGTTGACACTCTGAGGGAATGAAGGAGAAAAAAAAACTCGTTGGGCCATCAGAGCCTCACAGCTGCGAAGGCCCCGAAGATTAACACATTATCTAACACACCGCCCCCCCCCCCCTCCCTCGTCCCCGTCCCCATCGCCCTAACCTTTGTCTGGTTGTCACCTGACATTAGGCTGCCCCGTTATCGGCCTTCTTCTGTGGGGTCCTGCGGTCGCGGTTTGGGGACACCCGAACGCACTGCCACACGATTGAATATGGCGTACGTGAGCGTGAGTGCGTATGTGAAACATACTCTATTCAAGGTCAATCGTTTCAGTGCGACCACTCGGGTTGACATAACAGTGACAATAGAGGGGATTGCTCAAAGGGATAATCCTTTGTAGGAAAAAAAAAGAAAGGATTTAATTGTTTATGGACATTTCCTTCATGGTAGGCGATGAGTTTTTTGTGTGCAAAAAAACATTTTGTGTTAATGGGTTAATAACGGGTTGATAGACCCAAATGAAACAGGAAGAAAAAATCTTTTTCTGTCACATTCCGAGTAAGAACCGCTGTGTTTGCGCTGCCATATTGCATTCCCACACCATGTAACATCTTGACAGGTTTTGTAAACCCACTGTGTTTACTCTGGACCCGAAATAAAACCATGCTTTTGAACAAATAACAGAGCCACTATCTCCGAGGTTCAGCCCCTGCAATGAGAACAGATAACATGAAGGATCTGGGAAGATCGCTTTTTAAATTCCATTTTAGTTTATCCGACGGCGTTGCCGTGCTTCCCCTGCTCACTGTGGTAAATGTCTTTGTCCCCCTCCATCCCACGTATATATCAAGGACGGCGCGGCGGAGGACGAGGTGTGTGATTGCACATCGCACCCAGGAAGTAATCATGCCGGCCCTGCCAGCGTCCCTGATTAAGACTGATAAATATCGATGAGCCGTTAATGAGATGTCAAGTCGGAAACCCGGGGGCCCCTCCTTCCACATCCAACACCGGCACCAAATGCAGACAAAAATAATGACCTCAACTCCAAAGCAAAGTCATGACCGGCCTCTCGTAGGTGCGAGAGTGCGAGCTGTTAATTATCGTTAGATAGGGCGGAGACGACGCAGGCTTGGATTATTCGCGTCAAAGGACATAGTCACCAGCAGATGCTTTTGGTTGGGGGATATTATCGCTCATAATTACACTCGTTAAGCGGAGGGGGTGATTATCGTTAATTCTCATTCAGCACAACTTTAAGGTATAGACCAAGCCCGAGAGAGAGGGAGTAAGAACCGTACGACTTTTACGCGATACGGGTCAAGGTGCTAATTAAAAGATAATCTTCTACATTTGTCTCCTGTTGACTGAAACGCCCGACGCCCACCACGGAGTTCTTGAGTCAAAAGAGTTATCAATAGAAGGTGAATATATAAGGATTATGATTTCCTTACGCAGCTCCTCTCTTCTCTCTTCTTCTCTCTTCCAATTAAAACAGCACTGCAATGATTCCCACCCATTTTGTGATTCTGCGATGTAAACACTGAGCAGGCCCACTTTATTCACCCCAGACACACACACACAGACAGACATATGCACACACACACAGAGAGAGAGAGACACACACACACACACACACACACACACACACACACACACACACACAGGGTGCGATCCAAGAGGGGAGCCCGGGGAGCTATAGCTCCCCTAGATCAGACATCAGCTCCCCTGGGGGTCTCTAAAGCTCCCCTGGGAGCTGTATCATCATCGTGTATAATAATAAACGTATGCTATTTTGGATGTATGATTAATGATTTGCGTGTAGTGGCTACTTACTGGGACACAATTCACGGCATTCTAGCCTTTTGTGGTGTTTACTACATCTCCCATGACCCTTAGCGGGGGATGACGTAGATAAAGAGAGACAGTGAAAGTTGAATGGAAGTGTTGTTTGTGAGACAGTAGCGTGCGTAATAAACTAGTGTTTTTGCATCGGAACACGACTCCGTCTACGCTATCATTACTGCATTCCTACATTTGTGACCCTTGGACGTATTTCGGAGATTATATCGAACATGTCAACTGAACAACAGAACGCAGATCGCAGAACTTTGAACGCAGTTTCACTCAAGCTGCGCAGAGTGCCAACGCTTGGTTCGCGCGAAGCCCAATTCGCTCTCAGGAATATTACCGCGGATGCCACCAAGTACTACTATGTGGTAGCAGCCCTTACGAATTCAACGGCAGCGAGAGTGGTGAGTTTGCTGGAAAACCCACCTACACATGACAAATATGTGACTATAAAAACACGCTCTGAGTTTTTTTCTCGCACCCCCCCCCCCCCCCCCCCCCCCCCCCGACGACGGGGCTCACCCAAAGATGATGCTATGGATCGCACACTGCACACACACACACACACACACACACACACACACACACACACACACACACACACACACACACACACAGAGAGAGAGAGAGAGAGAGAGACAGACCGACAGACACACACAGACAGACAGACAGACACTCACAAGCTCACGAGTTGTCACCGTCTACTGGACTACGGCGAACGCGTCGGCTCGGTGTGGTGTGCACGTGGAAGGAAGCAAGGTTCATTATCTCACCCCACCATCTTGTTTTGCTCAGGTTCATGTGTGGAGTTAATGTATGAGCTGAGGGAGGGGGGCGAGGGAAGGGGGGGGGGGGGGGTCACGTCAATGTGGTTTCATGCTGGACATGTGATCCTACAGTACGGCGCAGCACCGTGCACCATTCACAGGAAATGATCCCCCTATCTCTGTGATTACGGCCACGAGGACGTCTTATCTTCCTCCCTGCCGCCTCCTTCACCCAATGGTTACAGTTCGCCGCCAGTACGGTGCCTTTCACACAGATTATCCGACGGTGACGGTGAACTCCGAGGCCGCGGTGTGTGTGTGTTTGCGTGTGTGTGTGTGTGTGATCCGTTGGAATATTGTTTCCTTGGCAAGCGTACACCCAGCCCACGGATGGTGAGCCGTCAAGAGAGAGAGAGAGAGAGAGAGAGAGAGAGAGAGAGAGAGAGAGAGAGACCCTGCAGCTGCACCGAAATACCCAACAATAGGAGGCTTGTTCTGGGGGGCAGAGAATGCAGGGTGCCCCTTTTGGTGAAAGAGGGGAAGTAAAGGGGGGGGGGGGGTTAAAATATTTCAGGGGTTTTGGGAATAGAATAATCCCTTGTGATGTCCCTTTTGTACAGAGGCGATCAGCTGGAGATTTTTTTGGGGGGCGCGCAGTCGCCGAGGTGAAACGGCCAGCGCTTTGTTTTGTGGAAATATAGCTGGCGAGTTCACATTGTCATCACGGTCGGCAGTACATTCGGGCGTATACTGTTTTCAGCACAACTACCTTTCTGCTGACGAACTATCGCAGAGTCCTTCTCACCAGGGTTCATTGGATCCGTTTTGAAGGGACGAAACAAACAGAGGGGAGCGTCTCACGGTCCTTTGTATTTTACTGCGGTAGCGGACACCTTGTAAATGGTAAATGGTAAATAGCATCTCAATGTTTTATTGATCAAATGCTAAGTTAACTACAGTCGCGGCAAGCTGGGCAGCTTGTTATTAAATACCCAGTCCAGGATTCCTGAAATGGTAAACGGTGCATTTATATAGTGCTTTTATCCAAATGCTTTACAATTTGCTCCTCACTTTTTACCCACTCACACATTCACACACCAATGGCGGAGGCAACCATGCAAGGTGCCAATCTGCTCATCGGGGGCAATTAGGGGTTAAGTGTCTTGCTCAAGGACACTTTGACACACTGCCCTGGAGGAGCGGGAATCAAACCAGGAACCTCCGGATTACCAGACAACTGCTCTACCTCCTGAGCCACTGTCGCTCCCTTGTCACCCTTGTAGGGTGCAAAGGGGAACACGTTTGATTTCCTCTAAAGTCACAGGGAGATGCGATGTCCCCAAGCATTTATATGAAGAGATAATTAATAAAAAAAACCTAAAAGCTATCCTTGATAAAGGTTTATTGTTGTGGGTTACTGTTAAGACAAAGCTCATTCAGAACCTTGAGCGAATCTTCTCACAAAAGACGTTATTGTCCATTGAAAATGCATTGCAAGGTAACTACACAACAACCATAAAACGCACATAGCACACACATCCACACGCAAACACAAAACATACACACACACACACACACACACACAGTTCTTTGTGTCGGAAGCACTTGCCAATTAGCAGGTTGGTGGCTGTATGGAGTGGTAATCAGTCTTTCCAGTCGGTCCGTGTCTGTGCCCGGCTCAGCCGAGACGGGTCCGATGCTAAACGCCTCGCTATTTGTCCCGCTATTATGTCAGGTCCCTGTGTCACTGTAACGACGTGACCAATTAGCTGTGCCGGGTGGGGGGAAGAGAGAAAAGAGAGGGATTATGGCAGAGGAGATGGGGAGAGGATGAAAAGCTAGACAGAGAGAGCGGGAGTGGGTGGAGGAGTCTTGTGGGAATAAGAGGAGCGACGGAGGGGAGACTTGAGGGAGGAGGAGGAGGAGGTGAAAGTGAGCATATTCTCTTTTCGCCGGGTGTATATGTGTGATCATGTTTTGCATTGATCCCGCTCCTGACCGACATGAGGCTAAGACGTGCTAACGCATTACAATATTTATGCTAATGCAATCCCGCGCGACAACCGGGGGGGTTGGGGAGCTGAGGAAATTAATCTTTATCGACGTCTCAATAATTCCACCCGTCTTGTTGTGTGACATATTTTGATGAAATAGCCCCCCGTGTACAATCGATAGCCTCTCGCTCACGGGTAACGTGAGACTATATCAATAGCCGTAGGACAGTGTACAGCACACACTGCTTTAGGTTGGCATCGGTCCATATTTACCTCCAGCCGACAGGCCGTGCTGAGCGCTGAGTGCTAAAGGAGCACTATAGAGAGTTGGACTAGTCAAAATAGCTCAAAATCTATGATACGGTTCCGTTCTGCTTCGGTGTGTATTTGGTCCTGGTTCAAATTCTTTCCCTTCACAAGGGTTTTATAATCCTTTACCGATGTACTGCCACAGAGCTTTAGGAATCTGACAATGGCCGGTTACAATTGCCAACCACAGGATAGTAAACAGTACAGGCTCCTGTGTGTCCCCGAGCTCCACACTGACCTGTTCACTGTATACAAACATATACCAACTGAGTCACATGACTAAGTTGCCCACTACCTGCGCGAGCTTCTGCGCTAAAAAAGTACGACGGGGCTCTATGGAGAAACCATGACACTCCCCTGACTAAAAGTAGTTTGTAACGAAAAAACGGCTGGATGTAATTTTGCCAAATCAGCATGGCTGCGAGTCTTTTACCTTTTACCTATCTAGCTTTGGCATGGATTGATTGTTTAGATCACTAGCATGGCTAACAAATGCAAATATATTGTAGTCTGCCCCGTTGTTCTGACCAGGATTACGTTCCTTTTTCCCCATTGATGCGCGCGCGCACGTGCCCTGACGTGGACAGCGAACAGGTCTATTGTATGTCCCTGCATCACCTGAACGGTGGAAGGAGAGAACCGGTGAAGTTGTTTCTGGCTGAGCTTCTTTCTCTCCCCTCTAAACTGAGATACAATTTATTCTGCCTGCTACAAAACACACACACACACACACACACACGCGCACGCACGCACGCACGCACGCACGCACGCACGCACGCACACACGCACACACACACACACACACACACACACACACACACACACACACACACACACACACACACACACACACACACACACACACACACACACACAAAACATATAATCCTCTGTGAGACTTCTACCAGCGCATCTCGGGGTGAGCCTTTCCCCCCCAAAAAAGAAGAATCAGCTCTGCCCAGACTCCGAGACCGCCCGATCCGAGGCTCCGTTTTTAATTGGACAGGGAGAAGGAGAGAGGAGAGTCAGGGGACGAGCGAGAGGTATGGTATATTTCAATAACTATACTTTAAAAATTATTCATAAGTATCACGATCCAGGAAAAAACGTCAGAACACAGGATTCAATTGGTCAAACCTGCTTGAGGAAGTCTATTCGTCAATTGCCGTCACAGCTCTTAAAAATTAAAGCACCCTACGTTACATCCTTCAATCTGTCCGAGTCTCTTGGCTAGGTTATTTGTGTGTGTGTATGTGTGTGTGTGACCATAGCTTTTCGCTTTACTGATAAATTAGTTTGTTATGTACTTTTCTGTGTGGAGCTACAGTAGGTGACCTTAACTGACTTTCATTTGTACGTGACTTTTGTGTGTACGTGTGTGAGGAACTGTGTGTCAGCTGGTTGTGAAATGTGTCATCATGGATAAAAATACAGAAACAGAGACTTACTTATATGTGTTAATAATGTGTAGGCTTTTGTGTAGATATATAGGGGAAACAGGTTTGCCACCACAGGAGGAGGTGGAATGCGTGATCTGTGCATCTCTCCCTTTTCACCATTTTTATGCCTAGCAGGGCCTACAGAGATATTATGCAATTAGTATAAAGACAAGACACATAGCTGGTGGATTGTAGTGGTGGGCATTACGGATCTTTGAAGGGAGCCGGATCTTTTGGCTGTATGACTTGGATCCCTTCGTTTGTAACCAAAGAGCCGTTCAAAAGAATCAAGTATGACTCGGTTCCCTTCGTTCTACCAAAGAGCCGTTCAAAATGATCGGATTGTTCGCGAATGTCACAGTGGATTGGAAACTTTGACTAGAGGCCTCACACGGAATGTTGTGTAGTTCTGTTTCTTACACCATGGCTGTCTGTAACATTTCTACATGAGACAACGGTTGCTATGTGCAAAACAACAGTTGCGAGAAATATATAAACAAAAACTGAATAATTTGGTGTCTTATTACTGGATCTTGTGAACGAGTCACAGAAGAATAGTAATATCATGCTTTTCCAGTGTTTTACCTACTCTACCATCGGACAGAAATTAGGCATTTTCTTTTTAAAGTGATTACCGGGCCAACAGTGGCTGACAGGGTAGAGCGGATACATAACCCCTAACTGCTCCTGATAAGCAGGTCGGCACCTTGCATGGTTGCCCCCGCCATCATTGTGTGAATGTGTCAGTGAATGGGTGAATGTGAGGCATAAGTTGTAAAGCGCTTTGGAAAAAAGTTGTTATTTGTTAGTTGTTGTTATATTATAAAATGCAGTCCATTTACCAATGCTTACAGGCAGCCACACCGGAAGAAAGAGAACTACAGAAACATTCTGTCTATTGAATGTGAGACAGTGTGTTTTTGTGTTACAGTGTGTTTTTGAATGGGATGTGTGACAGTGTGTTGTTGTGTTACAGTGTGTTTTTGAATAGGATGTGTGACAGTGTGTTGTTGTGTTACAGCGTGTTTTTGAATAGGATGTGTGACAGTGTGTTGTTGTGTTACAGTGTGTTGTTGTGTTACAGTGTGTTTTTGAATGGGATGTGTGACAGTGTGTTGTTGTGTTACAGTGTGTTTTTGAATAGGATGTGTGACAGTGTGTTGTTGTGTTACAGTGTGTTTTTGAATGGGATGTGTGACAGTGTGTTGTTGTGTTACAGTGTGTTTTTGAATCGGATGTGTGACAGTGTGTTGTTGTGTTACAGTGTGTTTTTGAATCGGATGTGTGACAGTGTGTTGTTGTGTGACAGTGTGTTGTTGTGTGACAGTGTGTTTTTCATGAGCTAGGACCGGCAGTAGCGAAATGCTACTTGGCATGTCTGAATCTTGGTTATGGTGTTATATTTAGCTTTTATCATGTGGAAATTTGCAATTCAGCAACAAGTCAGAATCCACTGAACCACCTTGGAAAGATGTGTAACTCACTGTGACGACTGTAATAATGGTGAGGATCTACGTTAGGAATACATGAACTCCTGAGTTCCTGTTCCCAAGGATCGTCAGGTGCCTGCGGCTGTAAGGATGAAAGATAGCATTACACAAAAATATTATTACAGACAGTGCCCACACTAAATCGGCCTCAGGCATTTCCAAGGTGAGAGAACGATACCGCCTAAACTCGTCTGAAACTAAAACATCACGTTTCGAAAGCAGTGTGGAAAGGGAACGAGGAAACCTTGGAATATGGGTCTCGGAATAGGCAACACATTGATGTAATTGGGCAGAGTTAGGTTTGGGGGAGTGTGGTGTGTTTATTTGAGGTAGATCATTATCTGACGCCGTGTTGCCGCTTCATTAGCTGAGACATGTTATAAAAAATTAAAAAAAATAAACGCTGGAAGCCTGTTTGCATATGAATCTGATTACGGGTGTAAGATAACCATACAAAGATAAGCAGCGCAATATAATGTTTGTCTCAGCCAATTACTTGGTTAAAATAAACTGTTTATGTTTGCTGACGAGCTGGCGCTGTGTGTGTTGATTTGCGATGTATGAAAATCCAATGTAGGAAATAAGTTCAAAACGCCATACACAAAAACTCAGACAGAAGGCGGAGGGAGTCACATTTCTTAAATAATTTAATTGCAAAAGGGTCTTTTAAAAATATTTCTACAAGAATGCATCATCATCATCATTTTTTTTTATCAATTTGTAATTTTTTCCTTACGTCTGCACCATTAAATACATCTCAATGCTTTTCAAAAAGGAATAAACAATTGCATTTCTCAGCGCTTTCTTCTTATTCTTCCGCTTTCCCCACCTCACTATAGTACAATGTACAATACTCTTTTAAAAACATCTCACTTCGTTTCATTACAGGTTGGGGGGGGGAGGGGGACGGGGGAGGAGAGCGGGTTTAAAAAAGTGACTAAAAGACAGGCGTGTGAAGTGAGCTTGTTAGAAGGGCGGGAAAAGAGTGTTTCTATTTATGAAAATCAGACAAATAAAAGAAAGGTATTTGGGGGTCAGGACAGGATAAAGGCAAAGGGAATGTCAGGATAGTTTTCACCCCCTGTCGTACAGAGAGAAGGGGATGTCAGGATAGTTTGAACCCCCTGTCGTACAGAGAGAAGGAGGTGTCAGGATAGTTTGAACCCCGTCGTACAGAGAGAAGGGGATCATTGGCACATCCAGAAAGATACAGTATCTGAACAAAACCTTAGACTCTCGCTGATTGATATTGTTCCAGGATATATAAAAAAGAAATGGTAATACTTCTTATCCACACACTCACACACACGCACAAACACACACGCACACACACTGGCACGTGCACACACAACAACAATCAACCATGTTTATCCTGATGTCAGCATTGAGGGGAGAAACCGGTCTGTAATATACCAATATAATTATTTAATCACAGGCATTTTTCCTCTTTTGGGAATTTGAAGGTGTCTAAGAAACATCTTCTGTAAGGGAACGCCTCTAGAAAACATACAACATCCCCCTCTTAGGATTTTTTTTCCTACTTGTTTCAGAGCTGATTTGCTGGCAGTTTAATCATTTTAAGATGTGCAACAGTCGAGCTCATCACTCATGGTCGGTCAAACGGTCGGCTTCGGTGAGCGCAACGCCAGACCCCGGTGCGGCATGTGAGCCTCATCTATAGTTCATGCAAGCTCCAAGCGCTGCCATTTTTCATGAGTAGGCATGTCCGCCATCTGATTGTGTTTAGTCTCACCCCGACCTCCCCCGCCTCTCTCTCTCTCTCTCTCTCTCTCTCATCAACAGTGTCTTGTATGATGCCAACATGCACGTTTGTAATAGTAGGGGTTGGCTGATTGAGTGATTGAGTGAGTGGGGGAAGAGGGAGGAATATTTTAGCTGGAGAGATTTTCGGTGAGAGTGAGCTTGTGATTGCTTTCTTTTCTCTTCTCATCTCCAACATGGCCCTCATCACATAATCCCTCTAAAAAAATAAAAACCTGTTCCAGCTTTGGGGAGAAACTAAGATGATTTCCCCCCCCCCCCCAAAGTGTGCTGGTTGAACTACCGTAGCATGTGCAGCACTTATTTGTGCTGGTTGAACTGCCGTAGCATGTGCAGCACTTAGTCGTAGATCATGTAAAGCAGGGTTGGAGGCACCAGCACTAAGCCACTGTATTGGAAAATAAAAGCAATACTTTTGATGGTGACCATCTAGCTAACGTTTTAGTGATTTCCTATGCCGGTTGAGAGCATAATCACTGATATCAGTACTTGATTGTATACAGTATATACAGTACAACTGTTTTGGGTTAGTAAGCCCTTTACGCAGGAGGGACGAGCCAAAAACCAAAGAAATGTCTTTATGTGGAGAGAGAAAAAAAAACATTTGGAAATGCTATCAAATACGGAACATATGTTCGTTTTTGCATAAATATGCTCAATGGCTTTCAGAGGGGTTGGAAAGAGGCTGGTGAGAGTAATATGGCGAGACGTATAATGCACGGACACACACAGCACGTTATCATTCACAAAACACAACCAATAATATTATATTGCAATGATCAACCTCCTATATCCAAACAATACATAGACTGTCTGGAAACCCGGGACTAATAGCACATCCCCTTCCTTAGTTTACCTCAACGCCCCACTCTGTGAAGAAGCAAGCAGCCCACTCTATAGATGATGCAGCTGTTATCATTTACAATCATGGGGGCCCCTGCAGATTTCAGCTGTCTACCCGGGGGCCAAAGCTGTTGATCCTGTACTGTACTAATCAGGCCGCTAGCCCGAGTCCCAGACAGGATGATTGCGGGTCGTACCAAGGAAATATAGAGATAATCGTAGGTGGGTCGGCCGCATGTCAGCGCATCACCGCAGCGACAGATTCAGCGGCTAATCGTTCTGACAGACGAGGACCAACGAGTCGCCCTCCTGGCGGCTCCTGGACTGGGTCCTGTCGCGCAGAGGGGGGTGGGGATGGGGCTGATATAGGCTGTGTGATGGAGTTTCACCTCTATGACTATTAATTAATGGCAGGCAAGGCAGGCTGAGGTCTCTAACGGAGCTCCACCTTTGGGCCTAACCGTGTAAACTACTATTGAATAATAAAGCAGGGAGGAAGTTCTGTGTTTACGAAGGCGCATGGAAGACAGTCACGGACAGCACAGGGCTACATCATGAGGCCCACTTTATGTTGAGCAGAACCGATTGGTACACAGGTAAAGATCCAGTCTTGGTGTCGGTCATTTCAAAATATGTTGACCTGAAAAAATGCAAGCTCACTCTAACACACCCACACACTCGCCTTACTCACTCACACACTCACACACACACACACACACACACACACACACACACACACACACACACACACACACACACACACACACACACACGCACACACACATATACATACACGCAAATGTACAGAGACAGAGTTTCCGTGCTTATGCCTCGAATCTGACTCCAGCTAGTTGTAGTTTGAGCATTTATACCAAAGGTCTCTAACATTTGTCGTGTTTGACCTTCTCCTCTCTGTCTCTCTCTCTCGCTCTCTCTCTCTCTCTCTCTCTCTCTCTCTCTCTCTCTCTCTCTCTCTCTCTCTCTCTCTCTCTCTCTCTCTCTCTCTCTTCTGTTCATCCCTGCGGAGTTTCTCTCAGAATCAAACATTTCACAACACTTTCCCCATTTTCTCAAAACGCCATTTTTTTCACGTTATTTATCTCATTTTTGTTACAAAACATGTACAGGCTGTTTAGAACAACAACAAAAATACAATATCCAAATTTTATATGCAATATCTTTTTTTCTTTCATTATTTTTTTTCTTTTTCTTTCCTATAATCATCAAGTCAATTCGCTGAATCCTCTCAGGTCTGTCTTCTGTCTTGATTGTTCCTAAGTCCACAGTTCAAATGGCCTTTAGTCCGTTGGTTAGGTGGGAGGGGGGCGGGGGGGGATGGGTGCGGGGGGTTGAAATAAATACATGGGGGGATGTCAAGAAATTAAAACCCAAAATAAAATACCAAATTTGTATTTGTAAATCCGGATAATAGTAAGAAGAAAGTAAGGTGTCTCTCTCATGGTTTTCACTCTCAGTTTCCGTATGATGCATATATATATTTCCAAAGTTCTTTTTTTTTTGGATTCAATAAAAACAAAAAAAACAAAAAAAAAACAAAAAAAAAGAAAACGTTTAACAGCTGTCCACAGAATATAGCGTAATTGTTTCAGATATAATTGCTCCTTGTCACGGTTCAGTTCATGCGTTAATTCTCCACGGTGGATGGTTAGCGGAAGCTGTATTGTACAGTATTCGTGTGCAACTTGTTACACTCGCGCACTCACGCACGTTCCACTAAAACACGCACGCACGCACGCACACACTCTCTCACAAACACACACACACACGCACGAAATGCACACAAAAAAACAGGCCGAGTGGTCTTTGTATTGTGTCGCCACAGTCCTCATGTAATTTCCCCCTCTCGAAATCACGCGAAATCAAGTGTCCAGTAGAGAGGGGTACTCACTCAGGTTCGACCGGCCATTTTGATACAACAAAATCTCCCAAATAAAAGTGTGTGTGAAAACAGCAAATCAAAATGGAGGGTGGATTAAAAGAAATTAAGTAAAAGAACAACAACTTTGTGTTTTTTTTTCATGGTAAGAAATAACAGATGATGAGTCAGTGGATGTTGATGATTCCAAGATGTTCCACCCCGAGTCGCCTCCGGTCGCGCTCTCTCTCGATGAAGAAGTGTGACTGACGGAGGAACCTTGTCAGCCAAAAAAAGCAAAGTGTCTCATTTTGACCTCTGGACCTCTGCGATCTCCTAACCTCTGACCCCGGCCCGTCGACTTTCCTTCTCCTCTTCCCCTGCTCTGACCCTGCTTTTGGCCCCTCCCCCTCAAGTGCCCTTTTACATAACACACCTTCAATATGAAGATGGGGGGAATAGAAACACACACACACACACACACACACAGTAAAACAACTTCTAGTATGGGAAGGATCTCCTCTGTACCCAAAACACTCCTCTTTTTTTGTGTGTGTGAACATTCACAAACATTCACTTTTTTTTTCTTTTTCCTTTTTACTTCTTTTTTAAACGTCAGTGTCCATTATTTTAGCATCTATTTAGAGTCCATTTGGGGGCCTTTTTCTCTGATCACGTCGGTTGTGGTGGTGGGGGGGTCAGGGGGCGAGTGAGATATCAAACACTCGTGTTCAGGATACAGGGGCTTAGGTCCCGACCAACCGCACACCAAAAGAACCTCACCAGCACGCATGCAAACGTCGACCCACACCGGAGCCGCCGGTGAGGCGCACATGGGGGTGAGGGAAAGGGGGAAGGGGGGGGTTTCTCCTCCATTTTGATAAATGTACAAAAAGAATCCCGATGTATGTCTTTTTTTGGATGGAAAAGGAAACGTGGACTCATGAACACAGGAACACAGGAACAGGAAATGGAAGTGGGAGGGAGGATGAAAACAAAAGCAACGACGACAACAACAAAAATTGTCAGAGGCACTGCGAGCCAGTTTCATCTGATTGGCAGAGATGGTCAGGCAGCTAGGGTTTCCCATCGGCTCTCTATATCTCTCTCTCTCTCTCACTCTCTGGCACAGTTCCTCCCCCGCTTCCCGCCTGGCTGGCTGTCCCGTGGATCGGTGGGTCTGCGCGTCCGTCGTCACTCAGACCTGGACGGGGAGGGTTTGGTTCATCTGTAGTCTCATGTCCTGAATGCTCCCCAGAATCTTCTTCTGGTGCCCGGCCAGCGTCACTCCTATCCTGAGCAGGTCCCTGTGGGGGAAGGAGAGACAGGCGGCTCAGTCGTTTGAACATAAAAGTAAGCGAACAGTAGTCAAGTGCACGTCGTTTCACTTTCACCTGAAAGGTAAACACAATTCCAACCCTCGTGTGAACAGAAGCAGGTGAGTGCCGCAGCGAGGTGCCTATAATAAAATGACCTCTGGAGTAAATGTCAACAAAATGGCGACACTGGTCAAAGTGGACTGTCTCTTAGCCTCACTGTAACATACTCCTATCGCCTGGCAGGTGGGCGAGCTGAGCGGGGGAGTCGAGGGTTGGTCCTGACGGGGTGGTTAATGATTAAATGGGAGTGTACACTTAGCTACTGGTAGGCAGCTGGTGCTCTTCACAGACCATACACAACACCACCAGGTAGTCAGTGCATCAGGCCATGAGCATGTTTTGGTCTGATATTAGACAGACACCACTGGTCATTAGTCAGTCGGGCTTAGAATGAGGTTGTTTGACGGTGAGTCAACATCTGTTGCATAACATTTTGCGAGAGCCATTAAGGCTCCGGGGGTGGACCATAACAAAAGGCAAAGCATTTGATTTCAAAGTACAATTTGAATCCGTCGTCTAAGTCTGTTAGAAGTTCCACCGATAAACCAATGTTCCATCTAAAATATCTCAAGTTCTTGTGTGTTACATTCATAGTTAACCCTTTCACTACCACGCTACAGAAGGTTAACCCTTTCACTGCCACACTACAGAAGGTTAACCCTTTCACTACCACACTACATAAGGTTAACCCTTTCACTGCCTTTCACTAGTGAAATGTTAACCTTCGGTAGTGTGGTAGTGAAAGGGTTTTAAAGAGAGTAAACCGCACACTCATCCAAATCATATGGTGTGACTTACAACTGCAAATATGTGGGCCGTCCAAACTATTTCAAACGGGCTTTGTATGGTCTGAAGCCTGTTTGATTCATGTGTGGTAGCCCCGCCCCCGCCCCCTCCCCCTCCCCCGGACTAGAGACGCTGGCTGTCAGCCTTGTTCCCAGAGAGCGGGGGACTGAGCCTCGGACTGAGGACACGACGTTGGGGGGTGATGTCTAAAAGGTTTGCCATGGCTCCACCATTATTATTACACTCTGAGCCTGAGAAAGTGCACCTGCTGGGCTTGCTACTCGTTAAAACACTGTGATCTAATCTAACATGTCTGTGTTGGTTTAGTGCGGTGGAATAGGGAAATCACAAGGTCTGGTCTTTTCTGCTCTCTCTCTCTCTCTCTCTCTCTCTCTCTCTCTCTCTCTCTCTCTCTCTCTCTCTCTGTCTCTCTCTCTTTCTGTCTCCCCCTCTCTCTCTATCTATCCCTCTCTTTCATGTTTGTTTTCCCCAGCCAGGGAGAGAACAAACTGTGGACGGCGTCTGGAGGAGCGATTAGTAGACCTCTGGGGCCCGACGCTGTCTCTGTGTCCTCTCTGTTCACACACAG
>NC_140167.1:69575143-69582643 GCF_963971535.1 Notolepis coatsorum | reverse complement strand
CAGCATGGGCAGTGGTAAACTGGAGGAGCGTGCTGTGGTGGCGACCTCTGCTGGTGGGAAGAGGTGTCCTCTGCGGCATCGGGGAGACGTCCACTGCGGCTGTTGTTTGATGCTGGCGCGCGAGCTAATACTGTTTGGCTACCCTAAACACAGCTAAACTGCGGGTCTGAGTGCACCGTCCTGCTATCGGTTGTACTACTAACGCAACGTGGCTGACTGTACACCGGTCTTCAGTGCCGCGCACCCGGTAGTCTACTGGAGTCAGATGGAGCCGTTAGTAGCATGCTAATACACCGCACACTTACTACTATAACCCGTTAACTATGGACGTTAGTCCTTTGTTCTGTATCGCTTACTCACACACTATCGCTGGTACTTCTAGGATAACACGTCAACTAGCAAGTACTTCTTATCACCCGTCGCTCTCCAACGGGGCTCTTCAACATCACTCCTTCAACGGGGCTCGTTTGAGCACACGCCCGCTGCGACTGTTCATGGTCGAGTTCACTGTCGAAGAGAGCTTCCTGGTGCTCCGGCTCCCAGGTAATCCTCTCTTCCTCGTTGTTTCCCTCTCTCCTCCGCTCCACCTGCCACCACTGCCACCACTGCCCCCTGCTGGCGACCGCAACTGATCCCACTATAGGACCACTTCAGTACGGGAGAAAGATGCTTCAATGTTATTGTTAGTGATCCATAATGAAGCCGGAGAAGAGTAGCACCTCACCTCGTTATTAGACCGGGCGAGATATCAAAAGGAACACTGTTTATCACACTTTATACACACACAGGGAAAGTAACAGTTAGTCAGCACTTCTGAATACTTAGCAGAATATTCAGGATGCTACACATACATCCACAGACTATGCAAAATAAAAATTTATTTATAGAACATCGATAATAAAGCCATAGATGAAAGGACCCTACCAACATGGTAATTGCTGTATTTTCAAACACAATGCATAAGAAGCAGCATGACATCACATAAGTGTCTGCTCGATAGGAAGCATGCAGCACAGTACAGATGAGGCTGTGATGACATCACATAAGTGTCTGCTCCAGAGGAAGCATGCAGCACAGTACAGAGGAGACTGTGATGACATCACACAGCAGTGTCTGCTCCGTTGGCAATACAAGCTCAGACTGAGCAGTAGTTACCTGTTCTCCACACTACTCAGCCTCCTTGAAAGATCCATCATCACAACCAGCCTAATTACACATACAGTATAACCTGTAACCACACCTACTGTACACACACTGATATAATTGGAGAGAGAGAGAGAGAGAGAGAGAGAGAGAGAGAGAGAGAGAGAGAGAGAGAGAGAGAGAGAGAGAGAGAGAGAGAGAGAGAGAGAGAGAGAGAGAGAGAGAGAGAGAGAAGAGGGGGCGGGTCAGAATCGGAATAAATTGTATTGTCACATCTTCCATTAATGTTAAAGCATAGAGTGCAGTTGTTTTGTTCTTGGCTCCTCTGCCTAGCAGCAGCGTCAAAAAGAAGTAGTACAAAAAGAAAGCAATAAAAACTGTATAGATTTAGCAGCATAAGCAATTATAAAAAGAGCGCACAATGTGGGGCGGCGGGGTGCAAAGTGGCAGTGGAATCAGTGGCCAAGTAGCTCTAGATGTAGGCATAATAAACATAATAACCACAGCATGGGTGTAGAGTGTGAAAATCATAAGCATAAACAGTGATGTAATAGCAGCAGATTACCCAGTCACAGGTTGGTAGCGGGACGTTTGTTTGTTTGTTCATATGGGTCTGACTGAATGAGGGGAATAAACTGTTCTGGACTCTCCACAGCAGACCTGTTGATGTGAACACAGAGGAACTAGAGGCTGCTGACTCTCTCCACAGCAGACCTCTTGATGTGAACACAGAGGAACTAGAGGCTGCTGACTCTCTCCACAGCAGACCTCTTGATGTTGATGTGAACACAGAGGCACTAGAAGCTGCTGACTCTCTCCACAGCAGACCTGTTGATGTGAACACAGAGGAACTAGAGGCTGCTGACTCTCTCCACAGCAGACCTCTTGATGTGAACACAGAGGAACTAGAGGCTGCTGACTCTCTCCACAGCAGACCTCTTGATGTTGATGTGAACACAGAGGAACTAGAGGCTGCTGACTCTCTCCACAGCAGACCTGTTGATGTGAACACAGAGGAACTAGAGGCTGCTGACTCTCTCCACAGCAGACCTGTTGATGTGAACACAGAGGAACTAGAGGCTGCTGACTCTCTCCACAGCAGACCTGTTGATGTGAACACAGAGGAACTAGAGGCTGCTGACTCTCTCCACAGCAGACCTGTTGATGTTGATGTGAACACAGAGGCACTAGAAGCTGCTGCCTCTCTCCACAGCAGACCTGTTGATGTGAACACAGAGGAACTAGAGGCTGCTGACTCTCCACAGCAGACCTGTTGATGTTGATGTGAACACAGAGGAACTAGAGGCTGCTGACTCTCCACAGCAGACCTGTTGATGTTGATGTGAACACAGAGGAACTAGAGGCTGCTGACTCTCTCCACAGCAGACCTTGTTGATGTTGATGTGAACACAGGGGAACTAGAGGCTGCTGACTCTCTCCACAGCAGACCTTGTTGATGTGAACACAGAGGAACTAGAGGCTGCTGACTCTCTCCACAGCAGACCTGTTGATGTTGATGTGAACACAGAGGCACTAGAAGCTGCTGCCTCTCTCCACAGCAGACCTGTTGATGTTGATGTGAACACAGAGGAACTAGAGGCTGCTGCCTCTCTCCACAGCAGACCTGTTGATGTGAACACAGAGGAACTAGAGGCTGCTGCCTCTCTCCACAGCAGACCTGTTGATGTTGATGTGAACACAGAGGAACTAGAGGCTGCTGCCTCTCTCCACAGCAGACCTGTTGATGTGAACACAGAGGAACTAGAGGCTGCTGACTCTCTCCACAGCAGACCTGTTGATGTTGATGTGAACACTGAGGAACTAGAGGATGCTGACTCTCCACAGCAGACCTGTTGATGTTGATGTGAACACAGAGGAACTAGAGGCTGCTGACTCTCCACAGCAGACCTGTTGATGTGAACACAGAGGAACTAGAGGCTGCTGACTCTCTCCACAGCAGACCTTGTTGATGTTGATGTGAACACAGGGGAACTAGAGGCTGCTGACTCTCTCCACAGCAGACCTGTTGATGTTGATGTGAACACAGGGGAACTAGAGGCTGCTGACTCTCTCCACAGCAGACCTGTTGATGTTGATGTGAACACAGGGGAACTAGAGGCTGCTGACTCTCTCCACAGCAGACCTGTTGATGTTGATGTGAACACAGGGGAACTAGAGGCTGCTGACTCTCTCCACAGCAGACCTGTTGATGTTGATGTGAACACAGAGGAACTAGAGGCTGCTGACTCTCTCCACAGCAGACCTGTTGATGTTGATGTGAACACAGGGGAACTAGAGGCTGCTGACTCTCTCCACAGCAGACCTTGTTGATGTTGATGTGAACACAGAGGAACTAGAAGCTGCTGACTCTCTCCACAGCAGACCTGTTGATGTTGATGTGAACACAGAGGAACTAGAAGCTGCTGAACAGGGAATAGAGGAGGGGGCTCAGGACACAGCCCTGGGTGTACAGGGAGTAGAGGAGGGGGCTCAGGACACAGCCCTGGGTGTACAGGGAGTAGAGGAGGGGGCTCAGGGCACAGCCCTGGGTGTAAAGGGAGTAGAGGAGGGGGCTCAGGACACAGCCCTGGGTGTACAGTGAGTAGAGGAGGGGGCTCAGGACACAGCCCTGGGTGTACAGTGAGTAGAGGAGGGTCAGGACACAGCCCTGGGTGTACAGTGAGTAGAGGAGGGTCAGGACACAGCCCTGGGTGTACAGGGAGTAGAGGAGGGGCTCAGGACACAGCCCTGGGTGTACAGGGAGTGGAGGAGGGGGCTCAGGACACAGCCCTGGGTGTACAGGGTGTAGAGGAGGGTCAGGACACAGCCCTGGGTGTACAGGGAGTAGAGGAGGGGGCTCAGGACACAGCCCTGGGTGTACAGGGAGTAGAGGAGGGGGCTCAGGACACAGCCCTGGGTGTACAGGGAGTAGAGGAGGGGGCTCAGGACACAGCCCTGGGTGTACAGGGAGTAGAGGAGGGGGCTCAGGACACAGCCCTGGGTGTACAGGGAATAGAGGAGGGGGCTCAGGACACAGCCCTGGGTGTACAGTGAGTAGAGGAGGGGGCTCAGGACACAGCCCTGGGTGTACAGGGAGTAGAGGAGGGGGCTCAGGACACAGCCCTGGGTGTACAGTGAGTAGAGGAGGGGGCTCAGGACACAGCCCTGGGTGTACAGGGAGTAGAGGAGGGGGCTCAGGACACAGCCCTGGGTGTACAGTGAGTAGAGGAGGGGGCTCAGGGCACAGCCCTGGGTGTACAGTGAGTAGAGGAGGGTCAGGACACAGCCCTGGGTGTACAGGGAATAGAGGAGGGGGCTCAGGACACAGCCCTGGGTGTACAGGGAGTAGAGGAGGGTCAGGACACAGCCCTGGGTGTACAGGGAGTAGAGGAGGGGGCTCAGGACACAGCCCTGGGTGTACAGGGAGTAGAGGAGGGTCAGGACACAGCCCTGGGTGTACAGGGAGTAGAGGAGGGGGCTCAGGACACAGCCCTGGGTGTACAGGGAATAGAGGAGGGGGCTCAGGACACAGCCCTGGGTGTACAGGGAGTAGAGGAGGGGGCTCAGGACACAGCCCTGGGTGTACAGGGAGTAGAGGAGGGGGCTCAGGACACAGCCCTGGGTGTACAGGGAGTAGAGGAGGGGGCTCAGGACACAGCCCTGGGTGTACAGGGAATAGAGGAGGGGGCTCAGGACACAGCCCTGGGTGTACAGGGAGTAGAGGAGGGGGCTCAGGACACAGCCCTGGGTGTACAGGGAGTAGAGGAGGGGGCTCAGGACACAGCCCTGGGTGTACAGGGAGTAGAGGAGGGGGCTCAGGACACAGCCCTGGGTGTACAGTGAGTAGAGGAGGGTCAGGACACAGCCCTGGGTGTACAGTGAGTAGAGGAGGGTCAGGACACAGCCCTGGGTGTACAGGGAGTAGAGGAGGGGGCTCAGGACACAGCCCTGGGTGTACAGGGAGTAGAGGAGGGTCAGGACACAGCCCTGGGTGTACAGGGAGTAGAGGGGGCTCAGGACCCAGCCCTGGGTGTACAGAATAGAATAGAATAGAATCTTTATTGTCATTGTTGGTACAACAAAATTTTGTTTGGAAAATCACCAGTGGCATACAAACATAAAATATAGCATGTGCAAAATAATAATAATAATAATAATAATAATAATAATAATAATAATAATAATAATAATAATAATAATAATAATAATAATAATAATAATAATAATAATAATAATAATAATAATAATAATAATAATAATAATAATAATAATAATAATAATAATAATAATAATAATAATAATAATAATAATAATAATAATAATAATAATAATAATAATAATAATAATAATAATAATAATAATAATAATAATAATAATAATAATAATAATAATAATAATAATAATAATAATAATAATAATAATAATAATAATAATAATAATAATAATAATATAGTATCCATGTCCCAATGTCCTCAATAATAATAATAATAATAATAATAATATACCATCAATGTCCCAAGTGCAATAGTGCTAGTGCAAATAAATAAATATTACAGTGACAGTCCAGTGAGTTAATGGATGGAGGGGGGGGGGGGGCATTGACTTGCAATGGATGAAATAGTGTATAGTGCAGCAATGCAAGTCCGGTTCACAGTTTATTGTTGTAATGGAGAAGTGGGAGTTATGTCACTGGGGGTTGGGGACTGGGGGTGCAGGGGGGGGGGGGGGGGGAGCGGCAAGTTGATGTTGATCAGCCTGACAGCCCGTGAATAGAGGCTGTTGGTCAGTCTGCTAGTTCCGGACTGGATGGATCTATACCTTCGACCAGAGGGCAGCAGTTGAAAAAGATGGTGTGCTGGGTGGTACTGGTCCTGTAAGATGTTATTCACACGACGTAGGCAGCGGGAGGTGAGACTGTGGAGATATCTGGGAGGCTAGCTCCAGTGATCCTCCTTGCAGTCTTGACCACTCTGTGGAGGGCCTCCTTCTCTGCCCTGGTGCAGCTGTAAAACCACACCAGTAGTCCGTACATGAGCACACTCTCTACTGCGCAGTGGTAGATGTTGGCCATCAGTCCCTGTGGGAGTTTAGCCCATTTAAGTTTCCGCAGATAGAAGAGGCGCTGCTGTGCTTTCCCCACAGCAGAGGTAATGTTGATCCCCCAGGACAGGTCATCAGACATCGTCACGCCCAGGGAGTAGAGGAGGGTCAGGCCACAGCCCTGGGTGTACAGTGAGTAGAGGAGGGGGCTCAGGACACAGCCCAGGGTGTACAGGGAGTAGAGGAGGCTCAGGACACAGCCCAGGGTGTACAGGGAGTAGAGGAGGGGGCTCAGGACACAGCCCTGGGTGTACAGGGAGTAGAGGAGGGGGCTCAGGACACAGCCCTGGGTGTACCGGGAGTAGAGGAGGGAGCTCAGGACACAGCCCTGGGTGTACAGGGAGTAGAGGAGGGAGCTCAGGACACAGCCCTGGGTGTACAGGGAGTAGAGGAGGCTCAGGACACAGCCCAGGGTGTACAGGGAGTAGAGGAGGCTCAGGACACAGCCCTGGGTGTACCGGGAGTAGAGGAGGGGGCTCAGGACACAGCCCTGGGTGTACAGGGAGTAGAGGAGGGGGCTCAAGACACAGCCCTGGGTGTACAGGGAATAGAGGAGGCTCAGGACACAGCCCAGGGTGTACAGGGAGTAGAGGAGGGGGCTCAGGACACAGCCCTGGGTGTACAGGGAATAGAGGAGGGAGCTCAGGACACAGCCCTGGGTGTACAGGGAGTAGAGGAGGCTCAGGACACAGCCCAGGGTGTACAGGGAGTAGAGGAGGGGGCTCAGGACACAGCCCTGGGTGTACAGGGAGTAGTACACTACTGTGTCGTCAACAACAACAACAACAACAACAACAACAACAACAACAACAACAACAACAACAAAAGCCAATTCAAAAAGGTTAGGACATCTTTGAATCCACAAAGTAGGAGAATAATCCACTAGATTGGATTGATGTGAACTTGGTCTTAAGTAGGATCTACACTGGTATTACAGTAAATACTAGATGTTGTCTATCTGGTATTTATCTCTAGCATATTTTAGCATTATTCAATTCCAGCCATGGGATACTTTCCAGCCATGGGATACTCAAAGTCAACTGTCAAGACACTTGAGATACATTTCAGTTCCCAGAAGCAGTTGGATAAAAAAGAAAGATGCTCCATCACTCATGACTCATTTGCCCCATGCCACAAATCAACTCTGTAACATACAAATACCCCATTGACGAGTGGAGCAACATAATTGACATGTTAAATGTGTGAGCGACCGTCAAAAGAAACAAATTGAATTTGCACAGGATTATCCCACGCGCT
>NC_140167.1:69512643-69570143 GCF_963971535.1 Notolepis coatsorum | reverse complement strand
AATAATAATAATAATAATAATAATAATAATAATAATAATAATAATAATAATAATAATAATAATAATAATAATAATAATAATAATAATAATAATAATAATAATAATAATAATAATAATAATAATAATAATAATAGATTTAATTTGTAATGCACTTTTTGTTCGCTGGGATCCCAAAGTGCTACACTACAGGGTTAAAACATAGTAAAAAAAATAATAGTTATTAGTAAAACAAATTAAATAAAATACAGAATAAAAATAAGAAAAAAATAGAACATAGTTAATTAAAAACATAGTTTAAACAGAAAATTTTAAAACAACAGCACAAGAAAATAAAAATAAAAAGCTAACAGTCAAAGGCCTTTTTGAACAGGTAGGTTTTCAGGCCTGCTTTAAAAGAGTCCAGGCTCTGTGGTGCCCTCAGCTGGATGGGGAGGCTGTTCCACAGGTGTGGTACAGCCGTGCAGAAGGCTCGGTGACCCATGGTGCAGAGCCGGGTATTGGGGACCTGAAGGAGCAGGCTACCTGCGGATCTGAGGGTGCGGGTGGAGTATTGTGGAGTGATGAGTTCCTGAAGGTAGAGGGGTGCGTGTCCGTTTATGCAGTTATGGGTGAGCATCAGGATTTTGTAATTGATCCGGGATGAGATGGGGAGCCAGTGTAGTGAGTGGAGGATGGGGGTTATGTGATTGTGTTTACGGACTCTCATCAGGATCCTGGCAGCGCTGTTCTGGATGTATTGCAGCTTTTGGATGCTCTTGCCAGGAATCCCGATGAAGAGTCCGTTACAGTAGTCCAGTCTTGAGGAGATAAAAGCATGGACAAGCTTCTCTGCATCTGACAGGGTTAGAGTGCAGTGGCGGCTCGCCACTAGTGGGCGCAAGGGCGCCGACCCACCTGCTGGCCAGCTGCTGTTAAATCAGAGAAGAAGACAATAAAACTTTTTCGTTTTTGTGTTTTATAGCCCTATAAATAATATAAACATGTTTAAAATGAATACTATTTACTCATTTTAAGTATGTTTGTATTTCCAATGCACAATATAACGTTATTATCTAAATTAAAAAAACATCGTTTTCTTGAGCAGGAAGTGACGTTTTTTTTATTTTTTCGTATTTCTCGCCCGAGGGCTAGAAGCGATCGCGCTCTGAGTGCGCGTCACAGTTTGATCGCTGTCTCCGTCACAGCCAATCAGTGCATACGGCGTTGTGCGTTGAAATATGACTATTATGTTGGAATCCGAGCGCAATTTGAAGCGGTCTAGCCCAGCAGCGTGAACTTCCGTGAAGAATTTCCATAGCCGCATTTTCGTGGAGACGCTCTGATTGGCCGACGCGATGCCAGTTTTTTTCCATAGCCGCATTTCTCGGGTTCTTGCTTAGAGAGAGAATGCGCCAGGTTTATTCAAGGACTGAGTATTTTCATTTCGATTTATAGTTAGCTAAAGCTACCACCATGGAATTGGATAATTCTGTTAAATCCATCAAATCAACACCGTTTGAAAGACGGACAAATCATTGGCCGAATCCAATTTCTAGGTTATTATTCCTAGGTTGGTGATCGGTGGAGATAGTGTTGTTGTGAGAATGATGCAGGCAGCTGTTTGTCTTAGACGAGCGTACCGTGACTGCAAGTTCTTTAGACTGTTAAGCTTAGGCACTCTTTCAAAGTTGGTTATGGTTAGAGTTTGTCTTAGAGCATGGCGATAGAACGCCAGGTAGTTTGCAGGCTGTTCGAGGCGGAAATGGACAAAGACACAGCTCTTCACTCACACAGCTTGTTGGCTAACAACAAGCTATATGGATGCGCACAATGGATGGACATCAACACAGGCTGGATGGACAATGCCATAGAGTGGATATACTTTATCAACAAGCCAACAACAAGGTAGATTAGCGATCTTAACTCTAGTTTAATACATGATACGTAACTCTCTCTCTCTCTCTCGCTCTCTCTCTCTCTCTCGCTATACACACTACAGCTGTCTCCGCGAAATGCGGCTACGGAAAAAAGTATTGACTGTGCTTGCTGAGACGATAATAGGCTGGCGATTCAAAACGCGCTGCTGTGTTGTGAACTATAACATTTATTTAGCTGCTGCTGATGCATAATGAATGAATGGTGAGTTGTTTAAAATGACAACATACATGTGTTAATTATTTGATTTGATTGATCCGAGAGACAGAGAGAGATTGCTCCAGAGCATCTCAGAGCATTACATTTTCAACTCGACCTATTAACGTGAACTGCGACCCACAAGGCACCAGCGGCAGCGGCCGCCACTGTTAGAGTGGGACGGAGTTTTGATATATTTTTTAGGTGATAGAATGAGGTCTTGCAGAGGTGTTTTATGTGGATGTTGAAGGTCAGGTGGGGGTCAAATGAAATCGAACCACCAAATTTGTGACTGAGGGGGAGAGGGGGATTACCTGGCCGTCAAAGGTGAGATGTGATATGGATGAAGACTGAACCTGGTGAGGGGTGCCAATTAGAAGTGGCTCGGTTTAGTAATTTGCTTGAAACCCCATAGAGGCTTTTGGGAAGTGTCGTATAATATAAAACGATACTTTTGTCAAACAGCCTGGAGAGATTGATTTATGACGTGATGTCATTTGCGGTCCGCCGATGGACCGCACGGGTGGAAGAGGTTAAGAAGTTAATCTGCATGACAAATAAAGACTTCTTCTTCTTCTTCTTCTTCTTCTTCTTCTTCTTCTTCTTCTTCTTCTTCTTCTTCTTCTTCTTCTTCTTCTTCTTCTTCTTCTTCTTCTTCTTCTTCTTCTTCTTCTTCTTCTTCTTCTTCTTCTTCTTCTTCTTCTTCTTCTTCTTCCTTTAACAGGTTTGACTGAACCCCCCCAGACCACAAATCACCTTGGTCAATCCTTTGTGCCATTTAGGTCCACAACCGTGGGCAAGGACAAGGACTGACTTGGTAAACTGCTGGAGACCTGATAGAACTTATTTACTTTACTACTATTGTCTTTTACTAGTTTGTTCTTTGCTACTATGTCTACACTATTATCTACTATGATCATAATCTATACTACTATGCTGTAGCACTGACACTGACAATCTTAATTACCCTTAGCTGCCAGATTTGACTTCCTGCTGACTTGTTGTACAGAACTAACTTGTAAGTCGCTGAATGATTAAATGTAAAGGAAAATGTACTGAACCCTGCACAACCTCGCACTTTGCACAAGGACTCAAATATCATTCATTCATGTATTCACGTTTAAAATCCGGTCCGTATACGCACATTCATATTTATTGATAATCTGCTAAATCTGTTTATTTATAACAGGGTAGACTGTTTTTGCTTGAGCCTGTGCCCATAAAAATGTGCACAGCCCTGCATGCACACACACACACACACACACACACACACACGCACGCGCACACACACACACACACACACACACACACACACACACACACACACACACACACACACACACACACACACACACACACACACACACACACACACACACACACACACACACACACACACACACACACACACACACACACACACACACACACACACACACACACACACACACACACAATCACTACATGCCCAGACATACATTGCAGGCTCATGCTTGCCAGTTCTCTGCTGCAGTTCAGTCTCTCCAGCTTCTAATCCTGTCCTCTTCATTCTGAATTCTGTCAGAATTCACATGCGTTTTGGTCTTGATGTACATGTATGTATGTGTGTGTGTGTGTGCGTGACTACAAGGTTGTGGTACCTGAGTGATTTGGCTCGAGAACAAAGTGGAATCCACTGCGGTCGTCTATTGGGACAGGCCTGTCAAGGTGTCGCCATTATTTAATCATCACCCCGGGCCGAACCACGTCGGCAACGGGGGTGTCTGTCAATGAATGGCATCATTTTTGAGTATCTGCAGATCCACTTTAAGTGACAGGAATGACTCCCGGTACGCCTCCGCTCACTTCAAGAAGCAGCATGAACAACATGGCCAACACCGGGCCTGATTCAACAAGACAAAACACAAAGGCTACTTCCGAATTCCTTGTGTACTACAATACATAAGGTATATGTACATCATACTACATACTGTTCAGTATGTGGAGTGCAGTATGTCTGACATCCTACATGTGTCAACTGTAAATACAGAGTTCACTCACAGCTGTTTCGACTTTCTAGCATTGCAATCAGATATACTGTCAGTTTAGCCCAAATAACACATGCTATTTCAGTTCAGTGAGCAGCAAGTAAAACATGTTTAATGTTTGTTTTGGAAATTCTCACGAACCTGGAAGTGGAAATAACCTGGGAAATGACCTGGTGCAAGAAATGACCTGGTGCAAGAAATGACCTGGCACAAGAAATGACCTGGTGCAAGAAATTACCTGGTGCAAGAAATTACCTGGTGCAAGAAATTACCTGGTGCAAGAAATGACCTGGTGCAAAATGACCTGGTGCAAGAAATGACCTGGCACAAGAAATGACCTGGTGCAAGAAATTACCTGCCACAATAAATTACCTGGTGCAAGAAATATGGGATTCAAATGAAGTGCATTAACCAGTCCTTTCTTCAAATGTCCTTTTAGTATTCATACAAATCTCCTGACTATTATTTACATCCTAACAGATCACCTAGTGAAAATCGCATACATGTATAGCATGGAGAAAAATCGGAAGCAGCAGCTGACACTGTTTTCGCTGATCTGTTTGGAAAATGCTGTGAGATTGATTGTAAAAGTTAGGCTCAGGGAAACATAATATTTTTCAAGCTGCATCCAAACCATTTGAGTTCTTGTAACGTGCCGCCTGTCCATGGACTGTTCTCCCCTGCTCTACCTCTCCCTGTCCCAGTATGTGCATTCCTTCCTCTCTGTTCTTTCTTTACTGTTTTTTATTAGGTTCACTGTTTAGTGTTAGTGGTTGTAGTTACTGTCTTGTATTAGGTTCACTGTTTAGTGTTAGTGTTTGTATCAAATCAAATCAAATGTATTTGTAAGGCCCGACAACACACGTTAATGTCCCCATGGGCCGGACACGTCTTCTTTAAACAAGTCAAGAAGAAACATCACAATAAATCAAGAAGAAAACAAACATTTTAATAAATTAATGCAATACTCCCAGACATACCCCACACGAAGGTAAGGAAAAACTCACTAAAAACCTAGTAATAGGAAAAAAAGCACCACAGGCAATGTGGAGGGGAGAAACCTTAGAAGGTTTGTAGTTACTGTTTAAGCATTACATCACGCGCAGGAGTGGTTTGTGAACAATAAACCATGCCTAGGGGTGGTCGTTAGACCCCCCTAGGCATGGTTTATTGTTCACAAATCACGACTGCAAGTGGTGTAATGCTTTTATACAACTGCCACATTCATCCAACCTTATTGCTATACAATAAACACACATTAATCGAAGATTTATTGAAAAAACCATCCGCCAGAAAAAGTAGTTCCCACAACTACAAAAAAGACAAGTTGCCTCCATGTGGAAGCAGCTCGGAAGTGCATCCAACCAACTAACACATCCAACTGTGTGTTATTGGAAGCAGCTTGAAGTGCATCCAACCAACTAACACATCCAACTGTGTGTTATTGGAACTAACACATCCAACTGCCTTTCAACTAAGGCATCCAACCAACTAACACATCCAACTGCCTTTCAACTAAGACATCGAACCAACTAACACATCCAACTGCCTTTCAACTAAGACATTCAACCAACTAACACATCCAACTTTTCTTTAGTTTTTAATTATGAAGTTAGTGGTTATTGGAATGATTGATTGATTGATTGAAAATTGTATTACCAGATGCAGAATGGGTACAATACAGTACGGCTCAATACACACAATTGTTAAGGGGATGCAGACCTACTTTCTATAGAACTTCATTCTTAGATGCTTCTATAGAAAGTAGGTAAAACAAATTAAAACGTTTTCTTTGCCCTATAAGAAAAAAAAATTTCTTCGCCCTATTTTTTATTTATTTTTTTTAGCCTAAACTTAACCAGTTGGAAACCAGGCGTACAGTAATAAAATTAGCAATCAACCAATCAATCAATTCAATAGACCATGCTCACTTAAAACAGCGCTGCTTCTCTCTCAGTCTGACTCCCCCGCTGTTGCAGACAGGAGTGTGTGTGTGTGTGTGTGTGTGTGTGTGTGTGTGTGTGTGTGTGTGTGTGTGTGTGTGTGTGTGTGTGTGTGTGTGTGTGTGTGTGTGTGTGTGTGTGTGTGTGTGTGTGTGTGTGTGTGTGTGTGTGTGTGTGTGTGTGTGTGTACGCCAGCGTCGGACAGTGTGAGATTGAACGCTGCAGTCAGTGGGAAGGAAGTAGAAATTTTAAATAAAATTGCAAATAATCAATCAATCAATCCGCGATTTTTCTTTTGTTCTAAAATGACTCATGACCCATCAATTACATCATCCAACATTGTTTAAAGGACTAAGACATTCACCTTGACAGAATCGCTTTATATTTAGTCGTTATGACGCTATCAACATATCCATTTGTTAAAGATTATTGTCCGCCATCTTGTGATCCGGCGGAGTGATGTGATGTGATTCGGTTGTGGGCGGGTCCTGGGACCAGAAGCGTAGAATGGTCCCAATACATACGTGTAAATGGACTGTTTCAGCCAATCAGAATCGAGAAATGTGCATGCCGTTGTATAACTTGTATTAGACTCTGTTTAGTGTTAGTGTTTGTAGTCTGCTTTTATGTCCCAGTGTCTGGTGTTGATTGTCTTGTCATACATAGTTGTAGTTCATTGTGTTGTTTTCTTGTAGTTGTTTGTTGTTTCCCCTCCCAGGTGTCTCCAGTTGTAATCATCCCAGATGTTTCTCATTTATCATTTGTTCCTGTGTATTTGAGATCCTTGTTTCCTGTTCTCTGTGTCGGTCCATTGATCACATGGAATCTGATCTTTTCAATTCTGATTTGGGCCACATTCATATGTGGTCCTAAATCAAATACAGGTCCGATTTTTTGCAATGTAACCTCTGACAGTCTGAACAGTCAAATTCATGTGACTTTTACGTCACTCTAGATTGACATTCATCACAATTCCACACTGGCAGGAGTCACTGTGTGAATAGTTAGTGCAGCACCAAGTGCATGTATTACAGTATAAGCTTGCTTCATCCCAAACGTCCCAAATGTGTTTATCTTTTCAACAATCTCATCCAATTTCCAAAACATGATAATCTTTTATAAAAAAAATCCTGATGGAACTAGTTTAAATATAACTTTACTTATTTGTTGTGTGTTGTGGTTCTACCCCAAGCCAAAGACTAAAACAAGATAAAAAAAAAAAATAATACAAACTAGGCAGTAGATTAGGTAGGCAGTGTTCCTTGCTCCAAAAAGCCTGTTGATTAATTAAAGCAAATTGATTAATTTTGTTTGCGTCCTTGGTATGACATCACAGTGGATAATACATCTGATTGGCTTGTTTAATCCGATGATCTTTTTCAGGAAACAACCCTGGCCAAAGGGCAAAAAGTACTCATGTGATTTATGTGTTCCCAGTGTCTATATAACATTTCAGACATAACATATAACATTTCAACCAAGTCCACACCAGAACCAGCTAGGCAACACAGAATGACAGCGGAAATATGCGGTATATGCAGTATAATGATCTGAGGTGAGGGGAAAAAATCCAACACACTTGAGTCTCCCAAGGAACGTCTGGGGATCCCACACGCGGCCCCGCTAAACAAATAATATGTCATCCGGTGGACTAGAGGATGAACGTGTTGACAGCTTGTTTTTTGAAACAATAACCACCTCAATGGGACGTAAACGCCCTGTCAGTCTGAAAAACATCTGTCCTGTTATCGTCACACACACACACACACACACACACACACACACACACACACACACACACACACACACACACACACACACACACACACACACACACACACACACACACACACACACACACACACACACACACACACACACACACACACACACACACACGCATACACTTGTGAAGACATGTACACATGGCCGCCTAGTTATAGTTGAAAGTGGGGGTGCACATTTTTTTTTTTCCTTTAATTTTTTTTTTTAATATTTTTTTTTTTTTTTTTTTTTTTGACATGCAAGGTGTGGTTTGGAGGGGGTCCATGGCAGATTTTTTTTTTTAATTTAATGAACCTGTACGTGCAATTTCCTGCAATATAGAGCCACCACTAGACCCCTGGCCCTTCTATCCTCTTTGTTTTACTGTGTCCTACCAGTTTTTATTACTTTCATTGCTTTATTATGTTTTTAATCCTATATCTTGCACCATACTGTTTGTTTTTGTTGCTTTCATTGCTTTGCTATGTTTTTTTTCTTTCTTTTAATCTTATACCTTGCCTCACACTAATTTGTTTTTATCAACTTGCTTGTGAAGCACTTTGGTGTCAGCTGCCACTGCCTGGAAATGTGCTATACAAATAAAACTGACTTGACTTGACTTGACTTCAATCTTGACCAATAAAGCTGCTCTTTTCACTATAAAACTCAGTTTATATTGCAGTATGATAGCCAATTACTATAATAATAATATATTAATATATATATACTGTATATACACTGTATATTGATTTTTCGCTCATTCATTTTTATTAAATCAATCTCCTTTCAAATAGGCCAAGTTTTAATAAGAAAGAGAAAAAAGATATATTTCCATTACCTGTAAATCTTGTGTCTCTTTCTCTCCTTCTCTGCCTCCTCCCTGAGTCTGCAGTGCACAATCATGACATCGATCTCAAAAAAAAAAAAAAAAAAAAAAAATGGAGGCCCCTCGTCACTATAGGCCCACGGGCCGCGGCCGTCGTTAATCCGGCCCTGCTCGTCTGCCATATAGATAGCGTTAACGTTTGCAAATGAAGTCAACGTCATCCAGCTCACACCACATATCTAGATAACGTTAGCTAGCGGCTAGCACTAAAGCTAACGCCAACCAGAGAGGGAAACGTTATTATTATTTATTCGAGGAAACCGTATGACCAGATCGCAATTCGGGACCGTGAAACACTTTTATTGTAAAAGTTCTACTACCACTCAATAGTAACTTATGTCTAACATAATCCTTTTATTTGAACAACTTACTGGAAAAGCCTGCCTGCCTGCCTGGTCTGCCACCAATATTATGACACACTCTGTGCGCTTTGATATTTACACTCAGCCTACCTGCAGCCAGACTGCAGCGCTGTGAGCCAAAAGGTCTACGCGCTGGAGATGGGAGGCACTGGATCAAACCATAATGGGGCAGGGGGGGGGGGGGGGGGGGGTTCGCAATCTTTGGAAACTTAAAAACTTGTTATTAAGTGTCATTGCGTATTATTAATTTGATTGAAATTACGTAGTTATGGTTAGATAATATTGATATATTGGGGGGGGGATATATCAATGATCAAAAAGTGAGGGAGCAAAGAGACAAGCTTGCTCCCCCAAGTTCAATACTGGTAGAGCACCCGCTTCGCCTGCTCAATTACGTAGGCGCCTATGCATGTACACACGTGCACACACACATGGACATACACGCATGCAAGCAACGTACACAAGGGCGTAGGTTTGGTTTCAACATGGGTGGGGTTACACTTTAAGCTGTGGTCCTTCCCCTGGACATTTCCAGTGTGAAACACTACATTTGCTGCATTCTGGTGTACTTTTATGAGAAGCACGTCTGCAAGGTTGAGACGGTATGGTCCTGTAGGGGTGTCCCCCCTACCCAGGGGTGTAAAGTACTTGAGTAATTGTACTTCGTTACAATACTTAAGTACTGTTTTTGGGGGATTTGTACTTTACTCAAGTATTATTAGGTTTGTATACTTGTACTTTTACTCAATTACATTTCAGAGAAAAAAAAAACATACTTTTTACTCCTTACATTTAAAATGCAGACCTACAAAGTGCAAAGTACAAATCTCGCAGGTCCAACTGTTTTAATTAGTACACAGTCAATTTCACAGAGTAAATTTTACTCAAACTGAGTACATTTTACTCAAACAGTTTGAGTCAAATGTACTCAGTTTGAGTCAAATTTACTCTGCGAAATTTACTGTGTATATTTGTTTCTCTGGTCAAACTAACGTTAACGTTATTAATCCTGCGGCCGCACTTTATTTAAAAACAGCCAATCAAATCCCCATCAATTGAAAATGAACCCGCCCATACCCATGCTAGAAAGCGGGGATCTTTGATTAAACACCTGCTATTAGAAGCATAGACAGTCAGAAAAAAGTTTTAACACATTTAAAAGTAGAAACCTTTTGACTTTTACTCAAGTGTGTTTTTAGTATGGCGGCCGGGTAGCGCAGCGGGCTAAGCGCCTGTCTACCACCGCAGAGACACTGGTATCGAATCCGGCTGTCAGCGGTGCCTCCGGCTTGGCCGGTCATCATACTGACACAATTGGCAGTGTCAGCGGGTGGGAAGCCGGTGGGTGGTATCCTGGTCGTTGTAAACAGCGACTCCTACAGGTTGGTCAGGGCGCCTACACAGCAAGGGAAGGAACTGGTGAAGGTAGTGTGCCCTCCCACACGTTACACTTCACCAATGAGAGTCCACGCTGTCAGGTGAAAAGAGGCTGCTGGCTGTCTCCTATGTATCGGAGGAAGCATCTGATAGACTTCAGGGCTCCCTAGACTAGCAAGTAGGGGGCAAATGCATACAACAACCAGGAAGGGGATGGGGGAATTGGCATAACGACAAAAATTGGGATGGGAGGAAAAAATACAGAAAAATAGGAGGAGAAAAAGTAGATAAAAAAGAAAAGTGTGTTTTTAGCCAGATACTGCCTAACTTTTACTTGAGTACGATTTTGAGACGGTACCCATATTTTCACTTAAGTATAATTTCTGGGTACTTTTTACACCCCTGCCCCTACCTCTTGTCCCCTGCAGTCAGTCAGGCAGTTTCAATCTGCTGATGTCTCCGACGTGCGTAGAAAACAAAATGTAAAGTCTGCATTTCTCCACACGCTGTCGCTCTCTCTCATAACCCTCCACCTCCTCACGTCACATATCAGACCTGAGCACGAAGCCAAATAGAATCAAACCTTCCTTTTTCAACTTAGTACCCAAGGGTCGGTTTCACAAGACCAAGGGCATAGGTTTGCTTTCAACATTGGGAAGGACACTTTAAGCGGGGGTCTGGCGGTCCTCCCCCAGGAAATCTTGAGCGTACTTTCTTGCACCAATTTGTGCCTTTTCTGCATCAATCTATGGGGGAAATGTCTTCAGTTGTGTAAAGGAAAAGACAACATTCAGGTACCCGCTGACACAAATATAATGGAATATAATGCAGTAAGGCCTTCTGTATTGCTTTCAAATATTTATTCTCCTGTATTGTTTCTGCACATTCAAAACATATCCCACTTTTTTCAGAATCATTTACACATCATCAACAACAGATCTTGAAAGTCAAATCACATCTTTAAAAGGCTACTCTTATGGGTGTCATATTGTGCACGACAGTTAAAGTCATTTAAAAAAATAATGTATTGACCTCTTCTCAATATTGAGGGGGATATGTCTCCTGCAACCCCGCCTCGTTACTCAGCGTAGACTGGTGGATCTCGACATGGGTCTTCCTGGAACCCCCCCAGGGTGTCCTCGAGGGACTTCTAGAGGGTCCAGGGTGTCCTCCAGGGAGTCTAGAGTAGTTTAACTATCTTCTGAGGCTCCCTGGGATCAAATGGGGACATTCATTCAATGTCTCGTGTGTGTCGCATAGCTACGATGGAAACAAGAAAAATTATTAAAAGAAACATTTATTGAAAGTGTATTTCACAGCTGATATTGATCTTTCTGTGTGCATGGAGGCGTGTGAATACGGATAGATACGTATAGGAACTGGTGTGTAAACAGCCCTAGAACAAACTGCTCCACAGATATCACTCTGTATTCTCCTGATGTTACCGGATTTCTTTGTATACTCATCTTGAAGACGGTCGTTCTGAGTGATGCGAAATGTCTGTTTATCGCTCGCTCTCATCTCCATACCACTCGTGCCTGTAGCAGGTGATTACCTTCCCCACTCATCCTTCTCTCCCCTTTCTCTCACCCTCCCTCCCTCCTTCTCTCTCTCTCCATCTTATGTCTCGTCGTCAGCCGATAACCTCTCCAGGGAGGAGTATTGCTTTAGGCGGTACAAAAAACTATGCATCACTCTCTCTCTCTCTCTCTCCCTCTCTCTCTATCTCCCTCTCTCCTCTGTGAAAATTCTTTCTTGATAGGAACAACTGATAAGAGGCAGAGGGAGGAACATAACGACACAGCATGTCCCCATAACGTGTTATAGAGAGTGTACAGGTACAGGCAGATTTACATGTAAAGATGTCTTCCACTAATATTTGGAATTCAAAGCATGTGGCTCAGTGACGCCTCTTAAGAGTGGCTTCTAACCCTCCAGGGTGAGCTGCACACACACACACACACACACACACACACACACACACACACACACACACACACACACACACACACACACACACACACACACACACACACACACACACACACACACACACACACACACACACACACACACAGGCACACGCACAAGCACACGCACACGTACACACACACACACACACACTTATGAATCATGTTGTTTTGAATCTTCACAGGAAATACTTCACTGGTCGAGGAAGCTTGGTATTCATCAGCAACGACAATCACTACATCAACAACAATCATTGCCACGTTAGATCGGCAAACCAATTGCCGCGACCAAAATGTAGGCCTAGTGGTTCGTAAATAATAACCAATGTCACATGGCCGACTTCCTCCTCCTCTGAAGCGAGTGGAGTATCACAAGCAACATATTGGAATCAGGCGCCATTCAGGACGAGCACGAGCCGCTGGGTTCCATTCCCAAGGCGCCCTGGAGAAAACGCTTTCCGCCACTTTGAATTCAAGGTGGGCGGGGTTTGACTCTGATCATTAAGCCTTCGCTGTCACCCCGAGGGAACTATATTGTTTACTTAGTTGGCTATAAAGTATAAGATGTCACCGTTGTGTGTGTCCAGGTCTACTCCCATGATGCACCTCCAGCAGCGACGGCCTCAATGACTATCACCCTGTAGCTCTCACCTCCATAGCCATGAAGTGCTTTGAGAAGCTAGTGAAGGGCTACATCTGTTCCTCCCTTCCCAACACCCTGGACCCCCTTCAATTTGCATATCACCCCAAAGGGTCCATGGAGGACACCATAGCCCATGTGCTGCACACGGCAGCATCACATCAGGACAAGAATTATTGATTAGATTGATTAGAACTATGTGAGAATGCTATTTATTGACTACAGCTCAGCATTCAATACCATACTGTAGTCCCCTGCAAGCTCGTCGTCAAGCTTAGAGACCTGGGCTTGAACTACGACCTCTGCCAGTGGGTCTTGGACTTCCTAACAGGAAGACCCCAAGTGGTGAGAGTAGGTAACAGCCTCTCCCTGAAGGTCAGCAAAACCAAAGAACTGATTGTGGATTTTAGGAGGTTTAGGAGGCTAGGTACTACAGCCCCCTCAGCATCTATGGGGCACCGGTCGAGAGAGTGAACAGTTTCAAGTACCTCGGAGTCCACATATCCGAGGACTTGACATGGACCACACACATTGACAGTGTAGTGAAGAAGGCACAGCAGTGCCTCTACTTCCTTAGGTGCCTAAGGAAGTTCAAAGTGAGTCAGAAGATTCTTAAGAACTTCCTGACAGGCAATATCACTTCCTGGTTTGGGAATAGCACCGCACCCGACCACAGCGGACTACAGAGAGTGGCCCATTCAGCCGAACGCACAATTGGAGGTGGGCTTCCCACTCTCCAGGACATTTACACAAAGCGTTGCAGGGCCATGGCTAAGAGAATAGTCAAAGACTCTAGCCACTCTATGTAACATCAACCCATCCATCTACATTAATTGCAAACACAGGGGCTCATATACAGAACCAAGCATTTCACTGTAATGTACATGTACTTTATACGTGACAAATACAAACAAACTTGAACGTGAACTTCTCCACTCTTCTCGATTTGGACAAGACGTGCAAAGTTGAGATTCCATCCTTTGTATCAAATATTTTCGAACAATATTAACAGGGAAGGGTTCAAGAACGGGGCTAATTGGAATCCATAATTTGGTTTATTTGATTATTCTGCCAGGGGTATGAAGCACTACACCATTGAAATAAAAACAAAAATGGAGTTGTTCTGAATCTGAAGTGTGGCTGTTACCTGGAAACAAGAAAAAAATACTGAATTGAACAAATCTCATCCCGGAACATTCAAAGCACTAACTTCAATCCTATCAGGACAACAAAATAGACCATTTAACATCACATCATGATGTCCTTGATCCTCATATAGATGATGGATGAGCGAGAAATACCACGTTGTACACAACCTGGAAAGAAATCCCATCTTTTCAGACAGAAACTGTCTGTGAGCTGGAGGTGTGAACAGACACACTGAGTCAAACTGGTTTCCCGCAAAGACAACATGGAGCGTTCAACAGACAGGTGTGGACAGCCGTCATCGGGACCAGTACACGGCTCTGATCCCTCCGTCCCGCCTGCTTCCGTCCCCTCTCTCTCTCTCTCTCTCTCTCTCTCTCTCTCTCTCTCTCTCTCTCTCTCTCTCTCTCTCTCTCTCTCTCTCTCTCTCTCTCTCTCTCTCTCTGTCCCTCATTCATGGGGAATGGCTACTGTACAGGATGGTGGCGAGAGATTTACGGACTGATGCGGGCTGAGGAGGCACGGACTGATGCGGGCTGAGGAGGTCCGGGAATGCAAAAGAGAGAGAAGGGAGGGGGAGGCGGGGTGGTGAGAGAGAGAGAGAGAATGAGAGAGAGATATGAAGCATACAGCAACTATGTAGGACTGTAGCGTTTCTTCTGTGATAAGATAAACAAGTATGACAGGAGAGGGAGTGGAATGGACCGATATAGTCAGAGTAACTGGAAGAGCAGACAAAGAACAGGATGGAAAAACAGATACAGGAGGAAATATCATTTATGAATCATCAACACACCATTTATATGTAAGGCGAGGTACTATAAATACTGTAAGTAGTCTGTTCTGCTTCATGTATTACATACCTTGTAATTGTATTTGTTTGTTTGTTTGATGTGTGTTTTAATTATTTCCCTTACCTCTGTGATGTGTGTGATGATTCGTATGTCTCTTTTCTATATATATTTTGTTCACCTTTCCCTGTTACCCTTCCCCTGTCCCTTTGTTCTCTCACCATGCCATCATTGTAAATAAGAAAATGTTCTTAATTTACCTGCCTGGTAAAATAAAGGTAAAATAAAAAAATAAATAAAATTAAAATATATATATAAATAAATTAACCTCAATGCCAGTGGTCTCAATGCCAAGACCGCGTTTGCACGCAACCTGATATAAGCCTGTATGTATTTTTAACACAGTGTTGGTCTTGACAGACACCCATGTATTTTCTGCACAGTGTCGGTCTTGACAGACACCCATGTATTTTCAACACAGTGTCGGTCTTGACAGACACCCATGTATTTTCAACACAGTGTTGGTCTTGATAGACACCCATGTATTTTCAACACATTGTCGGTCTTGATAGACACCCATACACGGCAGTGGGCCCTTTGTTGCCGTGTTTACCTCCTCCCCTGGCTGCTGTTTCCTCTGCTGTCGCAGCCCTGGCACGCGCACAAAGTGCTGTGTTCTCATTTCATCTGATACTGCAGAAGCTCGACTCCCCGTCCCACCCCCGCTTCTCTCTCTCTCTCTCTCTCTCTCTCTCTCTCTCTCTCTCTCTCTCTCTCTCTCTCTCTCTCTCTCTCTCTCTCTCTCTCTCTCTCTCTCTCTCTCTCTCTCTCTCTCTCTCTCCTAATGCTCTGATGGCAGACCTCCATTAGCACCAGATCTCAGAGGTTCGAGGACATTCTGGCTGAACTTCTGCCTCTGGAATTACCATCCCGTGGGGTTTAGTCGACGACACAGAGAGTAAATTTATCATGGTGTACTGTATACACACACACACACAACGTTGATTGTGAGCGACTGCATTTGTTTGTGTTTATTGACGATGTAAGGCCCCAAACCACTGGCATGCGCAGACTTAACCAGGGTCGGTGGCAAGAAAGAGAAGAAAGGAAGAAAGAATAGCAGGCACGCTCTTGGTTAAACTCACTGGGAGTTCCATACTACATGGGGTGTGGCCTATAGAAGGGGAGTTCCTGCGTTTTACAGTATAATTACCCGTAACTTACGGTGTAACTTCCTAGTGTGAATCCATACATGGAAAATATTCCTACTGGTACTTAAATGCAGGTACAGCGGAAGACAACAAGACAGGAACTATTTGGTACAACGCAGGCTGTATTTTTAAGTGTTACAGAGCGCCCGTTACAAATAACTCTATATTATAAAGTGTTACAGAGCGCCACTTACAAAGAACTCTATATTATAAAGTGTTACAGAGCGCCCCTTACAAAGAACTCTATATTATAAAGTGTTACAGAGCGCCACTTACAAATAACTCTATATTATAAAGTGTTACAGAGCGCCCGTTACAAATAACTCTATATTATAAAGTGTTACAGAGCGCCCCTTACAAAGAACTCTATATTATAAAGTGTTATCGAGCGCCCCTTACAAAGAACTCTATATTATAAAGTGTTACAGAGCGCCCCTTACAAAGAACTCTATATTATAAAGTGTTACAGAGCGCCCCTTACAAAGAACTCTATATTATAAAGTGTTACAGAGCGGCCCTTACAAAGAACTCTGTATTATAAAGTGTTACAGAGCGCCCCTTACAAAGAACTCTATATTATAAAGTGTTACAGAGCGCCCCTTACAAAGAACTGCAAGTGTCCCTCCTGGTTGTTGTTTGTGTTTGTAAACACAATGTGTTTGTGCCAATCAGCAATACCCACTGAATCACGTGACTACTACCTGTGTTGAGCTGCTTCGCCAAAGAAAAGTATAATAGAGCTCTATGGAAAAACCATGGCACTCCCTGACTAAAAGTATAATGGAGCTCTATGGAGAAACCATGACGCTCCCCCAAATAAAAGTATAATGGAGCTCCATGGATAAACCATAGCGCTCCCCTGACTAAAAGTATAATGGAGCTCTATGGAGAAACCATGGCGCTCCCCTGACTAAAAGTATAATGGAGCTCTATGGAGAAACCATGGCACTCCCCTGACTAAAAGTATAATGGAGCTCTATGGAGAAACCATGGCACTCCCCTGAATAAAAGTTGAATGGAGCTCTATGGAGAAACCATTGTGCTGCCCTGACTAAAAGTATAAAGGAGCTCTATGGAGAAACCATGACGCTCCCCTGAATACAAGTATAATGGAGCTCCATGGATAAACCATTGTGCTCCCCTGACTAAAAGTATAATGGAGCTCTATGGAGAAACCATGGCACTCCCCTGACTAAAAGTATAATGGAGCTCTATGGAGAAACCATTGTGCTCCCCTGAATAAAAGTATAATGGAGCTCTATGGAGAAACCATTGTGCTCTCCTGACTAAGAGTATAATGGACCTCTATGGATAAACCATGGCGCTCCCCTGAATAAAAGTATCATGGAGCACTATCTCATTTAGCCAAATCAGCATGGCTGAGTCTTTCACCTTTTACATAGGTAGCATCGATTGATTTTTTATTTTTTTATTTATTGATTTGCATGACTAACAAATGCAAATATATTATGATCTGCCCAGTTTTTCTGACCAGGATTATGTCCCTTTTTGCCTCCTGAGTCTGAATTGGATGAGAAACCCATCTATTGAACAGGTTTGTTTAGGGTCAGCCAGGAAATATACACTAGCAATATCTAGTACAATATTTTATTTCAATTTTGCAATCTGGAAAGGGCACTAGGTGACCTATAGATAAAAATGTGCATTATTCCGCCTTCTCCAACTCAAGGCTCTGTTCATTAACCAAATTGAAAGCTATAATATACCTAATCAAACATATAGGGAAGTATATTGTTAGCTATACTAACATTTGAAAACCCTTTTAAAAAGAAAAATCCACAACCTAGCCTACATCAAATATTTAATCACGAGCGCTTCTAGTGACGATGGCAGACAAGGAAATGCTTAGTGGACTCATTGAACTTCTCACAGCAAAACCAGCCCACCCATCCTCACGGTTTAAGCTGTCCTAGATCAGTGCTTCACGGACTGAGGGAACGATAGCGGCGAACAGAGCATGGCGTTAGATATAATCGCACCTGTTCAGACATGCAGATACACACACGGCTTCCACCTTCCGCACGAGCGCTTGAGGGCAAGAGCCTGTTCAACAATGTCTCTCTGTTTGATATCCTCTGCTTCGCTCTGGTTATCTTTTAATGTCCTCCGTCTTTCTTTATGCTCTCGCAGATTAACCAGTGCATCTTTGTCTAGACCAGTCCTGTGATCACCGCTCTATTCACCGCTGAACTATGCTCTGCATACTTGGTAAATGTTAGCTTTCAGATCAGAGGTGTTTTCATGTGGAGATAGTATAGATGTCAAATCAGACGCGGTTGACGTTCGTCCAATTCCTATGTTTAAAGGTAGGATCTGTAATGCCGTTAAACAGCGACCTCTAGATAAAAGAGCCCCACTTGGTATGGCACTTTGTTTAAATTTTTTATGTGTGGGTTGGAGTTGAGCGGAGATAGGGGGAGGGGTTGCTCCTGCTGGCCACACCTCAGGCTCTGCCAGGGAGGTCTGGAGAAATTCACAGTATAAAGCAATGTAAACATAGTGCAGGGCTCTTTGGGGTAAAAGGTCACTACAGATTCTACCTTTAGAAGGCCTTTATTTACACAGGGTAGGTTTTCTGAATTGTCATTACATACAGCTTGGAGCCGTAAGGTTAGAGAAGTGGGCTTGTGAACACAGGGTCGCCAGTTCAATCCCAGAAAAGAATCTTGAAATGTGAATGACGTTTTAATTTTCTTTAAGCTGCTATAGATCATATTCAGCCTGTAGATGTCCCACTAGAGTTTCAAGTTTCAAGTTCAAGTTTCTTTAATAGTTGTCATACAGAAGTACAGAATACTTTCATACAAAATGCTTCTTACTGTTACGCTCCAGAGACTGTGCTAGACAAGATAGTATCAAATAACATAGTATAGCATGTAATTTAGAAGAAGAAAATGAGGTCACAGTGTTCGGTATAGACATATGTACAATGTTCTGAGTTACCATATAATATACAATACTATGCAGTGTACTAATGTACAGTACTATATAGTGCAAAGCAGAAATGGGATGAGGTACAATTTAGGTACAATTTACAGTAAGGTGTACGAGTTGTAGTCAGGGACCGAAACTAAAGCCCGCCGCCCGCCAGGGGCGGTCTGTTTTTACCTTTGGCGCATGACACTTAGAGGGCTGCCCGCCGTGTGGCGTGTAGACGTGTAGTTCATAAGCAGGCCCCTAAAAATATTTGTATGCGAACGGTAAAAATAAATTACGCGCACGCTGTGCGAATACAGATTATAGCCTCTCTCGTCTTTTTTTTCCTCCGCTGCGAGATCGTTAAAAAACTACAAGTCCCACATTGCACTCAAGCCAACGGTCCAATCACAGTAGAGTGAAGTGACTGGTTTCATGGGAAATAAAGCAAATGACCAATCGGAAGCTCTCATTTTTCTTGTTTACTTCCTGAAACTCCGCGATCAGGGCTCTCGTTTTCCGAGACACCAACTTATTATAGTCTCTCTTACCAATAGCAATAGATTTTAGAACACCTAGATTTATCGATAGCAATAGTAATATAACGTTAATGCAACAAAATGAATGCCTTGCTTTGTTAATCATAACGTTGATGCAGTAGCGTATGTCGGTGTGTTGGCTGTAACGGACATGACAATAACATAACGTGTACACATTAAAATTGCGATAATCTATTCTAACATTTTCAAATCGATGCAGTTGAATTTCCCCCTTAGGATCGATGCATTGTTACACCCCTACACCAAAGTCACTGGCCCACTGTGTATCTGTGTGTATAATAACTTGGCTAGCGTTATCAACAGCAGAGGTGGGCAATGGGTCCAGCTGCAGCACCGGAGTGCAAGCGATGTGATGTAATTGGCAGACTCGACTGTCAATCAATGGTCTACCTGACACGCAAACTCAAACAATGTTTCTGTACTGGAGGTGTGATTGATTGATTGATTGAAAACTTTATTAACAGATTGCAGAATGGGTACAATACAGTACAGCTCAATACACACAATTGTTAAGGGGATGCAGACCAGAGAAAGACTTTCGTCTTGTTTACATCAGGGTCCCCCATTTCAATTAATCAGGAAAGTGTACAGTAGGAAAGTGTACAGTATTTCAATAGGCAACCCTGAAAGGATTATTTTTCTAGAAGAGCAACACAGCCAAAACAGACAGTGGAGCTGTTTGCAGATAGCAAGCATTTTGACTTTGCGTGGTGGCGATGTCTCGCAGATAATACAACTACAAGTATGATTATATAATATATATTTTATTTTAAAAAAAAATTGTATATATAAAATATATATTGGCAGGTAAGAAATATGCTTGGCGGGTAGACTCTTCCCATCTACCCGCCACTGGCCGGTGAGTCAAAAAGTTAATTTCGCTCCCTGGTTGTAGTGCAATCCTTCATCAATAAATATAAAGTGTGGGGAGTGGGTGCTACAGTGTGTTTGTTTAAAGTGGGTGTGTGCTATAAAGTGTGTGGAGTGGGTGCTACAGTGTGTTTGTTTAAAGTGAGTGTGTGCGTGTGGATGTGTGTGCTATGTGCGTTTGGTGGTTGTTGTTGTGTAGTGTTCATTGTTCGTTTAGCAGCCTGAAGAGCACCAGCATCATGTCAGACCAAAACAATGGTGTGCTTACATAATTATTGTACTAGTTTCTACTAGTTGTCATAAACATATTTTTGGTAGAGAAACGGACCTCTCAACTAGCAGCATGTGATCTCCTCCTCTACGCAGATGATTTGGCTCTCATGGTGTCTAACAAAAGCAAAGCAGTGATTGAAAGTAGACTTAGCATGGAGTTAGGAAATGTCAGTCAGTGGCTTTCAGAAAATCGACTGTCTCTCTATATAGGAAAAACTGAATCTATTTTATTTTCTAATTCAAGGAAACAGAAAAACCAGGAAGGGTTCAAGGTAGAGTTAGGTAGCTCAGTTGTCACCAGTACTAAATCTGTGGTGTATCTAGGGTGTACTTTAGAGTAGACAACACACTCTCAGGGGAAAGCATGTCTAAAAAGGTAATAGTCAAGGTTAACCACATAATAAAATTCCTAGCGAGAAATTCTAAATACCTGGACAGGAAAGCTCTTAGAGCACTTGCAGGGGCGTTAGTTCAGTGCCATTTCGACTACAGTATGCTTGCTTGTCCTGGTATGACAGTGCCCCCAGCAACATGAAAAATAGACTTCAAACTAGATTTAAACTTATTTCGTACGGCCAGCAGACCTTCCTTTATTCAGCTGCAGTACTGTGGAACAGCCATGCCCATCAACATTAAACAGGGCCCAATGTTAACTGGCTTCAAAAAGTCTGTACGGACATGGCTATCGGTATAGGAAAGAGAGGGTTGCATATTTATTATTCTTTTTTCTTCTATACTGTATGATACAGTATATCAGGATACTCCGGCTATTATATTATAATTATATTATCATGATACTCCGGCTATTCAATTATAATATGTTATTATCATGATACTCTGGCTATTAAAATACAATATGTTATTATCATGATACTCTGGCTATTATATTATAATTTATTATCATGATACTCTGGCTATTAAAATACAATATGTTATTATCATGATACTCCAGCTATTATATTATAATATGTTATTATCATGATACTCTGGCTATTAAAATACAATATGTTATTATCATGATACTCTGGCTATTAAAATACAATATGTTATTATCATGATACTCTGGCTATTAGAATACAATATGTTATTATCATGATACTCCAGCTATTCAATTATAATATGTTATTATCATGATACTCCAGCTATTCAATTATAATGTGTTATTATCATAATACTGTGGCTATTAAAATACAATATGTTATTATCATGATACTCTGGCTATATAAGATTGTGAAATCTAATGTGGCTATGCTTCTATACAAGCTCGTAATTACTGTAAGCCTGTGAGTGGGCAATTGTCTTCACAGCCATGAAACCAGAGGTAGAGACACAAACATAGTCCCTTTTAGATTTAAACTTATTTCATACGGCCAGCAACCCTTCCTTTATTCAGCTGCAGTACTGTGGAACAGCCTGTCCATCAGCATTAAACAGGCCCCCATGTTAACTGGCTTCAAAAAGTCTGTACGGACATGGCAGAGGTATAGGAAAGAGAGGGTGGCATATTTATTATTATTTTTTCTTCTATACTGCGTATGATACAGTATATCAGGATACTCCGGCTATTATATTATACTTTTATTATCATGATACTCCAGCTATTATATTATAATATGTTATTATCATGATACTCCAGCTATTATATTATAATATGTTATTATCATGATACTCTGGCTATTAAAATACAATATATTATTATCATGATAATCTGGCTATTCAAATACAATATGTTATTATCATGATAATCTGGCTATTAAAATACAATATATTATTATCATGATAATCTGGCTATTCAAATACAATATGTTATTATCATGATACTCTGGCTATTAAAATACAATATGTTATTATCATGATACTCCAGCTATTCAATTATAATATGTTATTATCATGATACTCCAGCTATTATATTATAATATGTTATTATCATGATACTCTGGCTATTAAAATACAATATATTATTATCATGATAATCTGGCTATTCAAATACAATATGTTATTATCATGATACTCTGGCTATTAAAATACAATATGTTATTATCATGATACTCCAGCTATTCAATTATAATATGTTATTATCATGATACTCCAGCTATTCAATTATAATGTGTTATTATCATAATACTGTGGCTATTAACACATTGGTTGCCAGCAGGGGGTGCACGATTTATCGCTTGGTTGCCACCACTCTAATCAATGAGAGGGCAAGCACATTTGCGAACGCATAAACTATATCTTAAATTATGGCTATATGTCTAATACGCCCGTCGCTTATCAATGACTTGCTTGCAGTCAACATGTACGAAACGGATTGTTTTTTCATCAGTACATTTCCGTTTTATACCGTTTTGAATACGAGTATAGTTTTGAAGATTTCTAGTGATTCCAGAAAAATCTGCGAAAATAGCTCTTTAGTGGAATACACAAAACACGTTGTCATTTTTCGGCCTATCAATCGTTTTCAAATAAATGCTAGATTATCGATAGTATATGTGTACTTATGCACGCTAGAGAAGCGGGCTGAAAAATCGATTATCCATGACCTGGTCAGCGCTAACGTCATACACGCACACATACACACACACACACACACACACACATTGTGAAATCTTTGAAAAAACATCTGATTACCCCAAAACTGGTAAAATAGATTCCTTACCTCAGATCAGATGTTCTGCAAAAAGATTATTCCAATTCCTGATCGCCATTCCAAATATCGATCGCGTTTATTGATCCAACGTTATACCTCGAAACACATAATCGACGCTGCTCCCAGTTCCCTCAGTGGATGCAATAGTCTCAGGTTACATGGTTCAGAAGTTAAATGTGGAGCCCGGAGTTTTTTTTTCTCATGCATTTTCATTGACTCCATTCCAATGGGTGCAATACCATCCGGGAGACTATGGGGATCGGTATTTGCCCTTTTCGAGCTCCGAGCCAGTCCCAATGATAACGTGAGGCTGGATGGATGAAAAATTAATGGAAATCGCTAATAAATGAAATAACGATTAAATAACGAGATTTCGGCACTCAACGCACTCAACGCAGGGCGGCCAACAACGAGATTTCTCGTCATTGGCATCCAATGTGTTAAAATACAATATGTTATTATCATGATACTCTGGCTATTTAACTAGGATGATTGTGAAATCTAATGTGGCTATGCTTCTATACAAGCTAGTAATTACTGTAAGCCTGTGAGTGGGCAATTGTCTTCAGAATGCAGAATAAAGTGTTGAAAAGACCTTGTTGACACTGTCAATACATGTGTTAAGTCACAAGGCTCCAAGTTCATTTCAGGTGAGGGATTTAAATGTATGCTACTGTGTTTATCACTGTGACCTAGATGTGTTTTGAACTCAATAGGCTACCTCTCTCAGAAGCTAACCGCTACTTTTCACAGTAATGACTTGAAGGGAGTGTAGTAAGCTACCAGTGTACAACACTTAGGTAGGTGTGCATGATTTTCCTCGAGATAGTGAGTAATCGGCATGGTCTGCACTGCAGTCTGTTTCATGGTTCAAAATATGCTCAACGTCAGTATGCACTTACCTCAGAAATGAGAATGAATCTATTCTCACGGTTTGTGCTAGCACTACTATGGTTCTTTGTTTAGCTGAGCATACAACTCAAAGAAGAGGTGGTTTAGCTAGTGAGCTAACTGTTAAGAGCTAAAGTAAACCGGTTTTGTGAGCTTTGTATCAGAGCTTTTTGTCCATTTGAAACCCTTAGTATAAGTCAGCTGTAAGGTTTTATGGGATATCTACCTGTACCTGCCCTTGTTATTATTTCAGCCTCATATAGACGGTTTTGCTGGAATTCGGTTGCTAAGGAACAGTCTGGACCCAAATGTATTTCCTTTTTTTTGTATCCACTTTTTCTCCTCCCATTTTTCTGTATTTTCTCCCATCCCAATTTAGTCGTTATGCCAATTCCCCTCCTCCCCTTCCTGGTCGTTGCGTGCATGTGCCCCCCACTGGTCGGTCTAAGGAGCCCTGAAGTCTATCAGATGCTTCCTCCGATACATAGGAGACAGCCAGCAGCCTCTTTTCACCTGACAGCGAGGACTCTCACCGGGGAAGTGTAACGCGTGGGAGGATCACACTACCTTACCCAGTTCCTTCCCTCGCTGTGCAGGCGCCCTGACCGACCTGTAGGAGTCACTGTTTACAACGACCAGAATACCACCCACCGGCTTGCCACCCGCTAACACGAGTAGGGTATATCTGCTGAGCCGCAAGCCCAACGTCTGGGCGGGGCTTCGGGGCTTGTACTCTGTTTGAGGCGGGACTTCGGGGCTTGTACTCTGTTTGACTGTGCGTGGGCGGGGCGTCGGGGCTTGTACCTTGTTTTGTTGGGCGGGGCTTCATAGTGCGCATGCGTGTGGACTGGAGCACGTGAGAGTATAAGAGTCAGTTTTTTTTTCTAGCTCTTTCTCACAGTGTGGTGGCCGGCAGAAGAAGAAGTTCTTTCTCAACCAAAGATGTCTTTCAGTAAAAATGTAAGTACCTATTTCGCTATTTTGGACATTAGGTCCTATTTTCCGTATGTTACTTTATGTTTCTAGTGTTCTATATTATATGTTACTTTGTTTCTATCTATTTTTTAATCAAATGCTATTTAAAAAAATGCACGTTGCTTATCAAGGCCACCTGCTGTACCTTGAAAATATGTGTAATGCTAAAACGAATCCATATTGCATCCATACATCTGCTTATAGATCTGTTTGATAATGTATAGCTCAGGAAAGGCTAAAGTAATCATGTGTGCATTTAACATCCTGCTATCCTCAAAGTTACAATTTACATTACATTTGGTTTCCTTGAGCTAAATTTCACCCCAGCAATTTAAACCTCTAGAAAATTATTAAAATTGTAACCAACGTTTGTGTCTGGGGTGCACAGGGTAAACAATTAGATTTTAGAATATTTCAGATAATGAAATTAAATGTTTATCATCAACTATCTAGTTAGTATTTATATGTACATTGAGTCCATCCTCACCTCCATCACACTATGGTACGCTGCAGCCGAGGACAAAGTCATCCACTCTGCTGAGAAGGTGATTGGCTGCAATCTGCCATCTCTCCAGGACCTGTACGCCTCTCCAGAACTCTGAAGTGTGCAGGTAAGAGTGTGGCCGACCCCTACCACCCCGGTCACAACCTGTTTGAGTCACTCCACTCTGGAAGGAGGCTGTGGTCCACCAGGGCCAAAACCTCACCCCACAAGAACAGTTTCTTCCCCTCTGCAGTCAACAAGGCTCAGGACCCTCACTGACACGCCCCACTGTGTTACATTGTGCTATATTTAATTTAGTTTATATCCCATATAATTTTATTCAACCTCTTATTTACTGATTCTGATGTAACTCTAACCAGTTAACAGTCTCTCCATCTATGTAACTCTAACCATATTTGCATATCTTGTATGTCACAAACTTAAATGTCCAAACCCAACCACCTCCAATGTACAGTTTTCCCCACCTACCCAACCTCTTCCAATGTACAGTTTCTTCCCCCTCAAATGTATATACTCTCTTTTTAGACTATTTTTGTATCACAAACAGTGCTGTATATTTGTAGATCTGGTATGTCATAAATGTCTAGATGTAGCACTGTCTATCTGTATGTCATATATGTTATGATGCATTGCAAATGGGGGACCCTGATGTAAACAAGACGAAAGTCTTTCTCTGGTCTGCATCCCCTTAACAACTGTGTGTATTGAGCTGTACTGTATTGTACCCATTCTGCAATCTGTTAATACAATTTTCAAGTTCAAGTTCAAGTTCAAGTTCTTTAATAGTTGTCATACAGAAGTACAGAATACTTTCATACAAAATGCTTCTTACTGTTACGCTCCAGAGACTGTGCTAGACAAGATAGTATCAAATAACATAATAACATAATATAGCATGAATCAATCTGTTGTGAAGGGCCAGATTAAACCGAATATATATATTTATTTATATATATATATTTAATTGTATTTGTATATTCTCTAATATTCCCTGATATCCCTTGTATATTCCTTGTACAATATGCATTGAATATCCATTCTAGCCTACTGAACATCCCATAATAGTCTCCATTCTACTATTGGTCGAGACCTTGGTGCCAGGCTGTCATACCCCTCAGACCCAGTTCAAACGTACCGCTCGACATGTACGAACAAGTCCTAGTTCCGCGTAGGAATTTGGCTACCGCACCACTAATGGGACTATTTGTTCATAGTGCGTATATATACTGCGCTACTAAAGTAGGACTTTCTTTTCAGTCCAGTTTCTTACCCTCCAATAGAGTCACAGACGTAAAGCCTCCCCGCGATGCCACGTGTGGGAGTAAGGCCAAGTTCGGCCTACCATCGGTATTGAGACATCGTGTATATTAATATTTGAATAGTCATATTTGGCACTATATCGTCGAGTTGGACGTAGTCTATTAAGCTAATAATAGTCTGTTAATATATAGTGCTTCGTGCGGTGAGAATACTACCGTAGTCAGTACCCCATCGTTTCGGGCAGAGAACTGGATGCTTACCCAGGGTGGTTGACCCTATGTGAAGCTGCACCCGAGGAGCCCCAGAGCCGACGAGCGAGTGGACCTGTATACCGGATTATTCTACCGACGACAGCCCGCCTTCCCAGGCACGGATTATGCTTTGGATACTTTGATTATTCTATGGATAAAGACCCCCGACACTACCGTGTGTTGGAACCCCCCCCCCTGGAGAGGACGCAAGGTGAGGAGACGCTCTGCAAGACGAGGTCTCTCCACATCTCTCCCCCGTGGACCGGAGAGAGCCGGCCCACAAAGAGTCCACCTGCTTTCATCTGTGGTCCAAGGATCGCCGGCGCATTGAACGGCACTACAGTGGGTTCTCCTGGGATACCCTGGGCCGGACGAGGCAGCTGGATTCTACCCCCCCCCCCCTCCTACTCCTGTCGGCTTACAAGCGACCGGATTAACCCCCTCTAGTGTATCCAGCCTATAATCATTAAAGTATCATTGCTGTTATTCCTTAACTATTCCAGGTCGTATATTTACCACCTGCGCCTTCAGAGATTGGACATTATCTATTGATATACCGACGAATACTCCTTGCCATAAAAGTGCATACTATTTCAATTCATAAATGTAATTAAGTGATTAAGTGCTTATTCTACACACCATCGCTGTGTAGGAAATAAAGACCTGTTTCTAATTCGTACATTTGTGTTGGATCCGTTTCATCTACGTGAGAGTGTTCATGATAATATATTTATGCCGTGTACTGGGTGGCCGAATATTAAGTACAAAGGTAGTGGTAGTAAGTATCATATCTAGTAATACAGTCAGGGAATTGTACCCCTCAGTTACAATTGGTCCTTCGAGCCGGAGGGTAATTAGTGTAATATTAATATAGTGTTATTAATATTGAAATGGCCTATGATGAACACTCCACGAAACGATCCTCCTAACCAACGCCCGCAGCGCGAACGACGGCTCCCTCAGTACTTAGAGGCTTACGCTGTCAGTCAACAACCTAGTCTTCTACTAACAGTAAACGCGGTAAAACTAGAAAGTAAAAGTATGTCTAACCCCAACGCCCAGACTACCCCGACCATAGAGGCCCCTACGGGCTCTAATGTAACTGACCAAGTTCACGGTGGGGACCAGTGGGAACCAGACATGACTTCACACCCCGCCAGTACTGAAGAAGTAGTCCCCGATGAGTCCCGGGAGGAATACAACGCTACCGAGAGAGAACTCGGCACGGAAGAAGACGGGGAGAGCACCGTGGAGATAGAGCTCCAAGGCTCCGCAAGGAGTACCCCGAGGGAAGGCTCCCCTATACAACCGCCTTCTCCCAGCGAGGCAGAGAGGACCCTACAGCAGGCATTCCTCGTCAGCCTGAAAGCCTCTACTGAACGCGATAGACTCCAGGGTGAACGCGATCGATTGCAGATACAGCAACGGAGCGAAGAAGAGCACATACGCCTGGAAATAAGACGCATTCAGATGGAAGAGAATGTGGCCCGAGACCGAGCAGACAGCCAGCGAGCAGCTGCTGGTGCTCTACGGGACGCAGAGCGCGACAGACAGCAAGCGCAACTAATAGAACAGCTGATCAGACGGACAACACCCTCTCCCTCCGCCAGAGGCTCCAGGAACTCGTCTAGACACACCTCCAGGGCGGCATCCCCTAGCCGAGTAAACAACCCTGAACTTGACCAACAGACGAGGTCTATACCCCCCACAGACCACCTCCCCCCACCGGTCCAAGCGAGACCTAGCAACCGGGAAGGAGCAGCATATCCTGTGGAGAGGCTAAACCAGAGACTACAAGCACTGGATGACCTAACTGAAGACGAAGAGGAAGAGGAGGAGAACCGCGCCCGAAGACAGCACAGTACTCTACCGGACCAGGAGGTCCGGTACAGCCCAGGCTATACTCCCGCGGAGCTGCGCTACAGACCCCCGACTCTATACACGGGTGAGCACGACGCACGACCCGCACCGAGGAACAGCACCTGGACAAGCGGGCCATGGTACACTGCCGGTACCAGCCCATACCAAGGAGCGGGAGGAGACTCGCCTAGGAGGCCTCTCCCCCAACGCTCGCCGATGTATCCACAATCAGCGTCATACATTGGCACGCCTATGGTACCCGACTTCACCCAAGAGAACCGGGCCCAGTATACAGAACTCTGCATGTGTCTGGAGACCATGTTGGTGGATGTATTGGATGAATGCCACAAATACGCCATCCTACTGCAGCACTTAAAGGTGCCCCGCGCACATAATATAGCGCTCGCCTACGCGACTTCCACCACCCCATACACAGCAGCGCTGGTAGCATTGGACCAGAGGTATGGGCGCATATGGGATTACGTGATCCAGGAGATCCGACACATCGACCGCTTACCCCCAGCAATAGACAATCGAGCACTGGACGACCTGTCCATCAGAGTGCAGTCCCTGGTAGGGATGTTGGGAGCGCAAAGAGAGAAGGGGAAGTATGAACTTTACGCCAACTCAAATGTGGAAAGGATCCTGGAGAAGCTGCCGCCCGCTCGTCAGGAGCGCTTTAGGCGGCAGAGGGACCACAGAGACCCGAATGGCCCCGAACCGAACCTCCTCGATCTAGCAGACTTCCTGGCGAGAGAAGTCAGCAGCCTACGGCTAGATACATTCGGACGGAGCACCCCTGGCTCCAGAGAAGGAACCAGACGACTAAATGATGGAAGAAGATCGGTGACTGTGATGCACCAATCGGAGTCAGTACCGAGCAGCAGGAGCCACAGTACCCCCTCCAGAACGGAGAAGTGGAAGATAGTGTGCCCCTACTGTGAGAAAGAACACTGGCTAGCGCAATGTGACTCCTTCCCCAAGCTGAACGCGGAGGAAGCAGGTCAATGGATAAAGTCCAACAAGCGCTGTTTTCGCTGTGCGCGCTCACACATGGCAGCCGAATGCCGCTTAAAGAAAAGGTGCACCAAGTGCGATGGAGCCCATCTGGACATACTTCACGACAGTAACAGACGGCGCCCTTCACCTGCACCATCCAGCCGCAAAGCGAGCGTCATGTACATCGATCCCGCCAGCAGCAGTGGAGCCCGAGTACTCCTAAAAGTAGTGCGTGTGACACTAAGCTACCAGAATAAAGTCCTGGACACTTACGCCGTCCTCGATGACGGGTCAGAGAAGACCCTGCTGCTCGCCTCCGCTGCGGCCCAGCTAGGGCTGCGGGGAAGCGAAACCCAAATGACAATTCGGACAATAAGACGAGATTTGAAGACGATAAAGGGCGAGAATGTCTCATTCTCTATCGCAGCAAGCGGCCAGCCTGAGCGACGGTACCAGATTGCAGACGCTTTCACCAGCCAAGAAATAGGACTGTCGCGGTACACATACCCCGTCGCCAAGCTGATGGAGAAATATGCACATCTGCGCAAGTTACCGATCCCGCTCATAGACAATGCTATGCCGACCCTGTTGATATGCTCCGACCATGCAGACCTCATTGTCCCGATAGACCGGGTTCATACCGGACCCCGAGGCTGTCCTGCAGCAGTCGAGACCCGTTTGGGATGGACTCTCCAAGGCCCGCTCGCCAAATCTCTCAACCGAAGTACAGCCACTAGATGTCTCCACTCCCGAGTCACAGAGGGAGAAACCGCACTCCTGCAACACGTAGAGCGGCTATGGAGCTTGGAACAAATGCCCTTTAAGAATGGAAAGAAAGACATTCGCTCTAAAGATGACATTTACGCCATTCACCTCCTCGAGACAGGGACCAAGAGAGTCCCGGTCAACGGCGTGTTGAGATACGCCACGCCACTCCTGCGGCGAGAAGGAATGCCTACTTTCCACGCCAAGACAGACGCCATAGAACGGTACCTGCTGAACACGGAGCGGCGCTTAGCCAAGAACCCCGCCCAAGAGAGTGTATACCGCGCTGAGATTGAGAAGCTCATCACAGCGGGACACGTCACAAAGATGGACATTAAAGAGGCTGACCAGACCACTGAATCGTGGTACGTGCCCCACCACAAGGTCCATCACAACGGTAAAGACCGCATAGTATTTAACTGCAGCTACCAGATCGGATCCCAAAATCTGAATAAAGAGTTACTGCCCGGTCCCACACTCGGCCCCTCCCTACTCGGCGTTCTACTCCGCTTCCGCCAGGAAAAGGTGGCCATCAGCGGGGACATTAAAGGAATGTTCCTGCAGGTGAGATTAGTAGAGGCGGACAAGCCCCTGTTACGGTTCCTATGGAGTGAGAAGCCAGGAGATGAGCACCCAGCCATCTACCAATGGGAAGTCCTCCCCTTCGGAACGACGTGCAGCCCCTGCTGTGCGACATTTGCACTACAGAAACATGTAGCAGAGGACCCAGCAGCGGACGAAGAGGTCCGACACAGCGTAAAGAACAGCTTCTACGTAGACAACTGTCTACAAAGCCTTTCAACCCAGGAAGAAGCCGAGGCTCTCCTGATTAAACTCCGCGCCTCATTGATCAAAGGCGGCTTTGATCTCAGGCAGTGGGCCAGCAGCGATCCGCAAGTACTGCGCAGCCTCTCCTCCGAGGACAAGGCAGCCAGCAGCGAGACCTGGATGGCTACAATCCCGGGAGAAGCCCAGGAGATGACCCTGGGATTGGTGTGGCGATTCAAAACAGATTCGCTTCACTACAGACACAAGCCCCTGACTACGGAGCAGGGAAGGCCGGCGGCGGCGCCGACCACCAGACGGAGTGTGTACACAACACTCGCCCGACAATATGACCCGCTAGGATGTATTCTACCGTACACCACCAGGGCAAAAATGATTGTACGAGCATTGTGGGACAAGGACCAGGGCTGGGACGACCCCATTCCCGCACACCTTGCATCCACCTGGAGAGAGTGGGAGATGGAGCTCCACTCACTCCCAGGCGTTAATATGCGCCGAAGCTACTTCCCACCCACGGTGAGGCCAGAGACATGTAAAATGGACTTACACGTCTTCAGTGACGCCTCAGAGGTCGCATACGGATCAGTAGCCTACTTGCGGGCCCAAGACCAGGGGGGAGAGATCTACACAGCATTTGTCCTCGCCCGCTCGAGAATAGCCCCACGCAAGCAACAATCTATCCCACGTCTAGAGCTCTGCGCAGCCCTAGCCGGAGCGCACCTAGCCACGCTCATCCAACGTGAGCTCACCATACCGGTGTCTAGAACAATCCTGTGGTCAGATTCCACGACGGTACTCGCCTGGATCAAATCGGACTCATGCAAGTACAAAGTCTTCGTGGGAGTCAGAGTCACCGAGATTCAAGACTTAACCGAAGAGTTAACCGGAGAAACAGAGTGGCGCTACGTTGATACAAAACAGAACCCAGCTGACGTCATCACCCGGGGGATGCCCCTGGATGACCTCACCTGTTGCAATGTCTACAGTGACGGCCCCGCATTCCTAAGACTCCCGGAAGGACAGTGGCCCATGCCTATCCCGAGGGAAGCAAGTCCAGAGGAGGTGGAAATTAAGAAGTCTGTGTTCTGTGGATTGAGCACCGTAGCCTCCACCGACCCTAACATAAACGATTGCACGTCCATAGAGAGTGCACAACAAAGAACATTCCTGCGGTACCACCCGGAGTGCAAGTCCCCCGCTGATATGTCAGCAGCTAACTACGAGGAAGCAGAATTGCTTCTACTGCAGCGAGCCCAGAGAGACTCGTTCCCCGATGAATTGGCCTGTCTACAGGGAGGAAAGCCCGTCCCATCCGACAGCAGATTAATTCACCTGGCCCCCGAGAGCGACGCTCACACCCTCATCAGAGTGGGTGGTCGCCTACGCAGAGCCCCCAATCTACCGGATGACATTAAATACCCGATCGTATTGAACAGCCGACACAAGGTCACAGAGCTGATTATAAAGAAATACGATGAGGATGTACATCACGCAGGAGCAGAAAGAGTCTTCGCGGAAATCAGACGTCGTTACTGGATCCTACAAGGAAGAGAGGCTGTACGACGCTTCCAACGAACATGTCTAGACTGCCGCAAGTGGCGCGCGCAGCCCAGCATACCAAGGATGGCTGACCTTCCTCCATGTCGCCTCCGAATCGGTGACAAGCCATTCCACTCAACGGGTATGGACTGCTTTGGCCCGCTGCACATAAAGAAAGGAAGAGGAACCGAGAAGCGGTGGGGTATTGTATTCAAATGCATGACCACCAGAGCGATACACATCGAGCTTCTCCCGACCATGAGCACAGACTCATTCCTTATGGCCTTCCGTAGATTCATATCACGGAAAGGAAGACCGTCTACCCTATTGTCCGATCATGGGACAAACTTTAAAGGCTGCGAAAGAGAGCTGAGAGAGAGCTTCCAAGCTATGGGCCCAGAACTTAAGACCCACCTCGCTCCAGCACAGGTTGATTTCCAATTCAACCCCCCAAACGCACCCCACTTCGGTGGCACTTGGGAACGAGAAGTGCGCTCCATAAAGACAGCCCTGTACGCAGTACTTGGGGCCCAGACTGTGGCGGAAGAAGTCCTAATGACAGTCCTCACGGAGATTGAGGGAGTACTTAACTCGAAGCCCCTCGGATATGTCTCCAGTGATGTGGCGGATATCGACCCAGTTACCCCCAACACACTCCTGATGGGGCGGCTAGATCCCACATTACCCCAGACAATGTACCGGCCTGAAGAAGCGAACGGCCGACGAATGTGGAGGTACAGCCAAGTATTAGCCGACAAGTTTTGGAACAGTTTCCTACTGCACTACCTACCGTCTCTACAGACCCGCCAGAAGTGGGTAAAGGAGAGAGACAATTTGACAGAAGGAACAGTCGTCATGATTATTGATCAATCACTGCCCAGAGCTATGTGGCCGGCCGGCCGCGTAAGCAAAGTGATCACCGGTGCCGACGGCAAGGTCCGAGCAGCTGAAGTGCTCGTCCAGGGTCGCACTTACACCCGTCCCGTGGCAAGGCTCATAGAACTGCCTCGACTCCCAGACACAATCGATGATGACCATGACCCTACAACCCTATGACTTTGTGAAGTTGACTGACCCCTACAGCAAACCCTTATGTGTAAATAGACAACGCGATTAATCTGTCTCCGTTTAACTGATTAGGTCTGGGACCTATTCAGGGGGTGGCTGTTGTGAAGGGCCAGATTAAACCGAATATATATATTTATTTATATATATATATTTAATTGTATTTGTATATTCTCTAATATTCCCTGATATCCCTTGTATATTCCTTGTACAATATGCATTGAATATCCATTCTAGCCTACTGAACATCCCATAATAGTCTCCATTCTACTATTGGTCGAGACCTTGGTGCCAGGCTGCCATACCCCTCAGACCCAGTTCAAACGTACCGCTCGACATGTACGAACAAGTCCTAGTTCCGCGTAGGAATTTGGCTACCGCACCACTAATGGGACTATTTGTTCATAGTGCGTATATATACTGCGCTACTAAAGTAGGACTTTCTTTTCAGTCCAGTTTCTTACCCTCCAATAGAGTCACAGACGTAAAGCCTCCCCGCGATGCCACGTGTGGGAGTAAGGCCAAGTTCGGCCTACCATCGGTATTGAGACATCGTGTATATTAATATTTGAATAGTCATATTTGGCACTATATCGTCGAGTTGGACGTAGTCTATTAAGCTAATAATAGTCTGTTAATATATAGTGCTTCGTGCGGTGAGAATACTACCGTAGTCAGTACCCCATCGTTTCGGGCAGAGAACTGGATGCTTACCCAGGGTGGTTGACCCTATGTGAAGCTGCACCCGAGGAGCCCCAGAGCCGACGAGCGAGTGGACCTGTATACCGGATTATTCTACCGACGACAGCCCGCCTTCCCAGGCACGGATTATGCTTTGGATACTTTGATTATTCTATGGATAAAGACCCCCGACACTACCGTGTGTTGGAACCCCCCCCCCTGGAGAGGACGCAAGGTGAGGAGACGCTCTGCAAGACGAGGTCTCTCCACATCTCTCCCCCGTGGACCGGAGAGAGCCGGCCCACAAAGAGTCCACCTGCTTTCATCTGTGGTCCAAGGATCGCCGGCGCATTGAACGGCACTACAGTGGGTTCTCCTGGGATACCCTTGGCCGGACGAGGCAGCTGGATTCTACCCCCCCCCCCCCCCTCCTACTCCTGTCGGCTTACAAGCGACCGGATTAACCCCCTCTAGTGTATCCAGCCTATAATCATTAAAGTATCATTGCTGTTATTCCTTAACTATTCCAGGTCGTATATTTACCACCTGCGCCTTCAGAGATTGGACATTATCTATTGATATACCGACGAATACTCCTTGCCATAAAAGTGCATACTATTTCAATTCATAAATGTAATTAAGTGATTAAGTGCTTATTCTACACACCATCGCTGTGTAGGAAATAAAGACCTGTTTCTAATTCGTACATTTGTGTTGGATCCGTTTCATCTACGTGAGAGTGTTCATGATAATATATTTATGCCGTGTACTGGGTGGCCGAATATTAAGTACAAAGGTAGTGGTAGTAAGTATCATATCTAGTAATACAGTCAGGGAATTGTACCCCTCAGTTACACAATCAATCAATCGGCTAACACGTGTCTGTTGCACTAGTAACACGTAGGGAGAGAGAGAGATAGAGAGAGAGAGAGAGCCCCCCCCCTCATCCGCATGCGCAGTAGTGCAACACAAGGTACAACAAGGTACAAGCCCCGACGCCCCGCCCACGCACAGTCAAACAGAGTACAAGCCCCGAAGTCCCGCCTCAAACAGAGTACAAGCCCCGAAGCTCCGCCCAGAAGTTGGGCTTGCGGCTCTGCAGATATCCCCTATTGGCTGACACTGCCAATTGTGTCAGTATGACCACCGCAAGCCGGAGGGACCGCTGACAGCCGGATTCGATACCAGTGTCTCTGCGGTGGTAGACAGACGCTTAGACCGCTGCGCTACCTGGCCGCACCCAAATGTATTTCCTGTCAACTATTGCATTAGCAAACATTGCAACAACGACATAAACTTGGTGGCCTTTGTCACTTTGAAACAGTCTATAAGAACAACACTGCTCCGTTGATATTTTAATTGAGCCCGCAGCAGCATTCCAAGACGACTGCCGCCCAAAACACAACAAGCTAATTGTTCCAGGCAGTAACGCTTAATCCGGGAGACATGATTTGCGAGATCACTATCGCTCCCTCTCCCGAGAAAGAAGGCAGTCAGGCTAACTGTATTGCTCCAAATATAACTCTCTCTCTCCCTCTCTCTTTCTGCCTCTCCCTCTCTCTCGACCATGAAATATGAGGCATATTATCGGCATAGTTCCCTTAATAATATAACAGGCGAGATCAAGGTGGATTGAATTGCTACCAGGGCTACCCAACCTGTTTTCCACCGTGGATAAGGAGGAACATGATCATAAAATAACAGGAGCTCAAGGAAAATAGGGCACATGCTGTTAGACCACGTTGACACTGAGTCCCCCCCCCCCACCCCGCCCCCGCCTAGGAAAATAGCCATATGACCCAGTGATAAGCGGCCATTGCATAATAGCCTTGTTCAGGGTAAAACCCCCCGGTGTAACATTGCATGTGACAGTCGTAATTTCTCTAAAGACAGATAAGCGAAGTGCTTAAAGGCCTTTAGTCCTCTCTGGCCGCTGGTCCTGTCAGGACGAGGGACACGGGGATACATGTTAACTGCCTCTTGCACAATGTTGCTTTACAACAAGGAGACGAAGACACTCCATCTGGTGTTGTTTCCTAATTCAATAGGGATACGGGGACTCAAGCTGCCAGCGGGGACACATACATTAGCGTCCTGAAAGACATCCACCTAAGATTTACTCTCCAACTGGGAGACATTAAACCCAGACAGAGGTGGCTTTAAGTATATCCCGCCCCCTTCCACCAGTTACCCACGATGCCTTTAAGTATACCCCCACGCCACTGCCAGTCACCTACACTGCCTGTATACCCCCCCACCAGGGGTGTAAAAAGTACCCAGAAATTATACTTAAGTGAAAGTATGGGTACCGTCTCAAAATTGTACTCAAGTAAAAGTCAGAGTATCTGGCTAAAACACACACTTGAGTAAAAGTAAAAAAAAACGTCTACTTTTAAATGTACTAGAAAGTCAAAGTATTCCGGGGCAATGAAGTGTTCCGTTCGTACTCTTCATCACTCGTACTATAGTTTGTGGCCATCTTCTGTACCTTGTCACTCCTACTGTCTATTCTTCTGATAGCAGGTGTTTAATCAAAGATCCCCGCTTTCTAGTCTTGCACAAGGACCAATCATGGGTAGCATGGGTATGGGCGGGTACATTTTCCATTGATGGGGATTTGATTGGCTGTTTTTAAATAAATAGCGGCCGCAGGATTAATAACGTTAGTTCGGCCTGAGAAACAAATATACAAATTAAAATTGTTGGACCTGCGAGATTTGTACTTTGTAGATCTGCATTTTAAATGTAAGGAGTAAAAAGTATGTTTTTTTTCTCTGAAATGTAATGAGAAAAAGTACAAGTATACAAACTTAATAATACTCAAATCCCCAAAAACTCTACAAAAGTACAAAACTGTACTGTAAAGTACAGTTACTCAAGTACTTTACACCCCTGCCCCCCACTGCCAGTCACACATGCTGCCATTAACACATTGGTTGCCAACAACGAGATTTCTCGTTATTTCTTGCCATGCGTTGGTTGCCAATAGCGAGATTTGTCGTTATTTAATCGTTATTTCTTTTATTAGCGATATCCATTCATTTTTCATCCATCCAGCCTGACGTTATCATTGGGAATGGCTCTGAGCTCGAAAATGGCAAATATCGCCCCCTATCGTCTCCCGGATGGTAATGCACATCATTGGATTTTATTGAGTGAAAAAGTGCATCACAGAAAAACTCCGGTCCAGGGTTTCGCCATCTCTGGCAAGCAGTGGCTGTTATCACATTTACTGGGGAGGTTCGGAGCAGCTTTCGATTATGTGTTTCGGACTGTAACGTTGGATCAATAAACGCGATCAATATTTGGAATGGCGATCAGGAATTGGATTAATCTTTTTGCAGAACATCTGATCTGAGGTAAGGCATCTATGTTACCAGTTTTGGGTTAATCAGAGTTGTTTTTCACAGCGTTCACAACGTGTGTGTGTGTGTGTGTGTGTGTGTGTGTGTGTGTGTGTGTGTGTGTGTGTGTGTGTGTGTGTGTGTGTGTGTGTGTGTGTGTGTGTGTGTGTGGCGTTAGGCGCTGAGCGCGGCACGAATAAATGATTTTTCAGCCCAGTTTTGTATCGTGCATAAGAACACAAATACTCTCGATAATATAGCGTTTATTTGAAAAACGATTCATAAATCAGCCGGAAAATGACAACGTGTTTTGTGTATTCCAGTAAACGGCTATTATCGCGGAATCTTTTTTTCTTTCTAGAAATCTCTAAAACTATACTCGTATTCAAAACGGTATCAAACGGAAATGTACTGATGAAAAAACAATCCGTTTCGTACATGTTGACTGAAAGCAAGTCATTGATAAGCGACGGGTGTATAAGACACATAGCCATAATTAAGATATAGTTTAATCGCTCGCAAATGTGCTCGTCCTCCCATTGATTAACGTGCTGGCATCCAAGTGAGAAATCGTCATATCCAGCTAGCACACAATGTGTTAAGGCCCAGTCCACATGATCACGGGTATTTTTGACAGAGGTTTTATAATTATTCAAAAGAAAATAAACCTCCATACACACACAGTGGTTTAAACTGATGTAATATACATGTAGTACAATGCCAAAGCAATAGGTGGCGATGTAGTTCAAACATGAAGGCCATTTTCGTGTCACTACACATCCTGCTCAAAACATAAACCCGCCATCTTTAAATTACCCCACGTGAACCATTAGCAACATAGCATTTATTTGCAGCAAGAAACAAAGTGCAATAAAAGTGCAATAAACAAAAAAGGATACATTCACTGTGTGTTCTGCCTCATTTGTTGATGAAACAAAACCAACATCAACACAATGTACCACCAAGAGCGGAGAGTTTAGTCTCACAAAAAGAGCGCTGATGTTGTTCGCTTACATGCTAACGTGATTGGCATTTGCCATTATAATCGTTAGCATTGCGGCTAGCGTACATTGGCGTAGTAACGTTAACGCTAGTGTAGCAGTCTGGAAAATATGGTATATTATTCAGAACTGCTGACTGTGTTTATATCCCTTTTTGTACACAAAGACATTCTAACTAGTGTCATTGATTCACACGAACATGACACAAACGTCCCCGTCCAAAGAGCGTTGGAATACGGATTATAAATGACAGTATTGATTCATATTTTACAGTGCGCCTCCCCTTGTGACTGGCGGGCGGGACCAGCAGGGGGCAGTAGCAGGCAGAGAGTGGCGGAGAGAGCTGAGAGATGATAAAGGGAGGAGGCCAGCGGAAGTCGCTCTCTTCGGCAGTGAACTTGACAACGAGAAGTCACGTCTAACGGGGGGGCTCTGGATAGCCCCGTTGCTGACTTTATGCCGGAGTGCCCCGTGGAACAGTGACGGGTGATAGGAAGTACTGGCTAGTGGATACGATATCCTAGCAGTACCAGTGGTATGATATGAACAATAAGTGCAGAGCCAGGCACTAACAGTCGAGTTATACCTAGTTACAGTGAGCGGTATAGGTAGCGTGCGGCTAAGGATCACAGTAGTATTGCTCGTGTTATACTTAGTTACAGTGCCGGTATAGACTGCGTGCAGCTACGGGTGTGGACCTGCGAACACTCTGCTCTGGCCGTCAGCAGCCGTCTTCACCGGCGGTTCTACCACCACTCTGCGCCGGCTGGAGAGCAGCCAACACGGGAGCCGTCCCGTCCAGCAGAGGTCGCCCAGCACCAGCTCAGCCAGCACTGCCTCTCTGCTATAGCTCCGCCTGCTAGCACCTGCGACGCGAGTGTTCGACGCCATCTTGCCACCAGGACGGTGGTGGAGCGGCGCGGCCGCCATTTTGGTAGAGTAAACATTAGGGCTTCGGCGCCCAGGATCTATTGCACCTTACACAGTGTGGAGCGGCCTGCGGGTGAAGTTAACGTTGCTAACTGCAGACCCCAAACATTACATTACATGCCGGCATTAGCATAGGGCTTTTGTTTTGGTAATTGTGGGCCCACACTTTTGGTTTTATTTCCTTTTCTTTGAGCGTGATACAATGTGTGTGTATTAATATTTTCCCATTCAATTAACCCTTCCCTGGGGGGGAAGTTACAGACCTGGTGCATTATAATTAAAGCCTTTTGAGGTATTATTCTGGCCGTATAATTAAAGCCTGTTGAGGTATTATACAGGGTGAAGACCCAGACGTGGGTGATGAGTCAAACACAGTGAAGTATATTATCCCTGATAGTAACCCAGAGGTGGGTGCATAATATACGTGTTTATGAGGTATTGAGTTGAACAGCAGGGGCTATAGTAGGACTTCAGCCCAATTGGCCACTAGTATTAAATAATTGTAACTGAACAGTACAATTAACATAAAGACTTGAATGGGGTTCTGTGTGCGTGTCCATTCCTGTGCCATGCATTAACTCTTTTGGTGTGGGTAACGTATATATATGGTTAACCCCTTCCTACCCAACTCTCCCCTTTTCATTGTAAGGTTTCTAGGGTCATTGAGGGAGGGTACTGCTTGCGGGGGGAACTCAGAGTATTTGATTACAATTCAGTCACGAGGTGTGGGAGGGTCTAAGGAGCGACTGGGAGGAGTGGGAGCGTGTTGGGGAGTACTGCTGACCGCCCTGCGACAGGGAAGGAAGACCAGAGTACCAGACCAGGTTGGTAAATCCCGGGCCCCATCCACTCACACTACCAGCCTCCAGTCGACGCCCCAGGCCCAAAGACGAGGGTGCAGCCAGACAGAGTTCTGCTGTGTCCAGCTACCTCCTGACTGCCAGCAACCGTTCCCACGAAGCAGGGATAATCCACCCTGCTACATTTGGCGTCACGAACAGGATCAACATCCTAACTTACTCCCTTGACCGAGACCCGTAGAGAGACCCACGATGTCAAAGAAGGAGACCGCCGCCGCGCAAGAGATGGCGGCGAAGTTTGAGCAACTGCAGGAGCAGTGTGAGACTCAGGCGACACTACTGACGCAGCAAGCCGAAGCGATCAAGGAGTTGATCAACAAGGCACTCCTAGAGAAGCGCTACACTGAGGCGGCCCTAAAGGTGCAACGAGACGGCGAGGACGCCGCCGCCGAGGTAAAGAAAGAGGAGGCCGAACGCATGGAGGGACTGACCGCACAGGTGGAGCTGTTGGCGAACAGAACCCACATACACGCGGGCCTCCTGGACCGACAGGCGCTGGTGCTGGAACAGACCCAGCACGAACAGCGGGAGCAGGCCGGACGCCGAGCTCCGCTTGCCTTGGCACCGGCCGGGATCCAACAGCTCCCTCCAGCGCCCCTCCCGGTGGTGTACGTCCAACGAGAGCGGAAGTGCAGCGAATTTGGAGGTGAACAAGAGATGGGGGAACTGCCTGTGGAGGACTGGATCCAGGCGATGAGGACCCACCTCCTGGCCAGTCGAGTGCCCGCGGAGGAACAAGCGGAGGTCGTACAGCTACACCTCAAAGGCGAGGCGAAGCAGACGGTACGCTTCCTGACGGAGGAAACCGCCCCCGACACGGAAGCCTTGTTCAAGATACTCAAAGAAACCTATGGGGACAAGGTCCTGGTCAGCATTCGGCTGGGGGAGTTCTTCGATCGAAGACAGGCCGCCGGCGAGACCATACGCCAGTTCGCCTATGACCTGCAGGAGAGGGTCCGTCGCCTACGACGTCGGGCGCCTACGCTGGTCGGCGATGCCACCGCCCTGCTGCAGGAGCGGTTTGTGGTGGGCCTCAGAGACGAGGCCCTGAGGAGAGAAATGCGGAAGTACATGAGGGAGGACGGTACGCGGCCGTTTCCTCAGGTACAGCAGGCGGCGATAGACTGGTCTGAAGAGGAGATGGTCCTGCCCCCCACAAGGGGTGCCGACAGGGGCATGATACGCGGCGTCGTCGTGAAAAGACACGAGCCACCTCTGGACATAGCCGTGCTACAGGAGTCCATCCGACAGCTCTTCGCCGGCCAAGAGCGGTTGGGCGCGCGCATGGAACAGCTCTTCCAGGCGTTTCAACAGGAGCGAGACACACCCCAGAGAGGCTTCGCCGGAAGCCGACGGAGGAGAGACGTGCCCTCTACCCCGCGCAGACTACCCGGCCGGAGTGAGGATGGGAGACTGATCTGCTACAACTGTCAACAGCCCGGCCATATCGGCCGCGAGTGCCCCCGCGCGATGGAAGAATCACGCCTGGCGGAAGTACCGGGCGGTGAGGCCCCTCTCCCACCAGTACAGGACGCCACCCACACAGCAGCAGGCGGGTCGCCCGACCTGGCGACCGCCAGACCATGGTCTGGAGGGGGAGGTGTGGTGGTGTGCCGTAGAATTCGATACCACTGCGGCCGGCCAGACGAAAGCGCTGGCGCCCGGCTGCGCATCCCGATGCGGTCAGAACCGGAGTCTGTACCCAAGAGACAGAACAGGTCGGAAGGAGGTCAAGGGGGCGAGGACGGCCCGGACCAGGGGCCTCGTCTGCGCCGCTACCGCCGCAACTTCAACTACCGCTGCAGACGCTCGCCGGCCGGCGACCAGCCGGGCCCAGAGAGCGGCGATGGAAACGTCAAGAGGACGTCAGTGTTCACGGTTCGTCCCGAAGGAGGGGGCCCCGAAAGGACCGTGCAGAGAGATCGGAGCAAGATCTGCCCCTTCCCGGCCTCCGACCCGGAAGAGCGAACGAGAGCTTCCCGAAGGAGCCCGATGAGAGCGCGGAGCTCATCCGAAGCAGACGTGGGGGGTGCCTTCGTTTACCCTCGTGAACCGCACCCTAGGGCGTGTAGCAGCAGCGCCGCTACAGCAGCAGCTGAAGCAGCGCCGACCGAGGGAGGAGAGGTAGAGTTGGTCCCCTCAGGCGAGGACGGCGAGGGCGGCGAAGACGACGGAGACGGGGACGAGGAGGGCACTGTGAGCGGCCCCTCCGAGGCCTCGGAGGGCGAAGCCGTGGCCGAGGACCCGCCAACAGAGACGGAGGAATCTGACACGGAGTCAGACTGGTGGGGGGTTGAGCAAACCCGGGCCCAGCTGAATGACAGAGGTGAGCCACTCGCTTGGTGTTTCCAAGACCATGTGCGAAGGTGTGTGGGAACGAGACGAGTGGTGCACCTGTATGTCTAAGGGAATATATGGTATATTATTCAGAACTGCTGACTGTGTTTATATCCCTTTTTGTACACAAAGACATTCTAACTAGTGTCATTGATTCACACGAACATGACACAAACGTCCCCGTCCAAAGAGCGTTGGAATACGGATTATAAATGACAGTATTGATTCATATTTTACAGTGCGCCTCCCCTTGTGACTGGCGGGCGGGACCAGCAGGGGGCAGTAGCAGGCAGAGAGTGGCGGAGAGAGCTGAGAGATGATAAAGGGAGGAGGCCAGCGGAAGTCGCTCTCTTCGGCAGTGAACTTGACAACGAGAAGTCACGTCTAACGGGGGGGCTCTGGATAGCCCCGTTGCTGACTTTATGCCGGAGTGCCCCGTGGAACAGTGACGGGTGATAGGAAGTACTGGCTAGTGGATACGATATCCTAGCAGTACCAGTGGTATGATATGAACAATAAGTGCAGAGCCAGGCACTAACAGTCGAGTTATACCTAGTTACAGTGAGCGGTATAGGTAGCGTGCGGCTAAGGATCACAGTAGTATTGCTCGTGTTATACTTAGTTACAGTGCCGGTATAGACTGCGTGCAGCTACGGGTGTGGACCTGCGAACACTCTGCTCTGGCCGTCAGCAGCCGTCTTCACCGGCGGTTCTACCACCACTCTGCGCCGGCTGGAGAGCAGCCAACACGGGAGCCGTCCCGTCCAGCAGAGGTCGCCCAGCACCAGCTCAGCCAGCACTGCCTCTCTGCTATAGCTCCGCCTGCTAGCACCTGCGACGCGAGTGTTCGACGCCATCTTGCCACCAGGACGGTGGTGGAGCGGCGCGGCCGCCATTTTGGTAGAGTAAACATTAGGGCTTCGGCGCCCAGGATCTATTGCACCTTACACAGTGTGGAGCGGCCTGCGGGTGAAGTTAACGTTGCTAACTGCAGACCCCAAACATTACATTACATGCCGGCATTAGCATAGGGCTTTTGTTTTGGTAATTGTGGGCCCACACTTTTGGTTTTATTTCCTTTTCTTTGAGCGTGATACAATGTGTGTGTATTAATATTTTCCCATTCAATTAACCCTTCCCTGGGGGGGAAGTTACAGACCTGGTGCATTATAATTAAAGCCTTTTGAGGTATTATTCTGGCCGTATAATTAAAGCCTGTTGAGGTATTATACAGGGTGAAGACCCAGACGTGTGTGATGAGTCAAACACAGTGAAGTATATTATCCCTGATAGTAACCCAGAGGTGGGTGCATAATATACGTGTTTATGAGGTATTGAGTTGAACAGCAGGGGCTATAGTAGGACTTCAGCCCAATCGGCCACTAGTATTAAATAATTGTAACTGAACAGTACAATTAACATAAAGACTTGAATGGGGTTCTGTGTGCGTGTCCATTCCTGTGCCCTGCATTAACTCTTTTGGTGTGGGTAACGTATATATATGGTTAACCCCTTCCTACCCAACTCTCCCCTTTTCATTGTAAGGTTTCTAGGGTCATTGAGGGAGGGTACTGCTTGCGGGGGGAACTCAGAGTATTTGATTACAATTCAGTCACGAGGTGTGGGAGGGTCTAAGGAGCGACTGGGAGGAGTGGGAGCGTGTTGGGGAGTACTGCTGACCGCCCTGCGACAGGGAAGGAAGACCAGAGTACCAGACCAGGTTGGTAAATCCCGGGCCCCATCCACTCACACTACCAGCCTCCAGTCGACGCCCCAGGCCCAAAGACGAGGGTGCAGCCAGACAGAGTTCTGCTGTGTCCAGCTACCTCCTGACTGCCAGCAACCGTTCCCACGAAGCAGGGATAATCCACCCTGCTACACTAGTAGAATGAATGGATGAAAACGTTATTTAACAGATTGCAGAATGGGTACAATACAATACGGCTCAATACAAACAATTGTTAAGGGGATGCAGACTGTTGTAGTTTGGACTGGGTTCCTTAACAATAACTTGACAACACATGAGCCTAGTTGGTAGCCGCAGCTACTTGGGACAGCTCTGCCGTAAACACTGGAAATAACCTTGGTTACTATGTCCACACGCAACCAATGCAACCAGGATGTGCCCAAAACTCCACCCTGGACCCGGTTGCGTGTGGACGAACAGTGCAACGCGCACATTAAGGCTCGGTTACATAACACCCCGCGTTCGTGTGGACAGGGCCTAAGTATACCAACCCCCCCCACACACACACACACACACACACACACACACACACACACACACACACACACACACACACACACACACACACACACACACACACACACACACTGCCAGTCACCAACACACCGCAGTACAATCACTACAGGAACTAATGTTTGTTTTAACCCTTTCAGGTATACTGTATATATTTTTTTTATTTTACCTCACAGATCTTAAAATTCTACCACTTTAGCTTTTGATGGCCAGTGTCCATGGTGACATCCTTGTTAATTAAAATTATAAATTAAAATTATAATCAAACAGGTGTGGTCGTACACCTGGAGAGCCCCCCCCCCCTCTGTCAATCAGTGTAGACAATGAGACAACACCTCTCTTCTGGCCTGGCTTTGGGCGAACTGATCAAATGCATTGTTTTTGATCGCCCCTCATTTCCTTTCTCACTAATACAGAAGTAATGCAGCTGAAGCTGTCAGGTCAGGAAGAGGTCGAAGATGCACACGGAGGAGGTGAGCTGGAGAAAGTCGAAAAGGTCAGAAAAGGTCAAGTTAAAACGTCAAAAGGAGAACGGGAGAACAGAAAGGATGAGGAAACAAAACAGATCTTCAGCATGACGTCAGTGTGAGTCAACAGCAGGTGTTGGTTCCACGCTTGGAGCTGGGATTACAGCGGGTCGTTTCTCATGGTCTGCTGTGATGAAGTGCTTTACAGGTCGCAGAGCACCGACTAAACTCACCACTCTCCCCCTTCTCCTCATTCTGCAGCAACAGTGTGTTTTTTCCCCCCAAAAAACAAACAAACATATAACTTAAACATTAACGTTTGACAGCTTGGCAGAGGGAGAAGAAGAGGCCAGCAGGATAGCCAGTACTGCAGGGTCCCAGGGATTGCTTTTAAACGATGTACATGTCAGCGGGCCAACTCAAACTGCGGAGGCGGTGAACCTAGACCTTGGCAGACTCCTCCTCCACTCCTCTCTGTGTCCTCCGTGCAGCCCTCCTCCCATGGCTCCCTCCCTGATGTATCCTTCCCCTGGTTGGGCTCTGGGTGGGGAGGTGCCCTCACCTCCAGATAGCCCCAGAAAGAGCAGACACTTTAAGCCCTCCTCGTGTCAGGGGGATTTGCAGCTGTATCACGTAGGTCTCCTACCGAGCAGCCTTCTAAATTTGGGTCGTGGCGTAAGCGAGCGTGAGAGACGGCTTGCGGTATTCCATGGTTCCATGGTTTTAAATCAATTCACGGAGATAACGGATTGCGTTTTAATGTCTCCGGGTGAGAAAACAAAGTGGGGCCGCTGCCCTAGAGTAACGCTAGAGTGCTAGAGTCATGCATTATGCAGACAGTGTTTTCTTCTGTGGTATAATTAACTAAACAAGGCGAAAACACGGCCACTGTAAAACATGTCTGGTAACACACGCTAATCTCACTTAGATGGATTATAGTTGTCGGTAGTTATAGATTATAGTTGTTCTTCTTCTTCTGTGGTGTGAGCTAACTAAAGTGTCCGACGATGTTTTAAATGTATACTATTCTCACGCTGACTATAAAGTTATCAGGACACACGTTATACACACATGCTACTGTTTTTCTTCTTCTGTGGTACTGGTATAATGAAATATAGCACAGCAGAATAAAACTGCCACAGTAGCTCATAACCTTTAAACGTAGGCTAATCTCACTTACACAGAGTGTGGTTGTCCGTACACAGGTTATACAAAGGTGTGTTGAGGCCCTGTTGTAATTAATTTACTCTCCCCTATTGGTACAGTAGCACTGAGGTCCTGGTTATTCTAATGCAACGTTTGGAAAAACATAGGAGCCTATTAACATAATAGGTCTAATGTTTAGAGGGGGCAGTGCATACTTGTTCTGGCCAGGGAGGGAGTCTGCCTGCAGGGAAATGTTTGTTCTGTTATGGGATCTTACACAGCTAACCGTGTGTGTGTGTGTGTGTGTGTGTGTGTGTGTGTGTGTGTGTGTGTGTGTGTGTGTGTGTGTGTGTGTGTGTGTGTGTGTGTGTGTGTGTGTGTGTGTGTGTGTGTGTGTGTGTGTGTGTGTGTGTGTGTGTGTGTGTGTGTGTGTGTGTGTGTGTGTGTGTGTGTGTGTGTGTGTGTGTGTGTGTGTGTGTGTGTGTGTGTGTGTGTGTGTGTGTGTGTGTGTGTGTGTGTGTGTGTGTGTGTGTGTGTGTGTGTGTGTGTGTGTGTGTGTGTGTGAATGAGTATAAGTATGTATGAATGTGCGTGTGTGTGTGTGTGTGTGTGTGTGAATGAGTATAAGTATGTATGAATGTGCGTGTGTGTGTGTGTGTCTGTGTGTGTGTGTGTGTCTGTGTGTGTGCATGTGTGTGTGTTTTCACCTAAACACACATTTTAGAATAACACTAGATCCATATCGCCTCTGAGACTTATTCTGGTACACTTCATCTTCCCTGGATTCATAAAACACACCATGTGAGTGTATGTATGTCTGCGTGTGCATGCGTGTGTGTGTCTATGCATATGTGTGTGTGTGTGTGTGTGTGTGTGTGTGTGTGTGTGTGTGTGTGTGTGTGTGTGTGTGTGTGTGTGTGTGTGTGCGTGTGCGTGCATGCATATATGCACCTCAACAATATTTCCTTGTGTTCCTAAGATAAAGAGAAGATACTGCTTTATTGTCAGATGAAGTCTGAAATTATTCTTGCATCACGGAAGCTACATTTGCAACATCACCGAAAAGACAATTATTAAGATATTATTATAATACATTTTTAAATGTAACATAACATTACAATCCCAGAAGACTATTCAAGGCCCTTCAACGTACATTCGATCTGGGATTCAAGCTCCATATTTAACTTTAGGATTGACTGGTACGGACGGTTTCATCTTGACAACATACGCATTCTACACAGACACAAGTTAATTTCCTGTTGCAATGTTTGCTAATGTAATAACTGACAGGATATACACTTGGGTCCAAACGATTCCCCTAGCAACAGAATTACAGTGAAACTGTACAAAGGAGTGCTTCAGTCTAACCTGATTGAATTGAATCATGGAACCCTGTGTCTCCGGTGTGACGGTAACAATTTCTATGCAGTGTTCTGGACACGGTCGGGGTCAGAGACAGTCTTGTTGGCCTTCATGTGTTATTATGGTATGTTGTGAGTTTCTCAAGCGGTTGGCCTACAATCCTTGAGCAGATTTGTATTTGGAGGAGCAGTTTTGACTTCAAAGTACAAACCCTTGTACCGTGTAGTATTAGAATACTGTGGAACGCTCATAATCACAGTATACCGTGTAGTATTACAATACTGTGGACCGCTCATAATCACAGTATACCATGTAGTATTACAATACTCTGGAACGCTCATAATCACAGTACCATGTAGTATTACAATACTGTGGACCGCTCATAATCACAGTACCGTGTAGTATTACAATACTGTGGACCGCTCATAATCACAGTACCATGTAGTATTACAATACTGTGGAACACTCATAATCACAGTACTGTGTAGTATTACAATACTGTGGAACACTCATAATCACAGTACCGTGTAGTATTACAATACTGTTGAACGCTCATAATCACAGTACTGTGTAGTATTACAATACTCTGGAACGCTCATAATCACAGTACTGTGTAGTATTACAATACTGTGGAACACTCATAATCACAGTACTGTGTAGTATTACAATACTGTCCACCGCTCATAATCACAGTACCATGTAGTATTACAATACTGTGGAACGCTCATAATCACAGGAGTCAAAAACAAAGAAAGATCTGAGGCGGTGGAGAAAAGACTGTTTGTTTTTCTTGTTCCAGGATAACAGATGGTCATCATTACACCCAAGTACAGCTTCTGTATAAAGATACCTGCTTGATTTGGTCATTATAGATAATAATATGAACTACATGAGAGTCAGGTGTCATGATGTCATAATGGTGAACCGAATTCAAAATACAAATCCTCGCCTCAGAATGGTGGAAAAGGTGATAATGATTGAAATCACTACTAGTACTGCTCCCCCCCTTTTTCTGACATGCCTGCACATAGTTTAAGACTCAGTCTGATGTACAATTAAAAATGTGTTTCAGTTGTAATAAATAATAACAATTATCTATCATTCTACTTTTAAGTACAAATAAATGCACCTTGCCTGATAAACCAAGCCCATAATCTCGAACCCCTATTTGATTGATATATTTTTTAAGGGGTACCTTTTTATCGTACTTCAGGAGTATACGACATAACTCTAATTATTATCTCCGCTGTACATGATAGATACAGGCCGCCGTTGACCTTGTGTGCGCGGTGCAGATAGCGCATCCACGCCGTGGGAATGATTACACCTGCTCGCCTTCTGTCAGCGCCAGAGCGAGACGGCTGGACTTAATGGCATGTGAAAATAAGCTCATCCACACACAGACAATGCAGATTGATGCGGGAGTGGAGAGGCACTTTTTATAGTCCTCCAGGGCTCTCGCTGTACGGAAGCCCTGGACTAAGTGGGGCATCATGTCTGGGTTATGGGCTCCCCTATCTCAATCTCACAAAGGCACCCTCGCTGGCAGCGCGCCACAGGGGGGATTGAAGAGGCCTCTGCTGAGGGCTGTGTGAGTGTGCGTGTCTGTCTGTGTGTCTCTGTCTGTGTGTGTGTCTACACCCGTCTGTGTGTGTGTCTGTCTGTGTGTCTCTGTCTGTGTGTGTGTCTACACGCGTCTGTCTGTCTGTGTGTGTGTCTGTCTGTGTGTGTGTCTGTGCGCGTCGGTCTGTCTGTGTGTGTGTCTGTCTGTGTGTGTGTCTGTGCGCGTCGGTCTGTGTGTGTCTACACGCGTCTGTCTGTCTGTCTGTCTGTGTGTGTGTCTGTGCGCGTCGGTCTGTCTGTGTGTGTGTCTGTCTGTGTGTGTGTCTGTGCGCGTCGGTCTGTGTGTGTCTACACGCGTCTGTCTGTCTGTCTGTCTGTCTGTGTGTGTGTCTGTGCGCGTCGGTCTGTGTGTGTCTACACGCGTCTGTCTGTCTGTGTGTCTGTCTGTCTGTCTGTGTGTGTGTCTGTCTGTGTGTGTCTCTGTGCATGTCTTTCTGTGTGTGTTTGTGTGAGTATGCCTGTGTGTGTCTCTGTGTGTATGTGTGTGTGTGTAACTACACACCCTCAAGACCCCTACGCTCTGCATCTTCTGGCCGCCTCAGATCTACTCCTAGCCAAGCTCCGGGAGGGTCATCAAAGAGAAGTCGCCTATTCTCAGTCCTTGCCCCACAATGGTGGAATGAACTACCCACCCCAGTTAGGACAGCCGAATCACGTCCAATCTTTCGCCGTCGACTAAAGACGCACTTCTTCAACCATTATCTGAATTAAAAAAATAAAAAATAAAAAAAAAAAAAAATCTAACCCTAACTAACCGTACTGTCATGCACTTGTCCTAATAAACTAACCTACACTGTAGCACTCAACACTTTGATGAACATTGTTGCTCAGCTGATAGAGTTGTGCCCTTCCTGATGGCTTGTCGTACAGAACTTGTAAGTCGCTTTGGATAAAAGCGTCAGCTAAATGACTAAATGTAAATGTAAATGTAATGTCTGTCTGTGTGTTTCTGCGTGTGTATGTCTATGTGTGTCTCTGCGTGTGTTTGTCTGCATGTCTGTCTGTGTGTTTCTGTGTGTGTCTCTGTGCACATCTGTCTCTGTGCGTGTCTCTGTATGTGTCTCTGTGCGTGTCTCTGTATGTCTGTGTCCTTGTGCATGTCTGTCTGTGTGTGTCTGTGCTTGTCTGTCTATGTGTGTCTCTGTGCGTGTCTGTCTCTGTGTGTCTCTGTGTGAGTGTGCGTGTCTGTCTGTGTGTGTCTCTGTCTGTGTGTGTGTGTCTGCGCACGTCTGTCTGTCTGTGTGTGTCTGCGCGCATCTGTCTGTGTGTGTCTCTGCGCGCGACTGTCTGTGTGTCTCTGCGCATGTCTTTCTGTGTGTGTTTGTGTGAGTCTGCCTGTGTGTGTTTCTGTGCGTATGTCTGTCTGTGTGTTTCTGCGTGCGTATGTCTGTGTGTCTCTGCATGTGTTTGTCTGCATGTGTCTCTGTGCGTGTCTCTGTGTGTGTGTCTGTGTCTGTCTGTGTGTGTCTCTGTGCGTGTCTGTCTGTGTGTGTCTCTATGCGTGTCTGTCTGTGTGTGTCTCTATGCGTGTCTGTCTGTGTGTGTCTCTATGCCTGTCTCTCTGTGCATGTCTCTCTGTGTGTGTCTCTGCGTGTCTCTCTGTGTGTGTCTGTCTGTGTGTGTCTCTCTGTGTGTGTCTGTCTGTGCATGTCTCTCTGTGTGTGTCTGTCTGGAGTGTGTCTCTGTGCGTGTCTGTCTGTGTGTGTCTCTGTGTGTGTCTGTCTGTGTGTGTCTCTGTGGGTGTCTGTCTGTGTGTGTCTCTGTGCGTATCTGTCTGTGTGTGTCTCTGTGTGTGTCTGTCTGTGTGTGTCTGACTGTGTGTGTCTGTCTGTGTGTGTCTCTGGGCGCGGTAAAGAGCACAGCGAGCGGAGGCTCGGACAGTCGGGGGCGTCTACCCGGCTTTAATGATCTCCACCTGTGTGGACATCGGAAAGTTTCTCAGGGGGCCTATCGATCAGGAGTGCAGGCGGGGGGAGCCAGCGCTAGGGGCAAACACCAGCAAGAGACTGTCAGAGGAGTAGAGTAAAGAGATGCATAGTGCTGGACATGGTGCAGACTGTTATAGCATGCAGATAAGGGGAGGAAAAAGAGCATGTCTGTCTGTGTGTGTCTCTGCATATGTTTGTCTGTGTGTGTGTCTCTGTGCATGTCAGTCTGTGTGTGTCTCTGTGCGTGTTAGTCTGTGTGTGTCTCTGTCAGGGGTGCAGTCGTAATATGGGCGGAGGCCAAACGGTATCCTATTATTATGCAAAGTCTAGGCACTTATCACCTAGACTTTGCATAATAATAGGATGCGCGCACTTCGAAGCCCAAACGCCGTTTGACCGCGGTTGCCCAGCACTGCACCACTGGTCTCTGTGCATGTCAGTCTGTGTGTGTCTCTGTGCGTAGTAGTCTGTGTGTGTCTCTGTGCATGTCAGTCTGTCTGTGTCTCTGTGCGTGTTAGTCTGTGTGTGTCTCTGTGCATGTCCGTCTGTGTGTGTCTCTATCAACGTCTGTCTTTGTTCGAGATGGGAGGGGAGGAGGTGGGGTGGGAGGAGAGTAGGTGGGATTGGAGGAGAAGTGGTCGAGTGGGGTGGGGTAGGAGGGGAGAAGGTGGGAGGGGAGGAGAGGAGGTGGGGTAGGAGGAGAGGAGGTGGGGTGGGAGGAGAGGAGGTGGGGTGGGAGGAGAGGAGGTGTGGTAGGAGGAGAGGAGGTGAGGTGAGGTGGACCAAATACACTTTGTTTGGTACAGCTGGTTTTGTTTAGAGCCTGAAGCTTTTGTACCACAGTGTTACGAGCTGGCTCAAGCCCGCAACAAGAAAGGGGAGACACAGGCACAATTTAAGAAATAATTGTGCAGCATGAATGTTGTAAGTGTACAAACAAAAGCAGGTGTCTAAACAAACAAAAGGAACAAAACAGGTGGAGAGAGAGAGAGAGAGACTACAGGAACCCTCCATCTGTATCAGACTGGGACACACCGACCCAGGTGTGCCCCAATTAGCCTGATGACCCTCCCCCAGCTCTGCTCTGCCAGCTCCACCCATCAATCATGTGAGACAGGGACACAGAGCAGAGCAAGCAAGCAACAATGTGGGGGAGGGTTGTCACAACGGCAAGACAGTAAGGGGCCTTTCTCACTCACCCATTCGGTTCCGTTCCATTCCGTTCTAGTCCGTTCCGAGATCTGATGCGAACTCCCCCCCCCCCCCCCTCTAGTTTGTGTACACACTCAGTCTTGGTGCACTCTGGGTTTTGTTTACGGTTTGCGTTTTGAGCTTGTAAGCTTACCGTAGGCGATGATGTCACGCTCGAAAATTTAAACAGGAAGACACAGTGGACACTGGATGCTGATATAAAATAAAACAAATAACCAATAAATATGAAGTTATATTTGAACCTCTGTTGTCAAGCCTTGTCAATATAACCCACCTCTTTTTCTCACGAATGGATGGTGTTGTAGAGTTCGCTTTTGAGCGTTTCCCAGGGTTAACGCTAAGCTAACGGCTAACGCTAGTTAGCTTAGACTAGTACTAGTCTAGTATAGCCACTGTAGCACTTATTTTTCAGCAAAGAACATGCAATAAACAAAACGGATACATTCACTGTGTGTTCTGCCTCTCATTTGTTGATGAAACAAAACTAACATCAACACAATTGAACACCAAAAGCGGAGTTTAGTCTCATAGGCGCTGATTTTGTTAGCTTACATGCTAACGTGAATGGAATATGCCAGTATAATAGTATAGCATTGTGGAAAAACGCTAAGCTAACGGCTAACGCTAGTTAGCTTAGCCTGTTCAGATCTACTGGTCGACCACGGCCGACTGGTTGGGCACCACTGGTCTAATAGAAATAAATGCATTTGAACATTGTCCAGTTGTTGCTGTGTGTTTTTATCTGCTCAAAATTCAAGCAAGCATGAAGCATGACAGTAACGACGCTGTGTGTGTCAGCAAGTTGATACAGAAGCCTCCCGTGTTTTGGTACAAGTTTGTACACCACGCCCCCCGCTCCCACTGGCGCTCACTCGAAACCACCTATTTCAAGCGTCCCAGGTTCACCGCCCCCGGGGACGAATCAGCGGGGGGCGGGGACGGGGGTGAGCGTTCCCACTCAGACAGACACACCCCTTTTGGGCGTGACCCGGCGCTGATTCGGCCCTGAGTAGTGAGTGAGAAAGGCCCTTAAGACAGAGGAGAGCTTTTCGAGGAGTGCTTGGGTAATCATCTGTATTCTGACCTTTGCTCAACATCATTTCATATGCCTGGTATCTGAACTGAGTAAAAATACCAGTTATCCCACATAGAAAGATTGTAGTGTTGGTGAATCAGACAACATACACAGGGTTAATGTCACTTCTCAAGCAACAAATGATCTGACTCTTAACCACCAAAACCTGTATGACATGCCAGTCAGGTTACCTTGTGTATACTGCACATTATGTATACTGTCTACTTTTACTCTTACTCATGGTATATTCCGATTCAATTTGTATTGCCTATATCTATTGTAACATAATATAACTGATAGGGCATGCAGACGCTCATCTGCACCTTTGTTTACACTGTTTATTGTTCTCATATTCTTATATTCAGAGTTAATTATATTGTGTACACTGTTTATATAAAATTAAAAAAAGAATATTCAGATCAAATTGTATTGCCTATATGTATCTCCCACTCCCCCATGCTGCTATGACGCCCGCATTTTCCCAAGGGGATCAATAAAGAAATATCTTATCTTATCGATAATAATCAGGTTTACATGCAACCGTGGTTCCTGGCACTCAGATTTGTGACATATTTATTTTCAGTCAATCCGGTGAATAGTGTGTGATCAGGGTTTGAACCCGCGACACGTACAAAACAACCGACAGTTGGAGCCCAGTTAGCAGCCTCAAACAAAGACTCCTGGCAGAGGCCTGGTGCCGGTTGTCTCAAGGTTACCACGGGTACCTGCCGGAACACCTGTGAACTGGTGTAGCGCTGCCCTGTTAGTCGTGTTAATTAAATCATTAGTGCCAGCGCTTCCGAGATGCAGCGTCTCGGCGGGATTGGGGGGAGAGGGGGGGTGAGGGCGCTGGGGAGGGGAAGGGGGGGGGGGGGGGGGGGCTGGACCTTCTGTTTCTCTCTGCCTGTCACGCTGGAGATGAGCTCTCATGATTTAATTAAGCAAAACAAACTGCCGCCGAAGGCGAGAGAGAGAGAGAGATAGAGAGATAGAGGGGGGGAGAGAGAGATAGAGAGAGAGAGAGGGAGAGAGAGATAGAGAGAGAGAGAGGGGGAGAGTTAAGCAGCACTCAAAACCGATTGTGTCTGTTCCGTTAAACGGGTGATTTACTAATATTGAGGCTTTGTAACTTTGTTCTTTTAAAGAGGCTACTTTAAAAATGACCATAGCCAAAAATGACCCAAACATAATACACTTATACACTATGAGCTGGTTACACACAGATTCTGCCTCGTCTAAACATTCCCTGTCAAAATGGGGGGGAAACCTCTTAGTCTAGGACTATAGGCTTAATCCACTGTCTGGGAAACTATATCTATACAGTACATTATCATGTGACATCTATGGAGGTTGAATGAATGGAATGTTGTTGTTGTTGTTGTCTAAGAAATACAGTAGCTGAAAGTTCTCTTGTTTTCCGAAACACGAATTAAGGACCCACCAAGCAGGTGATCAGGGCTAAGCAGGTGGGATGTGGCTTATTTGACAGGGGGACTGTGTGTGTGTCTGTGTGTGTGTGTGTGTGTGTGTGTGTGTGTGTGTGTGTGTGTGTGTGTGCGTGCGTGCGTGCGTGCGTGCGTGCATGTGTGTGTGTGTGTGTGTGTTGGGGGCTTCAGTTGGAATGCAAAGTGGAGCAGATAGTAGTCCTCTGTATTTGATACAGTAGAGTCTAATCACACCCCTTTTAACCAGTCACATTATTCAAAATGTAGCAGGAGGAGGGGGTGTTGAGTGCTCTGAATCCACACACACACACACACACACACACACACACACACACACACACACACACACACACACACACACACACACACACACACACACACACACACACACACACACACACACACACACACACACACACACACACACACACACACACACGCACACACACGCACACAGAGTAGGGGGCCATTTAACTCAAAAATACAAAAGAGTTTTGAGGAGTCCTCATCCACTAGTGAATTGTATGAGTATAAATTGTAAATCCGTACGAGAGGCTCGACAGCCCCCTGATTCACATCCTGCTTTATCTCGCTCATATTATCGAGCATCTTGTCCAATTGGAGACGGAGAACACTGTAGTGGAATTGATTGGAACGTCAGGCGTGCTGAGTAATCGCTCTGTTCTTTCCGAGCGCCTTTTCAATTGATACCGCTGATTTATTTATTTCACGCAACGTCCACCTCCTCCTCCTCCTCCTCCTCCTCCTCCTCCTCCTCCTCCTCCTCCTCCTCCTCCTCCTGCTCCTGAGAGAGAGAGAGAGAGACTCTTGATACAGCAATGAGTGATCAATGAACTCTGCGGCTCTGTATGGAAATGAACACGCCAAGGATGTTCACATCGATCCTGCTGCTGAATGATTCAGGGGTCCGTCGACACCCCCAACCGCCTGGTCTGCTGCGCCTCTTCGGGGTGAAGACCACACCCGCCCCAATCAGTAACACTCTCATAACCCATTGTGAAACACATGCAATATGTCATTTAGAGCCAGAGAGAAGAAGAAGAAGAAGAAAGTGGCCACCGTTTTACAGTAATTTAAGCCTTAGAGTCACTGTTGGAAAATAATGGCACTTACCTGTTACCTCTCTCTCTCTCTCTCTCTCTCTCTCTCTCTCTCTCTCTCGTCTCTCTCTCTCTCTCTCTCTTTTCCCTCTCCTTCTCTCTTTCTGTGTCTCTCTGTATCTATAAAATGGTAAATGGCGCATTTATATAGCGCTTTTTTATCCAAAGTGCTTTACAATTTTTTTTCTCACATTTAACCCATTCACACACCGACGGTGGAGGCAACCATGCAAGGTGCCAACCTGCTCATCGGGAGAAATTAGGGTTAAGTGTCTTGCTCAAGGACGCTTCGA
>NC_140167.1:69484456-69512443 GCF_963971535.1 Notolepis coatsorum | reverse complement strand
GTAAAGCGATATGCGGGGAGGAGGGAACATGTGCAAGTCGTTACACGGAGGTAAATTGAGGAACATACCATATAGTACCTGGAACCCGGTGACGGTGATATCCGATCACCCTATCTCCCTCCGCCACGAGCCAAAATACACTCCGCGTGTGATGTCAACTGCAAGTGAACTTGTTTTGTTTTTCAGCCGCTGCGGCCAGGTGTTTTAACTGCGTATAGCGGACGCTCGTCGATGTACCTGAAACGCATTAACCCCCAGTCATGTTTGAATAAACGGATGAAAAGCACAACTGTTGTGGGGTAATCCCCCCCCCCCCCCCCCCCCTGCCCCTCCGCCTCCTCCTCCAAGCGAAACTCATTCATATGATTTCATTCCAAATGCCTGGTTGGAACGAAGTTTAAATTGCATTACAGTTTTTGGACATGCCGAACGGTGAACCGGAACTCACCTCCTTAATCTTAAATTAATTGTATTTTAATACTTTTTCGCAATCGAGTTCACCTCGGAAAACACAACATGTTCTCATGCCAAGTACAGTAGAGAGGAAAATCCATCAAGGACCTCCCAAGGAATCCTTTTCTCCGCAAATTTGCATCCAAGTCATCAGACGCCCCCCCCCCCCCCCCTTTGAAAAGTTTGTGTGTACTGTTGGCGTTAGGCCGAAAACACAGCGGTCTGAGCGGGACCCAAAGCTCAAATTAGTCCTTAAAGACAGCGATCAATTCCAAATAACAAGGAATTAATCTCGCGGACAGGCGCGTTTACCGCAGAGGGATTTCATGTCGAGTGCAGATTGCTTGTCTCCAGCCTCCTGGAGGAAAGTTAAAAACATTGTCCAGACGTTCTCGTAGCCGATGTTTCCCTTGGGGCCCAGGAGGGCTGACTCCTATTCGCACTCTCCCGTCCACTCAGCAGATTCCATCCCGTTCCATTTTCCCCACCCATCGATTTCCCCAAGCTGACGGACCTCCAATCTCGCCTCCCGCGGAAGAAGAGCAAATTAAAACCAGTGGTTGGGGTGGAGGGGGGGGGGGGCTCAGGCCGACTCCTAAGAGCGAGAAGTGAATCAACCAGAGACCTGATTATCTGCGTTTTCTCTGCGTGAGTGAGTGAATTAGAAAGCGGAGAGTAACGAGGATTCAAGCGTGTCGGCTGTGTTTAACTAAGTGCCTTTTAAGAGGGTTGGCTATTGTGCCCCTGTCACATCCACGAAATTATGTCGAAATTATTATTTTACCTGTATATCTGCCTAGGCACACACTTGCACTCTTTAATAACGTTGCACTGGTTGTGAAAAGTGGGTGTTATTTGAAGCTGGGATCCTGTTTTGTAACAGCAGCTGCTAGTGCCAGCCATTTGCTACATCATTTCATTTCCCTCCATAGGCCTATCAAAGGCTTTCTTCACTTATTTTCCCAAGCTCCGCTGAAAGCCATATATCCCTTCAATTTTGCGGCTGACTAATACGTTAAACAGTCTTGTTCGGGGTACTTTTGGTCAGGACCGTTAGCTTGTGAAATCATGCCAAGCTTATACGAGCAGAGATTTCACTGACGATTTGCATCTAATATGCCAGGTTTTGAACTGTTGCAGAGAGCTCACTGACAGACTTGCGAGCATTTATCAAAGGATCTCCGGGTAGGAGCGCCGATCTGAGACCAGTCACAGTGAGGTGTATACGGGCATGTGACCTGTGCAAAAAATGCAAAATGCAATGCAATACTGGGTTACTGTGGGTTTAAAAAATTAAAACAAACAAAAAACAATAGCATCCACAGATCATGCTAATAGTGAGGAGGCTATACAGTAGTTCCTTATGGTCCCATACATTTAGCAGATTTTAAACTTGAATCCTATTGTTCTGTTGTGACATGAGGACATGAGATAACAGAAAACGGTACCGATGTGTTCCTTGTCTCTGGATGAAATGATTATTGTCTGTCTGTTAATGTCGCACTGAAAATGACCGAATCAAATTCCTTGTATGTGAAAACGACTAGACCTTTCTGATCTAAGTGTAAATTGGGCATGATTAGTGAATAAGTCGTGACAAGGTAGACAGGAATGAAACAAGTGAATTAGTCTTCATAACTGCAGTGCTGTGTTAGATGAGGTATTAGCTAGAAGCAGCCTACTGTATGTGGTGTATTTGGCTCTAAGGTGTACAGTTGCCGCTAATGACTGTTTTTGTTTGATGTTTGAGGCTCTTCCGTCCCAACAATGATTGGTGCCACACTAACCCAGATCACCAGAGCTACTCGGAGGCATTAAGGCTGTACTGTATGTAACTCGTAATAATTATTTAAAATGAAGAATAACTCTTCTCGCTCGTTTTCCCCCTCGCGACGTTACGAAAGTTCATTTGCTGCCTCGAGGCGTTGAGCTGCACAAAGCAAAACAACAGGGTAGGATAATTGATCTCCTCTCTCTCTATCTCCCTATCTCTCTCTCTCCTCTCTCTCTTCTCTCTATCTCTATCTCTCCCTCTCCCTCTCTCTCTCCCTCCGTCTCCCTCTCTCTCCCTCTCGCTCTCCCTCTCTCTCCTACTGTATATCTCTCCCCCTCTCTCTCCTCTTTCTATCTCCCTCCCTCTCTCTCTCAAAAGTATCACCCTGCTTTAAGAGGCACTTCACTTTCAATATGGCCGGTCAGTGATGTCATCGGGGACATTGAATCCTTGTTCTGTGTTAATTACAGCTCCGTGAAATTATGCAACTTATCTTATCTTATAAGGGCTGCTGCCTCATGTCCCTGATGACATCACTGGTGGTCACATACAAACTAATTTACTGTCAACTGTCAAACAGAATTAAATTAATAGAGTCTTTGGATGTGTGTACTGTATGTGATCGCGTGAAAAATAAGTGAGCGTTGTTTTCCGGTGAAGTGGCGCTTTAGGTAGGGACGCGCGGAAATGCTTGGGCCAGCGAAATATGTATACTTTTTTGGTTTATTACTTCCTGAAAAGGAAACGCTGTTGCAAAATAAGACTCATTTGATAGAACGTGATATGGCCGAACAAAACGTCTTCCTTGAAGAATCATTGTTTTCCCAGCATCTAGCTTAGGGGCGAGAGGGTGACATATTTAGCCGCTTCCCTGCAGGAACATAAAGAATGTGTATGAAAGCCTGTTGTTTGTTTTTATCATCCTCCTCTCAGGATATTAAGGCTACGGTATCAAGATAATAATGCTCCCTCATGTTCACTCCTGTCACATATTTTTTGTGGAATGGGGGCGTGGCCCTCGACTTAAAATATAAACTTGAATAAACATCGATTGAATTCATTCAATCAACGCCATTTCTCAATGGGATGTGTTCTCTACAGCTGTGGTTCTTAAAGGGGGGTCCTTCAAAGGGTTCCAGGGGATCCCCAGAAAGTGTAGTAATAGTTTAGTTTCTCTTCACTGTTATCTCCCACCTACTGTGCATCATAGGCCTTAAGGTTCAGGGGGCCCGTTTCAACATCAAATATGGGGCCCTTATCTTATAATATCAACAGTAATTAAAAACAATTCTGTGCCTTTTCAAGCGTTTCCACCTCGCAACTGTTATCCACAATGGCACAGTGTGCGCATTTGCTTTGTTAATCCAGGGCCCTGCTAGTGAGTAGGGCCCGTTTCAGTTGAAATGGGTGAAACATAGCTAAGGTCACCTATGGCCTACAATGTATGCCATGTATATACAATGCCCTACATACATTATAGACTATGGAATTCTGGACTAAATCACCTAAAAAGAATGGTCTTCTCAGATAGGGGTCCCCGAGAGCAATCCAATGAGGGTCCCTGACCTATTATGTGTCAATGTGGGGGTCCTTGACATAAAATAGTTTTAGAACCAATGCTCAGTCTACCGCACCCAGTTGTGGGTAATGGACACAAGCGTAGACAGAATGTTATTATAGTTTTTACGATGCCCTGGGGAGGAGGAGAGGGCCTTTGGCCAAAACTCGTTGGCCTGCCGTGGACATGAAGTAAAAACGTCAAAGGTCTTTTTATTTTGTGCCGTCTTTTTCGTATTAATTTCCACTTGATCTATTGCTCGCGGGAGAGCGCCCAGCCAGGAGGCTCTGTGTGGAAACCACACCTGCTATTCATCGACTGATGAAATAACATCCATTCGTGCTAATATTCCATGCACACGGGGGAATTGGCGCTCGGAACGCACTACTACGGTTACATCAGGGGCATCTTCTCTGCACTTGAAATTCCTCCTCGAAATGAAGTACAGAGAAAGAGAGAACGTCTCTGACTGGTCAACTGGGCTGTATACATGTATATACTGTACAATCATAGTTGTTCATACTTCACTGTTCATACCTTTTGCACATAACTGCCCAATTGCACAGCCCTGCTAAATATCCCATCCCACTGTATTGTTATTCTTATTCTAATTAGTGACCATATCAAATTCCTTGTATGTGAAAACTACCTTTCTGATTCAGAAAACCTTTGTTTAGCTCTGACCTGTGAACATGTACACAGGGATTACATTCATTCAAATTCTACTTAAGTAAAAGTAGAGAAGTATTTGCTATTGAATGTACTTACGTATCTAAAGTAAAATTACACATTCTACATGACATTTATGTATCCATTGGCCTAAAAGTGGTATGTGGTCCCGTTATGCTGCTCTGATTAAAGGATGTGTTAAAGTGGTATGTGGTCCAGCTATGCAGCTCTGATTTTGTCCTCTTGAAGTTGACAGGCTTCAAATGTGAAAGTATATAATCTTGATAAATATTTCATTTTATATGTATTATGTTTTCTATGCTAAATCCTTTTCTTCAAAGTAACCAGTAACTGATGGGTTCAGATAAATGTAAAAAGTACAATATTTACCTTGAAATGTAGTGGAGTAAAAGTAAGTTCCCTAAAAGGAAAATACTCATATAAAGTACTAGTAGCTCAAAATTGTACTTAAGTACAGTACCTGAGTCAAAATACTTAGTTAGTTTCCACCACTGTCTTTCCTCGAAGCGTGGAACGGAAACCACTAACTTTTTTTTCGGTACGACTTTTTAGTGTCACCTCGAGCATTTTGCCTTCCCGAGCCGGTATGGTATGTGAACAATGCAGCTCTTCTCTGGCATACTCTTTTGTGAAATCCCCTGGAAACACAGAGGTGTCATTCCTGAGTCAGATGCCGTGGTCATTTCCTCACATGAAATGCTGATATTTATATTATGACAGCGGTTCCGGTATGGTCAGTTTTGTGACATATTGCGTCTTTCGATGCCTTTGATGGTTTTATTCAGCGTTACCTGCGTGATATGTGTGGCATGATGTGCCATCTTGTAGGTTGAGATCTGTGGTTTTAACAGTCATCATCTCCCTCACAGTAGCATTCTGGGTCAAAGTTGAAGATATCAAGTGTCTGTTGTTTCGACAGATGAGTGAGCAGATGAGTGTTGTCTGCGGTTATCGCATGTGTGTGTGTGTGTGTGTTTGTGTGTTTGTGTGTGTGTAGGTGGAGGTTCGTGAGAAGGCTGAGCCAAGCACTGAAGGCAGGCAAAATACTAAGCTACGTCATGCTCTCTTTTCTTCTCTTCTCCTCCCCCCCCCCCCCCTCTCTCTCTCTCTCTCTCCTCTCTCTCTCTCTCTCTCTCTCTCTCTCTCTCTCTCTCTCTCTCTCTCTCTCTCTCTCTCTCTCTCTCTCTCTCTCTCTCTCTCCTCTCACTCTCTCTCTCGATGCTATCTCTACTCGGCCACTCCTCCCACCTACCTCCCAATGCCAGGAAATGCTGCTGTTTGTCATTGCCTGTGTGTGTGCCTGTGTGCTGTACGGTATGTGTGTGTGTGTGTGCCTGTGTACTATGTGGTATGTGTGTGTGTGTGTGTGTGTGTGTGTGTGTGTGTGTGTGTGTGTGTGTGTGTGTGTGTGTGTGTGTGTGTGTGTGTGTGTGTGTGTGTGTGTGTGTGTGTGTGTGTGTGTGTGTGTGTGTTCAGGGACATGCCCTTGCTTGCCCATATGGTCTCTGTGAGTGGAATACCATCAGGACACTGACACGACTGTCATCCTCCTCCAAGCTAAAGGCTCTGAACGGCTTTGCTTCCCACAGTCCTCTCCTTTGACTGAAAAAGATTCAGACTCTTGCCATCTGCCACTTTGCTCGTCTGATGTATGTGTGCTGTGGCCCTGGAGAGAGAAAGAGAGAGAGAGAGAGAGAGAGAGAGAGAGAGAGAGAGAGAGAGAGAGAGAGAGAGAGAGAGAGAGAGAGGAGAGAGAGAGAGAGCCAGAGAGAGAGCCAGAGAGAGAGAGAGCCAGAGAGAGAGAGAGAGAGGGGGGGATCTTTGCTCCACTGCCAATTCAAATGAGGATGCTCTCCCCTCGTCCAATGCGATGCGCAGATATTTTGGAGGGAAAAACAAGTCAGATTTCAATCAAGTCACAAACAACATGAGTCACATGAGATGATTAACAGAGTCTGTCTGTCTGTCTGTCTGTCTGTCTGTCTGTCTGTCTGTCTGTCTGTCTGTCTGTCTGTCTGTCTGTCTGTCTGTCTGTCTGTCTGTCTGTCTGTCTGTCTGTCTGTCTGTCTGTCTGTCTGTCTGTCTGTCTGTCTGTCTGTCTGGTTATAAACTGTTGAACAGTAACTTAATTCAGCATTATTTTATTCTGTTCTATAAATAACTGAACTTTGTAAAGAAACTCAAAGGTGTTAAGAGCGATACGCTGCTCTGTTGTGCCACCTAGACTCATTACATCAACACTGGGATTATTGTACTGTAAATGAGGGCTATTCTATTTTATTGAACTGTTTATTGCACTGCACTATTGCACGGTTTTACTCTGTCTATTCTATTAATTATTCTGTCAAATTTGGCAAGATTAAGATTAAAACAAAATAAATGTTCTGTATATCTTTATTATTTATTTCATTAACTAAAATAAATGTAATTTAGTTTAGTTGAACTATAACTGTGTGGAACTGAGGCCCAGTCCACACGAACGCGGGGTTTATGTAACCGTGATTTAATGTTCGCGGTTGCACTGTTCGTCCACACGCAACCGGAGTCCAGGGTGAAGTTTTGGGGGAATCCCGGTTTCAGTGGTTGGGTGTAGACATAGTAACCGAGATTATTTGTTTACGGCAGAGCTGTTGCAAGTAGCGTTATATGAAAATGATTGTAACAAACTTTTGTTTGAAACGTATGGTCGAGATATTAGACCTGGCCACCATCACTAGTAAAGAAACAATAGCAAGTGATATCGGGGGTCCCTGATGTAAACAAGACAAAAGTATTTTTCTGGTCTGCATCCCCTTAACTGTTTGTATTGAGCTGTATTGTATTGTACCCATTCTGCAATCTGTTAAATAAAGTTTTCATCCATTCACTCTACTAGCGTTAACGTTACTAGTTCAATCAATAGCGAGCGATATAACAACATTAACCAGACTGCTATATCAACAATGTTTGTGTCCAGCAAGCTAACGTTAGTCTCCCCATGTGTAACGTTATTAACTCATCCAGTGCCAACCACGAGATTAGTCGGGTTAACTCGCCATGCGAGCAAGGACGCAAGAAAACTCGGGTTTTAATCGTTATTTCTTTTATTAGCGATATCCATTCATTTTCATCCATCCAACCTGATGTTATCATTGGGAATGGGTCTGAGCTCGCAAAGGGCAAAATACCGCCGCCTATCGTCTCCCGGATGGTATTGCACATCATTGGATTGGAATGACTGGGAATGTGCATCGAAAAAATAACTCCGGGTCTTGCTTCTCGGGCATGCAGTATCGTGTTACCAGATTGACTGACGACCCTCAGAGCAGCGTCGATTATGTGTTTCAGACTATAACGTTGGATCAATAAACGCGATCGATATTTGGAATGGCGATCAGGAATTGGATTAATCTTTTTGCAGAACATCTGATGTGAGGTAAGGAATTTATGTTACGAGTCTTGGGGTAATCAGATGTTCCTATCACCGCCATCGCAGTGTGTGTGTGTGTGTGTGTGTGTGTGTGTGTGTGTGTGTTGTGCTGTGTGTGTGTGTGTGTGTGTGTGTGTGTGTGTGTGTGTGTGTGTGTGTGTGTGTGTGTGTGTGTGTGTGTGTGTGTGTGTGTGTGTGTGTGTGTGTGTGTGTGTGTAGGACGTTAGCGCTGACCAGGTCATGGATAATCGATTTTTCAGCCCGCTTCTCTAGCGTGCATAAGGACACAAATACTATCGATAATCTAGCCTTTATTTGAAAACTATTAATAAATCAGACGAAAAATGACAACGTGTTTTGTGTATTCCACTAAAGAGCTATTATCGCGGATTTCTCTGGAATTACTAGAACTCTCCAAAACTATACTCGTATTCGAAACGGTATAAAACGGAAATGTACTGATGAAAAAACAATTCGTTTCGTACATGTTGACTGCAAGCAAGTCATTGATAAGCAACAGGTGTATTAGACCCATAGCCATAATTTAAGATATAGTTTAAGCGTTCGCAAATTTCCCCATCCTCCCATTGACTAAAGTGCTGGCACAGAACAGCCTATTTGGGCATAGGGGCGTGGCTCTGAATGTGTTAAGCATTAACTTATGTTGGAAATGGCAATTATCTATTAATTAATGACGTGATGATTAAAGTATTCCCACTCCATTCCACGATATCAGCTAAACACACGTAAGCCAACAAAAATCTGCGATCTTTGCACGCTATGTACGCTAGCCGCAATGCTAACTATTCTAATGGTAGATCCCAATATCATTAGCACGCAAGCTAACAAAATCAGCGATCTATTTGTGAGACTAAACTCTCCGCTCTTGGTGGTAAATTGTGTTGATGTTGGTTTTGTTTCATCAACAAATGAGGCAGAACACACAGTGAATGTATAATTTTTAGTTTATTGCACTTTGTTCTTGTTGCAAACAAATAATGAATGCTCCCCTGTGTAGCGGAATGATAACGTAGTGACGCGTTCAACCCTTCTGATTGGTTGAAATGGCCTTCATGTTTGAACTACATCGCCACCTATTGCTTTGGCATTGTACTACATGTATATTACATCACTCAGTAGCAGTGATGGGAGTAACGGCGTTATAAAGAACGGCGTTACCAGGGGTGCAGTCGTAATATAGGGGGCGGAGGCCAAACGGTATCCTATTATTATGCAAAGTCTAGGCACTTATCACCTAGACTTTGCATAATAATAGGATGCGCGCACTTCGAAGCCCAAACGCCGTTTGACCGCGGTTGCCCAGCACTGCACCACTGGGCGTTACTAACGGCGCTAGTTTGTTCAGTAACGAGTAATCTAACGGATTACTCATCCAATCTTAATAACGCCGTTACCGTTACTGTCAAATAATGCCGCGCGTTACTCTCTATGATTGAAGCTTTTTTTTTCATCAGAAAGATCTCTGAGCCGATAGGCATTCTATAAAGCTGGGAACGAGGTTAGTCCTTCTCAGCCAACCTCAGCGCGCGCTTGGCTGAGGTCGAGTAAAATGCCATGGTAAGCCAATCAAAGGTAGAGGTGGGCAGGTTCATCCAGAGTCTGAAACACAGCGCGACAACACAAGCCAGTCAACGTGAGACCGCGGTCCGTGTACGTTTTGATAGTTGTTTTGGTGGCCAAATAATCCAAAACGAATCCAACGAACAACACACGCGAGCATTCAATGACAGACCGCGGGTCCATGAGCGTTTTTGTTCACTCTAGTCTTGTGTTAGTTGTGTGTTGCACGCAGTAGTGGAGGCTCTACTCTGCTGACATAGTGCTGCACTTCCTGGTTTAATAGCACAGTCTTCAGGTGCTCAGAGTCAGAGATATATATATCTGTATGTCATGCATGTCTTAATTAACAGATTGCAGAATGGGTACAGTACAGTACAGCTCAATACACACAATTGTTAAGTGGATGCAGACCAGAGAAAGACTTTCGTCTTGTTTACATCAGGGTCCCCCATTTTACATTCATGACATTTATGACATACACAAAATACAGATATAAGAATCTAATCTAATCATCTAAACAAATCTAATCATGACATTTAAAATGTTCAATCAATCAGTATATATTTGTTATTTAATTTTGGTATAGTGCTAAACAAGCATAATTTAATGTTGCCCAGTTGTGGCCTGTTGAGGGGCAATACATGATATCAAACGTTCCAAAACATCTATTGTATTTGTATGATCCACTATATAAACATAGTAATTATAATAATATCTACATACATGGCATTTGATTGGAGGCTAGTCTCACTTTGTCCCACAGCAACATTAAAATAGTTTAGATTTGTGTATGTTGTTTATGTAAAAAAAAATACTTGAAAGTAACGCAATAGTTACTTTCTGAAGTAACTAGTTACTTTTATAATTTGTAACTGAGTAAGTAATTTAGTTACTTTTTAAAAGTAACTTGCCCAACACTGCTCAGTAGCAGTTCCGTGAGTATGCGGTTATTTTTTTAAACCACTTGTGTGTACGGAGGGTTATTTTTTTTAAAGCCTCGGTGTCAAAAATACACGTGATCGTGTGGACTGGGCCTGAGAGGACATTTTTGGCACCATGTCTCTCCTGCTTGAAGAGCGGAGACACACACACATGTGAATACATTTAGTTAATTGTCCACTTTGTGTCCTATTGTATCCTCCACATGACTAAACTGCACTTTCTTGACTATCAAACCCCCCTCCCCTCCTCCTGGATAAGTGATAAGGCGAGGAACACTTAACGGAGGCGATGGAAAAGGCATTACCATTCATCTCTGCCTGAGGGGAGGGAACAGACTTCCCCTAACGGCTTACAGGTAATGTATGAGCGGTGTTAGAGGGACAGTTCTACCTGCCTAAAGCCCCCTGGGGGGGGGGGTTGGGGTAAGAAGGCTACTTTAATGGCTTGAGTGGCGCGGAGAAGCCGACACAAAGGCTAGCTAGCTATACACATGTCGCAGATGATGGAGCCGGTGATAAACCATCCCCTCCATTAGCGGAGTCGTTCCTCTCTATTCGTGACGGGTAGCAGGGATGGTGTTTTAGCTTGTCAACCCCACCGTGAGCTGCCCCACATGGGCCTGGATGAATTGGTAGTGGGGGTGGGGGGCAAATTGTGGTGTGTGTGTGTGTGGAGTTAAAAACATGCAGGGGTTTTGTTATCAGGCGAATCGTCCATCTTCTCTATTGGAGGAGGAGGAGAGGGTGAGGATGCAGCCTAACACCGCTGAACTTCCTCTCTCTCTGTGTGTGTGTGTGTGTGTGTGCGTGTGTGTGTGTGTGTGTGTGTGTGTGTGCGTGCGTGCGTGCGTGCGTGCGTGTGCGTGCGTGCGTGCGTGCGTGCGTGCGTGTGTGTGTGTGTGTGTGTGTGTGCGCGTGTGTGTGCGTGCACAGGTTCATCCTCCACCTGTCTCCACGGTGATCCGTCTCGCTCACGTCACGGCGACTTGAGGGGACTCCCAGGCCATGTTGACCTAGAGAGAGAAGCCTCCCCTTAAAGCACACACATGCACACACACACACACACATGCTCTCACAGGCACACACACACACACACACAGGACAGCTCCAAAACCGCTGGATAAACAAAATTCTAAAACCCCACCCTCCCTTGTCATTATTATCTTATCTTACCCCCCCCCCTACACACACACACACACACACACACACACACACACACACACACACATACACACACACACACACACACACACACACACACACACACACACACACACACACACACACACACACACACACACACACACACACACACACACACACACACACACACACACACACACACAGCAAGCCCCCAAGGGGCTCCTGAATCCTCAACCTTCCTCCAGACAGACAGTCAGAGCTCATCCATCGCCCTCAGGTCACTCCATCATCCTGCCCTCTTTCATCCCTGCCCCCCCCCCCACACACACACTCACCCACCCCCTCGCTCCTTCCTTCCCTGTCTCTGTTCTAACAGACCAGGCTGTCGTATCACAGGGTCGGAGGTGGAGGAGAAGGAAGTGATTTGAAACACTGTGAAACACTGAGAGGTGTGATCCATGAAACATTCCCCCGAGTTGTGATTTCAGGCTGTGGGTTGTGGCAGAATTATTAGCTGCCGACTATATTCTATTAGCGGTCGCCATTTGCCAGACACGGCCGCGCGGCACAAGATCAATGTTTTCAGCTCGACTTGTTGCGCGCGTTGCAAAACCATCAACTCATTACATGGAAGGAGACGCCACCCCTCCCCCTCCCCTTCCCACCCCCCTCACCCTGACGAACCCCTTCGGCGCGGCCGCAACGAGGGCGAGAGGGAATGAGAAATTCTGTGTCGTTCGCCACGGTTTTCCGACTCCATAATGGCCGCCGCCTGGCCCTGCTCTCGCGGCCTGTTACGTGTGATGTATTGCACCCCGGGGTGCCATGGCAACGCGCACAGATGGCTCGCCGCTTGGCCGCTCCGGGTAAATAGGTAGCATAGCTCTCGGACGCTAGATTTCCGTATTGCCCCCCGGATGGTACATTTATGACAAAACAGTGGTATTATCATGTATCATACCTCACCACTCCCCCCACACCCCACATGCTATGGAGGCCATAATGGATGGTGTGGCACGGCGTGCGATAGATTTCGTCCTCCGTCGCCTCGCGCAGCAGTGGCTTCATCATTCAATCCTCCTCGCAGGAAAAGAGGAAATTAATAATTCCGTCGCCGTTGTAAATCACCACACACTCCTGGCAACTTCCGAACCTGTTTGCGTCAAGATTTGCGTTCTTGGCTGTAAACTGAATATTTCAAACGGCCACTTGGGTGTTTGTTGCAGCCTGGGACTGGGCTCAGCTCAGAAGGCATGCAGGAAGGACGATATGATATGCAAAACACTGTATATTTGCATATCATATATGTCACAAATGTAACAGTACTATATACCTGTATGTCATGTATATCCCTATGCCATAAATGTCATGATGTCATGTATGTTGTGTAATGTCATAAATGTCACTATGAATTGAAAATGGGGGACCCTGATGTAAACAAGACAAACGTCTTTCTCTGGTCTGCATGCATCCCCTTAACAATTGTGTGTATTGAGCCGTACTGTATTGTACCCATTCTGCAATCTGTTAAATAAAGTTTTCATTCATTCATTCATTCATTCATTCATTCATTCATTCATTCATTCATTCATTCATTCATTCATTCATTCATTCATTCATTCAAGGAAACATGTGGGAAGTTGTACCAACCATTCCTCTCTAGGTACACTGCCCTGCTTAAAAGAAACAGAGCAAGATTGAACTCTGAGACTTTGTCACAAGATGAAGCAGATATTGAGAAATTCAATTTGACTTATAACTACATTTTGAAATATTCTAGTTACTGTGGCTTCTGTGGGGCAGTATACATTTAAGATAATAAGGACAGTACTGTAGAAACGCTCTGGCTGTGATTTTCGACAGGTAGAATTTTCCCTGGCAACTGGTGAAAGACATCTCCAACGCGGGTGTTTCTCAAGCGCAGGAGCCTTTGATAAATAGCCAAGGGCACAAGTCAGCCACACAAAACCATAAAACAATATGGAGTCTGGCCTTCTCAGACAGTTACTAATACCCCCCTTTCTTCCCCAGTAGGCTTAAATAGACAGGAGTGTAAGGCTATCTGGAGGAATGTAACCATCTCTACACCTCTGCAGAACAAAGGCTCTTATCTCCCTCTGCCTTCTGCCATTTCCTCTGCCCCTAGGCCCTGTGGACACCAAGACGAAAGGGAATGTAAAATCACTGTCTCACTAGCTCTCCTCTCTTTCTTCCTACTTTCCTTCCTTCCTTCCGAGTGTATAGTTTTGCACTCTGTCGACTTGTGTCTGGTGGCGCTACTGGTTGTTCGGTTGGTTGTTTGGTTGGTTGGCTGACTCTTCCACTCTGTGTAGCCGGTGTGATCTTACTGCGTTGTGTTTGTTTCGATTTGACCCCTGTTAAGAGATTGCCCTGAGTGGGAGTTGAACCCCGGTCTCCCGCACCGGGGGCGACATCACAGACCACTGTACCAAGAGGTGAATTCACTTCTTGCTACTGGGTCTGGATGCCTCTGGGGAGTGAGTTTACTTGCAGTACCGCTTAACGTCCACAGCCACTTCACTACTTGTACCTCGTGACTGTGGATAGACTGCGGTACCTCCTTTACATCTGCAATAGCAAGAACATCTCACATCATGTATTAATTTGCTTCCAGCCTGCCAGCATTTTATTATCCAATACCACATTTTTTTGCCAGAAAGAACAATATTAATTACTCTATTTATCTCATGCTTTCTCTTTCTGTCTCCTCCATCCTCTATAACTCAGCCCCCCCCCCCCTCCCCCAACACACACACCACCCACTCCTCTCTCACAGTAATGGTTTAATCCTGTTTAGATTGTGGTTGCAGCTCCAGTATGCTCTGTGTGGTGTAGTGTTGTGTTGTGTTGTATGGTGCTGTTTTGTGATGTATTGTGTTGTGTTGTGTGGTATTATATAGTATTGTGTTGTGTGATATTATGTAGTGTTGTGTTGTATTGTGTGGTATTATGTAGTGTTGTGTTGTGCTGTGCTGTGCTGTGCTGTGTTGTATTGTAGCATGTAGTGTTGTGTTGTGTGATATCATGTGGTGTTGTGCTGTGTTGTGCTGTGTTGTGCTGTATTGTGTTGTGTTGTATTGTGTTGTGTTGTGCTGTGCTGTGCTGTGCTGTGCTGTGTTGTGCTGTGTTGTGTTGTGTTGTGTTGTGTTGTATTGTATTGTGCTGTGTTGTGTTGTGCTGTGTTGTGTTGTGTTGTGTTGTGTTGTGTTGTATTGTATTGTGTTGTGTTGTGCTGTGTTGTGCTGTGTTGTGGTGTGTTGTGTTGTGTTGTGCTGTATTGTGCTGTGCTGTGTTGTGTTGTGCTGTGTTGTGGTGTGTTGTGTTGTGCTGTATTGTGCTGTGTTGTGTTGTGTTGTGTTGTGTTGTGCTGTGCTGTGTTGTGATGTGTTGTGTTGTGCTGTATTGTGCTGTGTTGTGCTGTGCTGTGTTGTGTTGTGCTGTATTGTGTTGTGCTGTGCTGTGTTGTGTTGTGCTGTATTGTGTTGTGCTGTATTGTGCTGTGCTGTGTTGTGTTGTGCTGTATTGTGTTGTGCTGTATTGTGTTGTGCTGTGCTGTGTTGTGTTGTGCTGTATTGTGTTGTGCTGCATTGTGTTGTGCTGTGTTGTGGTGTGTTGTGCTGTGTTGTGCTGTATTGTGTTGTGCTGTGTTGTGCTGTGTTGTGTTGTGTTGTGCTGTATTGTGTTGTGCTGTATTGTGTTGTGCTGTGCTGTGTTGTGGTGTGTTGTGTTGTGGTGTGTTGTGCTGTGTTGTGCTGTATTGTGTTGTGCTGTGTTGTGTTGTGCTGTGTTTTGGTGTGTTGTGTTGTGGTGTGTTGTGTTGTGGTGTGTTGTGTTGTGTTGTGCTGTGCTGTGCTGTGTTGTGTTGTGCTGTGGTGTGTTGTGTTGTGGTGTGTTGTGCTGTGCTGTGTTGTGTTGTGTTGTGTTGTGCTGTGCTGTGTTGTGTTGTGTTGTGCTGTGTTGTGGTGTGTTGTGTTGTGTTGTGCTGTGTTGTGGTGTGGTGTGTTGTGTTGTGTTGTATTGTGTTGTGTTGTGCTGTATTGTGTTGTGCTGTGTTGTGTTGTGCTGTGTTTTGGTGTGTTGTGTTGTGCTGTGTTGTATTGTGTTGTGTTGTGCTGTGTTGTGTTGTGTTGTGCTGTATTGTGTTGTGTTGTGATGTGTTGTGTTGTGTTGTGCTATGTTGTGTTGTGCTGTGTTGTGTTGTGTTGTGCTGTATTGTGTTGTGTTGTGTTGTGTTGTGCTGTATTGTGCTGTGTTGTGTTGTGTTGTGCTGTATTGTGTTGTGTTGTGCTGTATTGTGTTGTGCTGTGTTGTGTTGTGTTGTGTTGTGTTGTGTTGTGCTGTGTTGTGTTGTGTTGTGTTGTGTTGTGTTGTGTTGTGTTGTGCTGTGTTGTGTTGTGCTGTGTTGTGTTGTGTTGTGTTGTGCTATGTTGTGTTGTGCTGTATTGTGTTGTGTTGTGTTGTGTTGTGCTGTATTGTGCTGTGTTGTGTTGTGCTGTATTGTGTTGTGCTGTATTGTGTTGTGCTGTGTTGTGTTGTGCTGTGTTGTGTTGTGTTGTATTGTGTTGTGCTGTATTGTGTTGTGTTGTGTTGTGTTGTGGTGTGTTGTGTTGTGTTGTATTGTGTTGTGCTGTATTGTGTTGTGTTGTGCTGTATTGTGTTGTGTTGTGTTGTATTGTGTTGTGCTGTATTGTGTTGTGTTGTGCTGTATTGTGTATTGTGCTGTATTGTGTTGTGTTGTGTTGTGCTGTATTGTGTTGTGTTGTGTTGTGCTGTATTGTGTTGTGTTGTGTTGTGTTGTGCTGTGTTGTGTTGTGCTGTATTGTGTTGTGTTGTGTTGTGTTGTGCTGTATTGTGTTGTGTTGTGTTGTGCTGTATTGTGTTGTGTTGTGTTGTGTTGTGCTGTGTTGTGTTGTGTTGTGCTGTATTGTGTATTGTGCTGTATTGTGTTGTGTTGTGTTGTGCTGTATTGTGTTGTGTTGTGCTGTATTGTGTTGTGCTGTATTGTGTTGTGCTGTGTTGTGTTGTGTTGTGCTGTGTTGTGTTGTGTTGTGCTGTATTGTGTTGTGCTGTATTGTGTTGTGCTGTGTTGTGTTGTGTTGTGCTGTATTGTGTTGTGCTGTGTTGTGTTGTGTTGTGTTGTGCTGTGTTGTGTTGTGCTGTGCTGTGTTGTGTTGTGTTGTGTTGTGCTGCATTGTGTTGTGCTGTATTGTGTTGTGTTGTGCTGTGTTGTGTTGTGCTGTATTGTGTTGTGTTGTGCTGTGTTGTGTTGTGCTGTATTGTGTTGTGCTGTATTGTGTTGTGTTGTGCTGTATTGTATTGTGTTGTGCTGTATTGTGTTGTGTTGTGCTGTATTGTGTTGTGCTGTGTTGTGTTGTGTTGTATTGTGTTGTATTGTGTTGTGCTGTATTGTGTTGTGTGGTGTTGTGCTGTATTGTGTTGTGCTGTATTGTGTTGTGTTGTGTTGTGCTGTATTGTGTTGTGTTGTGTTGTGCTGTATTGTGTTGTGTTGTGTTGTGCTGTATTGTGTTGTGTTGTGTTGTGCTGTATTGTGTTGTGTTGTGTTGTGCTGTATTGTGTTGTGTTGTGTTGTGCTGTATTGTGTTGTGTTGTGTTGTGCTGTATTGTATTGTGTTGTGTTGTGTTGTGCTGTATTGTGTTGTGTTGTGCTGTATTGTATTGTGTTGTGCTGTATTGTGTTGTGTTGTGTTGTGCTGTATTGTGTTGTGTCGTGTTGTGTTGTGCTGTATTGTATTGTGTTGTGTTGTGCTGTGCTATGTTGTGTTGTGCTGTATTGTGCTGTGTTGTGTAATGTGTTATATTGTGTTGTGTTGTGCGGTGTTATGTGATGTGTGTTGTGTTGTGGTGTGTTGTATTATGCAGTGTTGTGTTGTGTTGCATTGTGTGGTGTGATGTGATGTGCTGTGGTGCTGTGTTGTGTGTGATGCTGTGTTATGTGGTGTGATGTTGTGTGTTATGTGTTGTGTTATGTGTTGTGTTATGTGGTGTGATGTGTTGTGTTATGTGGTGTTATGTGTTGTGTTATGTGTTGTGTTATGTGTTGTGTTATGTGGTGTTATGTGGTGTGATGTGTTGTGTTATGTGGTGTTATGTGGTGTTATGTGGTGTTATGTTGTGTTATGTGGTGTTATGTGGTGTGTGTGGTGTTGTGTTATGTGGTGTGTGTGGTGTTATGTGGTGTTATGTGGTGTTATGTTGTGTGATGTGGTGTTATGTTGTGTGATGTGGTGTCATGTGGTGTGTGTGGTGTTATGTGGTGTTATGTGGTGTGTGTGGTGTTATGTGGTGTTATGTGGTGTTATGTGGTGTTATGTGGTGTGTGTTGTGTTATGTTGTGTGATGTGGTGTTATGTGGTGTGTGTGGTGTTATGTGGTGTTATGTTGTGTTATGTGGTGTTATGTGGTGTTATGTGGTGTTATGTGGTGTGTGTGGTGTTATGTGGTGTTATGTTGTGTTATGTGGTGTTATGTGGTGTTATGTGGTGTGTGTGGTGTTATGTGGTGTGTGTGGTGTTATGTGGTGTTATGTGGTGTGTGTGGTGTTATGTGGTGTTATGTTGTGTTATGTGGTGTTATGTGGTGTTATGTTGTGTTATGTGGTGTTATGTTGTGTTATGTTGTGTTATGTGGTGTTATGTGGTGTTATGTTGTGTGTGATGTGGTGTTATGTTGTGTGGTGTGGTGTTATGTGGTGTGGTGTTATGTGGTGTGGTGTTATGTGGTGTGTGTTGTGTTATGTGGTGTTATGTTGTGTTATGTGGTGTTATGTTGTGTTATGTTGTGTTATGTGGTGTTATGTTGTGTTATGTTGTGTTATGTGGTGTGGTGTGGTGTTATGTGGTGTTATGTTGTGTTATGTTGTGTTATGTTGTGTTATGTGGTGTTATGTTGTGTTATGTGGTGTTATGTGGTGTTATGTGGTGTGGTGTTATGTTGTGTTATGTTGTGTTATGTGGTGTTATGTGGTGTTATGTGGTGGTATGTGGTGTTATGTTGTGTTATGTGGTGTTATGTTGTGTTATGTTGTGTTATGTTGTGTTATGTGGTGTTGTGTTGTGTTGTGTTGTGTTATGTGGTGTTATGTGGTGTGTTGTGTTATGTGGTGTTATGTGGTGTTATGTTGTGTTATGTGGTGTTATGTGGTGTTATGTTGTGTTATGTTGTGTGGTGTGGTGTTATGTGGTGTTATGTGGTGTTATGTTGTGTTATGTTGTGTTATGTGGTGTTATGTGGTGTTATGTTGTGTTATGTTGTGTGGTGTGGTGTTATGTGGTGTTATGTGGTGTTATGTGGTGTTATGTGGTGTTATGTTGTGTTATGTGGTGTTATGTGGTGTTATGTTGTGTGTGATGTGGTGTTATGTTGTGTGGTGTGGTGTTATGTGGTGTGGTGTTATGTGGTGTGTGTTGTGTTATGTGGTGTTATGTTGTGTTATGTGGTGTTATGTTGTGTTATGTTGTGTTATGTGGTGTTATGTGGTGTTATGTTGTGTTATGTTGTGTTATGTGGTGTTATGTGGTGTTATGTGGTGTTATGTGGTGTTATGTTGTGTTATGTGGTGTTATGTGGTGTTATGTTGTGTGTGATGTGGTGTTATGTTGTGTGGTGTGGTGTTATGTGGTGTGGTGTTATGTGGTGTGGTGTTATGTGGTGTGTGTTGTGTTATGTGGTGTTATGTTGTGTTATGTGGTGTTATGTTGTGTTATGTTGTGTTATGTGGTGTTATGTTGTGTTATGTTGTGTTATGTGGTGTGGTGTGGTGTTATGTGGTGTTATGTTGTGTTATGTTGTGTTATGTTGTGTTATGTGGTGTTATGTTGTGTTATGTGGTGTTATGTGGTGTTATGTGGTGTGGTGTTATGTTGTGTTATGTTGTGTTATGTGGTGTTATGTGGTGTTATGTTGTGTTATGTGGTGTTATGTTGTGTTATGTTGTGTTATGTGGTGTTATGTGGTGTTATGTTGTGTTATGTGGTGTTATGTTGTGTAATGTTGTGTTATGTTGTGTTATGTGGTGTTGTGTTGTGTTGTGTTATGTGGTGTTATGTGGTGTGTTGTGTTATGTGGTGTTATGTGGTGTTATGTTGTGTTATGTGGTGTTATGTGGTGTTATGTTGTGTTATGTTGTGTGGTGTGGTGTTATGTGGTGTTATGTGGTGTTATGTTGTGTTATGTTGTGTTATGTGGTGTTATGTGGTGTTATGTTGTGTTATGTTGTGTGGTGTGGTGTTATGTGGTGTTATGTGGTGTTATGTTGTGTTATGTGGTGTGTGTGGTGTTATGTGGTGTTATGTTGTGTTATGTGGTGTTATGTGGTGTTATGTGGTGTGTGTGGTGTTATGTGGTGTGTGTGGTGTTATGTGGTGTTATGTGGTGTGTGTGGTGTTATGTGGTGTTATGTTGTGTTATGTGGTGTTATGTGGTGTTATGTTGTGTTATGTGGTGTTATGTTGTGTTATGTTGTGTTATGTGGTGTTATGTGGTGTTATGTTGTGTGTGATGTGGTGTTATGTTGTGTGGTGTGGTGTTATGTGGTGTGGTGTTATGTGGTGTGGTGTTATGTGGTGTGTGTTGTGTTATGTGGTGTTATGTTGTGTTATGTGGTGTTATGTTGTGTTATGTTGTGTTATGTGGTGTTATGTTGTGTTATGTTGTGTTATGTGGTGTGGTGTGGTGTTATGTGGTGTTATGTTGTGTTATGTTGTGTTATGTTGTGTTATGTGGTGTTATGTTGTGTTATGTGGTGTTATGTGGTGTTATGTGGTGTGGTGTTATGTTGTGTTATGTTGTGTTATGTGGTGTTATGTGGTGTTATGTGGTGGTATGTGGTGTTATGTTGTGTTATGTGGTGTTATGTTGTGTTATGTTGTGTTATGTTGTGTTATGTGGTGTTGTGTTGTGTTGTGTTGTGTTATGTGGTGTTATGTGGTGTGTTGTGTTATGTGGTGTTATGTGGTGTTATGTTGTGTTATGTGGTGTTATGTGGTGTTATGTTGTGTTATGTTGTGTGGTGTGGTGTTATGTGGTGTTATGTGGTGTTATGTTGTGTTATGTTGTGTTATGTGGTGTTATGTGGTGTTATGTTGTGTTATGTTGTGTGGTGTGGTGTTATGTGGTGTTATGTGGTGTTATGTGGTGTTATGTGGTGTTATGTTGTGTTATGTGGTGTTATGTGGTGTTATGTTGTGTGTGATGTGGTGTTATGTTGTGTGGTGTGGTGTTATGTGGTGTGGTGTTATGTGGTGTGTGTTGTGTTATGTGGTGTTATGTTGTGTTATGTGGTGTTATGTTGTGTTATGTTGTGTTATGTGGTGTTATGTGGTGTTATGTTGTGTTATGTTGTGTTATGTGGTGTTATGTGGTGTTATGTGGTGTTATGTGGTGTTATGTTGTGTTATGTGGTGTTATGTGGTGTTATGTTGTGTGTGATGTGGTGTTATGTTGTGTGGTGTGGTGTTATGTGGTGTGGTGTTATGTGGTGTGGTGTTATGTGGTGTGTGTTGTGTTATGTGGTGTTATGTTGTGTTATGTGGTGTTATGTTGTGTTATGTTGTGTTATGTGGTGTTATGTTGTGTTATGTTGTGTTATGTGGTGTGGTGTGGTGTTATGTGGTGTTATGTTGTGTTATGTTGTGTTATGTTGTGTTATGTGGTGTTATGTTGTGTTATGTGGTGTTATGTGGTGTTATGTGGTGTGGTGTTATGTTGTGTTATGTTGTGTTATGTGGTGTTATGTGGTGTTATGTTGTGTTATGTGGTGTTATGTTGTGTTATGTTGTGTTATGTGGTGTTATGTGGTGTTATGTTGTGTTATGTGGTGTTATGTTGTGTTATGTTGTGTTATGTTGTGTTATGTGGTGTTGTGTTGTGTTGTGTTATGTGGTGTTATGTGGTGTGTTGTGTTATGTGGTGTTATGTGGTGTTATGTTGTGTTATGTGGTGTTATGTGGTGTTATGTTGTGTTATGTTGTGTGGTGTGGTGTTATGTGGTGTTATGTGGTGTTATGTTGTGTTATGTTGTGTTATGTGGTGTTATGTGGTGTTATGTTGTGTTATGTTGTGTGGTGTGGTGTTATGTGGTGTTATGTGGTGTTATGTTGTGTTATGTTGTGTTATGTGGTGTTATGTTGTGTTATGTTGTGTTATGTGGTGTTATGTGGTGTTATGTGGTGTTATGTGGTGTTATGTGGTGTTATGTGGTGTGGTGTGGTGTTATGTTGTGTTATGTGGTGTTATGTGGTGTTATGTGGTGTTATGTGGTGTGGTGTGGTGTTATGTTGTGTTATGTGGTGTTATGTTGTGTTATGTTGTGTTATGTGGTGTTATGTGGTGTTATGTTGTGTTATGTTGTGTTATGTGGTGTTATGTGGTGTTATGTGGTGTTATGTGGTGTGGTGTGGTGTTATGTTGTGTTATGTTGTGTTATGTGGTGTTATGTGGTGTTATGTGGTGTTATGTGGTGTTATGTGGTGTTATGTGGTGTGGTGTTATGTTGTGTTATGTTGTGTTATGTGGTGTTATGTTGTGTTATGTGGTGTTATGTTGTGTTATGTGGTGTTATGTGGTGTTATGTTGTGTTATGTTGTGTTATGTGGTGTTATGTTGTGTGGTGTGGTGTTATGTGGTGTGTTGTGGTGTTATGTGGTGTTATGTTGTGTTATGTTGTGTGTGATGTGGTGTTATGTTGTGTTATGTTGTGTTATGTGGTGTGTTGTGTTATGTGGTGTTATGTGGTGTTATGTGGTGTTATGTGGTGTTATGTTGTGTTATGTGGTGTTATGTGGTGTGATGTGGTGTGGTGTGGTGTTATGTTGTGTTATGTGGTGTTATGTGGTGTGGTGTGGTGTTATGTTGTGTTATGTGGTGTTATGTGGTGTTATGTGGTGTTATGTGGTGTTATGTGGTGTTATGTTGTGTTATGTGGTGTTATGTGGTGTGGTGTGGTGTGGTGTGGTGTGGTGTGGTGTGGTGTTCTGTGGTGTGGTGTGGTGTTCTGTGGTGTTATGTGGTGTGGTGTTATGTGGTGTGGTGTGGTGTGGTGTTATGTGGTGTGGTGTTATGTGGTGTGGTGTGGTGTGGTGTGATGTGGTGTTATGTGGTGTTATGTGGTGTGATGTGGTGTGATGTGGTGTGATGTGGTGTTATGTGGTGTTATGTGGTGTTATGTTGTGTTATGTGGTGTTATGTGGTGTGGTGTGATGTTGTGTTATGTGGTGTTATGTGGTGTGGTGTGGTGTGGTGTTATGTGGTGTGGTGTGGTGTGGTGTTATGTGGTGTTATGTGGTGTGGTGTGGTGTGGTGTTATGTTGTGTTATGTTGTGTTATGTGGTGTGGTGTGGTGTGGTGTGGTGTGGTGTTATGTGGTGTGGTGTGGTGTGGTGTTATGTTGTGTTATGTGGTGTTATGTTGTGTTATGTGGTGTGGTGTGGTGTGGTGTGGTGTTATGTGGTGTGGTGTGGTGTGGTGTTATGTGGTGTGGTGTGGTGTTATGTGGTGTGGTGTGGTGTGGTGTTATGTGGTGTGGTGTTATGTGGTGTTATGTGGTGTTATGTTGTGTTATGTGGTGTGGTGTGGTGTGGTGTGGTGTTATGTGGTGTTATGTGGTGTTATGTGGTGTTATGTGGTGTGGTGTGGTGTGGTGTGGTGTTATGTGGTGTTATGTGGTGTTATGTGGTGTTATGTGGTGTTATGTGGTGTGGTGTGGTGTGGTGTGGTGTGGTGTGGTGTGGTGTGGTGTGGTGTTATGTTGTGTGTTATGTGGTGTTATGTTGTGTGTTATGTGGTGTTATGTGGTGTTATGTTGTGTGTTATGTGGTGTTATGTGGTGTTGTGTGGTGTGATGTGATGTGGTGTTATGTTGTGTGTTATGTGGTGTGGTGTGGTGTGGTGTGGTGTGGTGTGGTGTTATGTGGTGTTATGTTGTGTGTTATGTGGTGTTATGTGGTGTTATGTGGTGTTATGTTGTGTGTTATGTGGTGTTATGTGGTGTTGTGTGGTGTGATGTGGTGTTATGTTGTGTGTTATGTGGTGTGTGATGCTGTGTTATGTTGTGTGATGTGGTGTGATGTGGTGTTATGTTGTGTGTTATGTGGTGTTATGTTGTGTTATGTTGTGTTATGTTGTGTGTGATGTGGTGTTATGTGGTGTTATGTTGTGTTATGTTGTGTGTGATGTGGTGTTATGTGGTGTTATGTTGTGTTATGTGTTGTGTTATGTTGTGTGTGATGTGGTGTTATGTGGTGTTATGTTGTGTGTGATGTGGTGTGATGTGGTGTTATGTTGTGTGTTATGTGGTGTTATGTTGTGTTATGTTGTGTTATGTTGTGTGTGATGTGGTGTTATGTGGTGTTATGTTGTGTTATGTTGTGTTATGTTGTGTGTGATGTGGTGTTATGTGGTGTGTTATGTGGTGTGGTGTGGTGTGATGTGGTGTTATGTGGTGTGATGTGGTGTTATGTGGTGTTATGTGGTGTTATGTGGTGTGATGTGGTGTTATGTTGTGTGTTATGTTGTGTTATGTTGTGTTATGTTGTGTTATGTTGTGTGTTATGTGGTGTTATGTGGTGTGATGTGGTGTTATGTGGTGTGTGTGGTGTGATGTGGTGTGATGTGGTGTGTGTGGGAGTTGTCGCTGCCGAGGCACAGTGTGGTCAGTCTGAGATAAAGAAGCCCTCTGTGTTCGTGTGAGACGGGCAATTAGGGCCCTGCCACAACACGAAGCGAGAGAAGAAGAGGAAGAGCAGACGTCAGCCGCGGTTCCACCGCATTGGACACGGAGGGAGGGGAGAGGATGGATAGAGAGAGGGGGGGGGGATGATGGAATGGGGGTTGGTGGGGGTGGGGGACAAAGGTGGAGGGATTAAGTGAGAAGAGAGATGGAGGAAGGGGGAGAGGGAGAGCCAGGGAGGCGGGAGGGTGATGGGGGGGGTGTAGAAGATGGATGCTGGCTAACAACGAAAGCTTAGATTAAGAAGACAGAAGGAGAGAGCAGGAGGAATACAAACAGGCTCAGAGGGAAAGAGAGACATGGATGAAATGTACGGCTCTGGAAGTGGCATTATGTTCCAAACAAGTGATGTCACCGGCGTCAGAGTGATGTCATCGCTGTCAATGGTGTCACCGCCATCAGAGTGATGTTTGATTGATTGATTGAAAAGTTTATTAACACATTGCAGAATGGGTACAGTACAGTACAGCTCAATACATACAATTGTTAAGGGGATGCAGACCAGAGAAAGACTTTCGTCTTGTTTACATCAGGGTCCCCCATTTTCAATTCATCATAACATATATGACATACATGACATACGGATAGACAGTACTACTACATCTATACATTTATGACATATCAGATTTGCAAATACAGTACTGTTTGTGATACAAAAGTGTCCAGAAAAAGAGTGTATATACATTTGGCGTAGAAACTGTACATTGGAGGAGGTTGGGTGGGTGGGGTGGGGTTGAGTGGGTTGGGTGAGGGCTGTACATTGGAGGTGTCGTGTCACTGGAGGTGGAAAGAGTAACTAACGAATTACAATTACTGAAGTTACGGTAGTTTTTTGGGCGATTTCTTTTAGTATTTACTCTCCTACTTATTTTTTTACGAATGTAATGACATCTGTTATTGAAGATAAAACACAGTCTGGACTTCACCTCTCAGAATTGATTTAGTTGATATACAATTAAAAAGCAATTTTGGTATACTGTATGCACAAACTCTTAATGACTATTTGTGCATATTAAGTCTTATGTTTTTCTTTAGCACGCTACTCTTTCACATGACTCATTTTCTAGACAAGTACCAACTTAAGTACTTCTGGAGTCATATATCTTTCAATACCCCCCCTCCCGTCTGCGTGGCATTTACCGTTGCACAGGGTCATCCACCTCTGTAGGTCGAACCAACTCACACAGTTAATCCATAATGGAACTACTGTTGCCTGACCCAACAGCGTGGCTCAGCATTACTGAAGCAGAAGCATGGCGGGAACTGTACTTTACAGAGCAGTTGCTTACACCTCTCTCTCTCACTGTACATACAACCCTGTACATACATCCGATTAGCACTATTACTCAGTAGTACTAATATTACTCATATATATATATATATATATACCCAGTTTAGTCACCCGTACATTGTATATTACTATTGCACTTGCCAAACATCTTTTCGTTGTACTGAATCTAATCTAATCTAATCTAGAAACGCTAAAAGGTAAATACACACAAAACGTTAAATCCAAAACTATTCAAATCCGACTGCTCGAATAATAGTAATGTTAGATAACAAAAATGTTATTATTATTATTTTTTTTTTTTTTACAGCCAACAGCAACAAATAACCATGTGTCCGTCTGTGCTGTACATCTTCATCCAAAGAGGAAATGTTATAAACTCCTTATCGATTTGACCTTGGCCTCACTCACACAGCTTCCGGCATTTTGTTCTCTCCCTAGCTTAGTAGTTTCCCAGCGACTCCTCCGCGCTCTGAGACAGATAGCCAGGCGTTGGTCTTGACGGTGTCCGTGTGGGCAGGTCTGTTGTGTCTGTCTGAAGGTTCTCACCCTGGGACTCAGTGGCCTCCGTCACCTGACCGCCATCAGTCAGAAAAGGAAAAAAAAGACATTGTTTATCCCCTCAGAAGAAATATAGCTGTGGGAAATCCCATGAAGGTCGTTGCTCAAGCTCACCGCGTGCCCTCACGCGCCCCGGTGTGTCGTCTGGATGATCAAAACACCTTCTACCCCGGTGCAATTACTGAGGGGGTCTGGAGCTAATGTGTGCCATCAGTCAATGGCGGTTACTCCGGCTATCGGCTAGGAGTCACGCAGAGGTTGGAAGCGGGGACGCCATATTAAAGAACCTACACACTTTGAGGGAGGGGGCATGTGTGTGAATGGACATACATCTCAGGCGAATAAATATATACACAAGGGCACGCAGCCCCACCATAGTCTACCCATATACTCTGTATGATAGCATGTACAACAGTGCTGTATATACCGCATAATATATACATATCCATATCTGTCTGCAAATAGTCCTCCTATACACCTACTTATACACCTGCATATAACCCATATAACTCTGTATGATAGCATGTACAATAATGCTGTATATACCGTATATATATTTATCCACCTGTCTGTACATACCTGCACATAAACCTTTTACATATCTGTAGATATTATATCTATATTATCTGTACATATCCCTTACCTACTCTTAATGTTACTAGTTACGCTGCTGGCCAGTATGAATACTACCATATTGTCGTTATACCTGTATCACTGTACATATTGGTATTCCAAATCTGTACATACATCTGATCAGCATTACACCCAGTGGTACTCATTTATACATTTTATACCCAGTTTAATCACCTGTACATTGTATATTACTACTGCACTTTACTGTTACATTTGCACTCTGGTTGGATGCCAAACTTATTTTCGTTGTACTGTACTTCTGTATAATGACAATACATTTGAATATAATCTAATCTAATGTATTCTAATAGTTCAGGCCAATCACAGCGAACAAGGTATACTACTGTATATGCAGTTCCATCTTCGGAGAGGCACGTGTTAGCTCCACTGTTAGCTCCACTGTTAGCTCCACTGTTAGCTCCACTGTTAGCTCCACTGTTAGCAGCCTCTTGCGGACAGCTCCGGTGTTGTTCCGGTGACATTTGGACGTTGAATTCGAATTAGCCTGAACTCTCACACTCGATTCCTTCACATCTCCCATCTTCGAACCTTGTGACTCCGACATGCACGCTCGTCCCGATCCCGAACTCCTGACTGGACCCCCCAGATCAAGATTTGCCTGCTCAAAGAGGTCTTTTGTTCGCAGGGGAGCCTGTACAGTAGAGCACATACAGTATACCGTGACTTCATTTGACCACAGAAATTAAGCGTCGTAATGGAGTCTTCCTGTATTAGATTACAAACTTTCACCCCCAAATACACACACACAGTAGTTATTCCTGCCAATTATTCCCTATTTTGCCTGCTTGTAAATCAATTAGTTGATTGGGGGTTTTCGACTAAATACAAGTACAAGAGAACACTGACTGTACAGCGAGGGAGGAGGAGAGGGGTGAGGAGGGGTGAGGGTAGGGAAGGAGCGAGAGAATGAATACACAAGGGTTCAAGTGGAGGTTACCATGTGCTCCCATTACGAGATGGAGATCACATCATATCACATCACATGATACTACTACTGTATGTTTTAGCGTTATAGCGCAGAGGGTTGGTATAGGGTACAGGTCAGAGGGCAGAGGTTATCTAGGGTCACAGGGCAGATGGTTGTTATCTAGGGTCACAGGTCAGAGGGTTGTTATTCTAAGGTACAGGGAAGATGGTTATCTAGGGTCACAGGTCAGAGGGTTGTTATC
>NC_140167.1:69474456-69479456 GCF_963971535.1 Notolepis coatsorum | reverse complement strand
CTATAGGCCCACGGGCCGCGGCCGTCGTTAATCGGCCCTGCTCGTCTGCCATATAGATAGCGTTACGTTTGCAAATGAAGTCAACGTCATCCAGCTCACACCACATATCTAGATAACGTTAGCTAGCGGCTAGCACTAAAGCTAACGCCAACCAGAGAGGGAAACGTTATTATTATTTATTCGAGGAAACCGTATGACCAGATCGACAATTCGGGACTGTGAAACACTTTTATTGTATTGCGGGTAGAACCGTAGAAGTTCTACTACCACTCAATAGTAACTTATGTCTAACATAATCCTTTTATTTGAACAACTTACTGGAAAAGCCTGCCTGCCTGCCACCAATATTATGACACACTCTGTGGGCTTTGAGTGGGCCAAGGTCTACGCGCTGGAGATGGGAGGCACATGGATCAAACCATAATGGGGCAGGGGGGGGGGTTCGCAATCTTTGGAAACTTAAAAACGTGTTATTAAGTGTCATTGCGTATTATTAATTTTATTGAAATTACGTAGTTATGGTTAGATAATATTTATATATTGGGGGGGGGGGGGGATATATCAATGATCAAAAAGTGAGGGAGCAAAGAGACAAGTTTGCTCCCCAAGTTCAATACTGGTAGAGCACCCGCTTCGCCTGCTCTTATACGTAGGCGCCTATGACCACCAGTACTACTACTACTACTACTACTACCACTACCACTACCACTACTACTACTAGTACCACTACTATCACTACTACTACTACTACTACTACTACTACTACTACTACCACTACCACTACTACTACTACCACTACTACCACTACTATCACTACTACTACTAGTACTACTACCGCCAGTACTACTACCACTACCACCACTACTACTACCACCACTACTACTACCACTACCACCACTACCACTGCTACTACCATTACTACCAGTACTACTACCACCACCACCCCAAATCTTGTCATGTAATCCATAAAACACACAACCAAATCCATCCCCTTTAATTCCCACCACCACCACCCTTCACTACACACAAACAATATGCAATATGCTTTTGATTAAATAAGAAAACATCTCAGGCATATCACATGATATCGAGGGGTGTGAGCTGTAGCGGTGGACATTGGATGCAGTCGTACAGTTTCAGAGCTACAGTATAAACCTCAAATGCTCACACTATGAATTTCGAACTCATTATTGTATGGCTTTCTGTGTGTGTGTGTGTGTGTGTGTGTGTGTGTGTGTGTGTGTGTGTGTGTGTGTGTGTGTGTGTGTGTGTGTGTGTGTGTGTGTGTGTGTGTGTGTGTGTGTGTGTGTGTGTGTGTGTGTGCATTACGTTTACACATGTTGTGTGTATCCCCCATTTTCCCACGGCAGGTTTTGACAACAGGAAGTAAATCCTCATCACGCAGTGACTGAATGGGACGAATGACGACACAAAGGAGCAGCCTTGACACATCAACACATACTGTAACTAGACCCACACCTGCACAGCTGCCTCCCACTGCCTTGTTCTATCAACACTACCCCTACATAGTGTGGGTGGTAGGGAGGATTCTGTCCCCTGTACCTGGTTATTGATATTTTCTTTACTTTTTTTAAAACTGTGGGTCTATTCCATTCATTCATAAATTTACTTTTCAGGTGGTAGTGCAAGCAACAGTTGGCTGCACTGCAAAATAATGTTTTTTTTTTTTTTTTTAAATCTAGGAATAGTTTTTCACGATAACTCTAACAATAACAATTCCTCTGACAAAACCACCTATCAATAACTTTTTTCATCTGTGTAAATCGCGATCTGAATGCAATGAATGCAAATTCAACCAAATGCTGCAATATTTGTGGGGACTTGCTAAATACCCAAGATGTCTGAATGAATGAATGAATGAATGAATGAATGAATGAATGAATGAATGAATGAATGAATGAATGAATGAATGAATGAATGAATGAATGAAAACTTTATTTAACAGATTACAGGAGAAAACGTGAATACAAAAAAAATATGGTCATGAGAATTAGGCAATCTTTGCTATTTCTGCCAATTCTACTGTAGGTATTTTACTGCAAAATAAATCACAAAAAAGGGAAATCCTGGAGGGACTGGTCATTAATAAGCTGCAGTTCAACATGGAGGTGTAAACTATAAATAAAATAAGAATATCTCCCTCCAGTTGTTTGTTGACACATGAAGGTCAAAGGTGAGAACATGTCTTTGAACTCTATAGGCTAACCCAGGGGTTTTCAAAGTGGGTCCTAGAGGGGCTTCCAGGTGATCCCCAGTAACATGGGGAATATAAAAGGTGCTGTAAGTGGTATTTCCTTATTAAAGTGGTCTACATGTTAAAATAATAGCTCTACATTCCGACAGCAATCACTAATATAGAGTGTTCTAGTATCCCGTTCCCACTTTATCCAATCAGGAGAGAGAACTCCACATTGCAAAAATGGTCTTACAAAAATAAGAAATACAAACTAGTTTTAAGCAAATATGTGCTTTAAACAAGTAAAGTAATCTGCCTGCAAATCAAATCAAATCAAATCAAATTTATTTGTAAGGCCGACAACACACGTTAATGTCCCCATGGGCCGTACACTTCTTCTTTAAACAAGTCAAGAAGAAACATCACAATAAGTCAAGAACAAAACAAGAACACCATAAGGTCCAAACATTTTAAATAAATGCAAAATAAATAAATGCAACACTCCCAGACATACCCCACGTGAAGGTAAGGAAAACTCACTAAAACCTAGCAATAGGAGGGGTTAGAGAGTTCCCATGTTTGTAGTGGGCGGAGATGGAGCAATAAATACAGGTAGTGAGCATATGCATACGGTGACAGTAGAATCATAGTATATAAGAAAATTGTGAAATAGAGTAATAGATAGAACTACTGCAAGGCGTATGGATACAGGATGAGATACAAGACAATAGCTCAGGGCCTTATGCCTTGTGGGGCAGGAGAAGTCACTCAGAGGGTTCAGCACTGCTTGGCAAGATTTATTGAACTAAGTAAAAAATATCTAGGGTTCTCTCTCCTGATTGGATAGTGAGAACAGGATACCAGGACATTTATTTTGTGTTTACTGCAGAGCGGAGGGACTGGAGACCCATGTACTGACCAAACACAGATATTAATGATGGCTGTCAGAATATAGAGATACCTACACTTATTTTAACAAAAATACCACTTACAAGCACCTCCAATTAATTAATTTCACTAATATATTCTTCATTAGAAGTTAATACAGTGAGAGAGTGTATACAAATGTCTATTCTGCTCTCCCCTCTGCTATCTCTCCACCTACAGCCAGTATCTTGTCAGATGGGAATCCCTGATACCAAATCTTATGAAATGGGCGTCCTTGGCCAATTCGTATCAATTTGGAGGTCCTTGACATGAATGGTTTTGAGAACCGCTGGGCTAAAATGACCCTAGCTAGCCCGGTCTGGCAGGCAACAGTGACATGTCACCTTACACTGTTTTACACAGGGACTAAAATAAGCACTTGGGCCACAGGGTTAATCAATGTGTTTCTGACGGCTTGACGTTGTGTTTATCGGACAGAGACACTGCTCTCTGTGTAGAACTCGGATATGCTGGATAAGCAAAGAAGCTATGGAATGGAAAATGACTCAAAACAACCTGTGCTGGCTGCCCATGTTTTCCACATGAATACATACAGTACAGATGAATAAGTACAATGTGTGTGTGTGTGTGTGTGTGTGTGTGTGTGTGTGTGTGTGTGTGTGTGTGTGTGTGTGTGTGTGTGTGTGTGTGTGTGTGTGTGTGTGTGTGTGTGTGTGCGTGCGTGCGTGCGTGCGTGCGTGTGTGCGTGTGTGTCAAATTTCTCATGCATAGAACCGACACGTGAATTTGAGTAGTGACTGAGGTGGTTCAGGAGCAGAGCAGTGACTGAGGTTGTCTGGGCGGGTGTTGTCTTTTACTGATGCACGGCTTGTCTTCCTAAATTATTATAATCAAACCCACCCTCAACAACGACAACAACAACAACAAAACTAAAATAATGGAGTTATTAATGCAGTGGAACAACAGTAATCACCAGGCAGGCAGGAAGGCAGTCAGACGCTGACGCCAGGGCCGTCATTTATCAACTCTGCGTAGCAACAGATATGTGCGTAAACCGTGCGTACGATCATTTCTAAGCAAGGTGTGTATTTATCACTATAAGCGTGTGCTTGTGAGATGGTGCACGGCTCTGAGCGTGCACGTGGCACCGAGCGGTAGAACAGGAACACGGCAACAGAATCGTTCATGCGTTGGAGTTTCAACACCGACGTACTGTTCGGTATGACTCATAATTAATTATAGTTCATTGTAAAATAGAGACATGAGTGTAATTATTGTCAAACCCTATAAATGGCATTTGGAATAGGTCTTTCTTCTAAATTAATGCAGCGTGGTTTATCTAGCGTTATCGGAATACTTCTCACGGGGGGGGGGGGGCATGTTTTCAGAGAGAGGGCAGTCGGTTTGCAGAGAGAACATAATATTAAGTTGAGTAAAGTACAAATCCCCAAAACAGTACTTAAGTATTGTAACAAAGTACAATTACTGAAGTACTTTAACCCCCTGAGAACACCCACATCCAAACGCTGCAGCAGTTATAACCCTTTCACTACCACACTACAGAAGGTTAACCCTTTACTATCACACTACAGAAGGTTAACCCTTTACATTACATTTACATTTAGTCATTTAGCTGAACGCTTTTATCCAAATCGACTTACAAGTTCTATACGACAGGTCATCAGGAAGGATACAACTCTATCAGCTGAGCAACAATATTCATCAAAGTGTTGCGTGTTACAGTGTAGGTTAGTTTATTAGGACAAGTGCATGACAGTAAGGTTAGTTAGGGTTAGATATATATATATATTTTTTTTTTTTATTATTTCAGATAATGTTGAAGAAGTGCGTCTTTAGTCGACAGTGAAAGATTGGACTGGTTTCGGCTGTCCTAACTGGGGTGGGTAGTTCATTC
>NC_140167.1:69418192-69474256 GCF_963971535.1 Notolepis coatsorum | reverse complement strand
TTTTCAAAGTGGGTCCTAGAGGGGCTTCCAGGTGATCCCCAGTAACATGGGGAATATAAAAGGTGCTGTAAGTGGTATTTCCTTTATTAAAGTGGTCTACATGTTAAAATAATAGCTCTACATTCCGACAGCAATCACTAATATAGAGTGTTCTAGTATCCCGTTCCCACTTTATCCAATCAGGAGAGAGAACTCCACATTGCAAAAATGGTCTTACAAAAATAAGAAATACAAACTAGTTTTAAGCAAATATGTGCTTTAAACAAGTAAAGTAATCTGCCTGCAAATCAAATCAAATCAAATCAAATTTATTTGTAAGGCCCGACAACACACGTTAATGTCCCCATGGGCCGTACACTTCTTCTTTAAACAAGTCAAGAAGAAACATCACAATAAGTCAAGAACAAAACAAGAACACCATAAGGTCCAAACATTTTAAAATAAATGCAAAATAAATAAATGCAACACTCCCAGACATACCCCACGTGAAGGTAAGGAAAAACTCACTAAAACCTAGCAATAGGAGGGGGTTAGAGAGTTCCCATGTTTGTAGTGGGCGGAGATGGAGCAATAAATACATGTAGTGAGCATATGCATACGGTGACAGTAGAATCATAGTATATAAGAAAATTGTGAAATAGAGTAATAGATAGAACTACTGCAAGCGTATGGATACAGGATGAGATACAAGACAATAGCTCAGGGCCTTATGCCTTGTGGGGGCAGGAGAAGTCACTCAGAGGGTTCAGCACTGCTTGGCAAGATTTATTGAACTAAGTAAAAAAATATCTAGGGTTCTCTCTCCTGATTGGATAGTGAGAACAGGATACCAGGACATTTATTTTGTGTTTACTGCAGAGCGGAGGGACTGGGAGACCCATGTTACTGACCAAACACAGATATTAATGATGGCTGTCAGAATATAGAGATACCTACACTTATTTTAACAAAAATACCACTTACAGCACCTCCAATTAATTAATTTCACTAATATATTCTTCATTAGAAGTTAATACAGTGAGAGAGTGTATACAAATGTCTATTCTGCTCTCCCCTCTGCTATCTCTCCACCTACAGCCAGTATCTTGTCAGATGGGAATCCCTGATACCAAATCTTATGAAATGGGCGTCCTTGGCCAATTTCGTATCAATTTGGAGGTCCTTGACATGAAATGGTTTTGAGAACCGCTGGGCTAAAATGACCCTAGCTAGCCCGGTCTGGCAGGCAACAGTGACATGTCACCTTACACTGTTTTACACAGGGACTAAAATAAGCACTTGGGCCACAGGGTTAAATCAATGTGTTTCTGACGGCTTGACGTTGTGTTTATCGGACAGAGACACTGCTCTCTGTGTAGAACTCGGATATGCTGGATAAGCAAAGAAGCTATGGAATGGAAAATGACTCAAAACCAACCTGTGCTGGCTGCCCATGTTTTCCACATGAATACATACAGTACAGATGAATAAGTACAATGTGTGTGTGTGTGTGTGTGTGTGTGTGTGTGTGTGTGTGTGTGTGTGTGTGTGTGTGTGTGTGTGTGTGTGTGTGTGTGTGTGTGTGTGTGTGTGTGTGTGTGTGTGCGTGCGTGCGTGCGTGCGTGCGTGTGTGCGTGTGTGTCAAATTTCTCAATCCTACCAGTTCTCAAATGTGTGTGTATGTGTGCACGTGCAAGGGTGAGTTAGTGAGTGAGTATGTGTACTGTAAACAGAAGCCAAGCTCATGCCACATAACAGATGGACAGTTTGAATAAATAAATGGTGTATGTGACAGAGACTGCTCTCTCAGATCTCTCTCTCTCTCTCTCTCTCTCTCTCTCTCTCTCTCTCTCTCTCTCTCTCTCTCTCTCTCTCTCTCTCTCTCTCTCTCTCTCTCTCTCTCTCTCTCTCTCTCTCAAGTTCAAGTTCTTTAATAGTTGTCATACAGAAGTACAGAATACTTTCATACAAAATGCTTCTTACTGTTACGCTCCAGAGACTGTGCTAGACAAGATAGTATCAAATAACATAATAACATAATATAGCATGAATTTAGAAGAAGAAAAATGAGGTCACAGTGTTCGGTATAGACATATGTACAATGTTCTGAGTTACCATATAATATACAATACACAATACTATGCAGTGTACTAATGTACAGTACTATCTAGTGCAAAGCAGAAATGGGATGAGGTACAATTTTAGGTACAATTTACAGTAAGGTGTACGAGTTGTAGTGCAATCCTTCATCCATAAATATAAAGTGTGGGGAGTGGGTGCTACAGTGTGTTTGTTTAAAGTGGGTGTGTGCTATAAAGTGTGTGGAGTGGGTGCTACAGTGTGTTTGTTTAAAGTGAGTGTGTGCGTGTGGATGTGTGTGCTATGTGCGTTTGGTGGTTGTTGTTGTGTAGTGTTCATTCATTGTTCGTTTAGCAGCCTCTCTCTCTCTCTCTCTCTCTCTCTCTCTCTCTCTCTCTCTCTCTCTCTCTCTCTTCCTCCCTTACAACGTGGAAGTCATAGCTGACTCTCTGCTCTCAGAAGGTCTTTTGTCTGGCCTTGACAGCAGAGCAGATTCAATCATGTCTGAAGGTCAAGAAGTTAACTAGGCCGGATTACGTGGATGTGTCCTTTATGCAGCCACAATCTATAGGTGGCTGAGGAAACAATAGGCAGACACAACATGGTTGTCAGATACGCTTAGGGTCACCAGATGCAAAAAGTCCAAAAGCAGGACAACAGTAAGATTTTGGTGGGACAAAGTGGGACAAAGTGGGACAGATAGATAATGTAAATTTTTTTATTAGAATAACATGGTCTTCACCGAGACCAATGTTTTTTTTTTGCTTCAAAAAGAGGGACATCCTCTCAATATGTGGGACGTTTGGTCAAATGGTGGGACAGTACAACCAAAAGGGGGACACCTGGTCACCCTAGATACGCTTGATTCTTCAATTGTATACCAGTGTGTCTACACATATCAGCAAGTTCAATTTAAGACCTTTTAATGCAACAGTTGAATAAATTTTAAGGCACATTCTGCAATAAAAATAAGCACCAAATAGGTATTCATAATGAATAAATACGCATATTGTCAGTTCAAAATATATGTCCTTAACGATATCACTACAATAGTCTTACAGCCACATAGTGTCCTATGAGTCCTATTTGTCTCTTGATTACATGAAAAATAATATATATTAATAATATATATATATAAATAATATATGTGAATTCTACTTTAGGGTAGAAATCTCTTTGTGTAGTAGCCTATACATCGGCATGGCTAAGGTTAGGGTTTTGAACTTTGTGAGCTTTGTTTGAAGTGTACCATGTGCGATGGCCCACTGCAGGTTAGGGTTAGGACTATAGCTCTTTGGATACTGTGAGCTTTGTCTGAAGTGTACCATGTGCGAGGGCCCACTGCAGGTTCCGAGCTGAGGTGGCAGTCAGGAGTCTGTATCCGGTCGGTGAGCACACGTCGCTCACACAGATTACTGTGCAACTCCAGAGCCTGCCTCCCGCACATGATGTCTGAAATTAACTTTTTTTTCATACCTGCCAAGGGCTCCTGTAGGTCTACTTGTAAGACTACTGTGGCTTCTGTGGTTGGTCTGGCCTTGTTTAGGCTAGACACATTATCAAGGTAAAAATCTCTGTATCATTATGGTGGTTCCCGTTTCATTGTTTATACTGTACATGGCATTTGAATCCCCACCCTAGATGCCACATTTAGCCTGCAGACAGTGTGTTGTCAGAATGAAGAGTTAGACCATTTCTTACAGGGTAATATCTCCTACACACTATTTAGCCCATACAGTTCCTCACATCTTCTTTATTCTATACCACTTCAGTTGTTGAATGAATGACGAATGTAACGTCTTCATCAGAAGGATGGCACTCTCAACTGTGGTTTTCCCTGTGATTTACATTTACATGTACATTTTGTCATTTAGCTGACGCTTTTATCCAAAGCGACTTACAAGTTTTGTACAACAAGACATCAATAGCTGTCACCATAACAGCGGCATTGTTACTATACACTGTAAATATACTTACAAATACTTACTGTCAAATTACAGTAAAATCAAATACATTTACGTAGTATATGTAGGCTACTACTCATGATTCACCAGTAGAGTTCTGTAGTAGCTATAGTTTCCAGTAGTAATCAAACAGGGAGAGTTTTGTTACTTGGTGTTAGCAGTAAATACGTTGTCAAAACACTACTGCTTTACTACACACACTTTTAAATAGTACTCATGTAGAGTTCTACTACTTGCTTGTATAGTGAATATGTAGCCACAACACTACAGCAAGACTACACATATTTGACATGCATATATAACTCTGTATATACCGCATACATATAATAATAATTTCATTCCTAGAAGCTATAACCATTTTGGAGAAAACATAGTTACCATGATCATTGCTCAATATTTACAAAACACAGACAATCAGTCTGTAAATGACTCTAAAATGTAATTTGGTTGCAACGCCATGGAAGGTGAGGTTTGCTTCTCTCTGGGAGACGGAGATACGAGCAGGAGAGGAGATCTAGGACTTGGAGGACGTAAACATGAGAACGTACACACGCACGCACGCACGCAATCTACTTCCATACTCCACAGTGACCCCCGTGTGGAAGAGGAATTACCCCTCCATTTCTCTCTGACCTCTTTCCTGACACTCTATACTACCGTATAAAAATAAATGAATGAATTTATGAATAAATAAATAAATAAAGACCAGGGTTGCGTGTTTCAGACAGACACTTGTATAGATAGAAAGGAAGAAAGAAAGAAAGAAAAATCAGGGTCGCATGACCTGCCAACCTGGACAAAAGAGTGATTTCATTATTTGTGAATCCTTAAAAACCACCACGGGATTTATCTAATTTCCCAAACAATTTGTTCATCTCTTTTGTCTAATTGTCCGGAATGATAATCCATTTTGGAGGAGCCAGCTTGGAGAGGGCACTTTCTTGACATTGATCTGTTATTAAGTTAGATGTGATGACGTATTGAAATGCTGCAAAACAAAGAAGAAAATACATGGATCCCACTGTTGCCAATGTTGATTGATTGATTGATTGAAAAGTTTATTAACAGATTGCAGAATGGGTACAGTACAGTACATCTCAATACATACAATTGTTAAGGGGATGCAGACCAGAGAAAGACTTTCGTCTTGTTTCCACCAGGGTCCCCCATTTTCAATTCATCATAACATATATGACATACATGACATACAGATAGACAGTACTGCTACATCTATACATTTATGACATATCAGATTTGCAAATACAGTACTGTTTGTGATACAAAAGTGTCCAGAAAAGGAGTGTATATACATTTGGCGTAGAAACTGTACATTGGAGGAGGTTGGTGGGGTGGGGTTGGGTGAGGGCTGTACATTGGAGGTGGGGGGGGGGTTGGGTAGGGGACACACACACATTTTACACTGTACATTGGAATGTTGACAAAGCCTTACTTGGTCATTTACTGTACAACTAGGTTAGGACATTTGTAGGGGCCAGTTTCGAATTGCAGTCTCACGTAGGTGTTTTTTGAGAGTGTTTTTGAAGGTGGGTAGTGATTCACATTCCTTTACAGCTTTAGGCAGGGCGTTCCACATTGATGTGGCATAATTGCGAAACGTGTTTAGTCCCTTGTTTGAGCCGAATCTGGGTTTTACATGATTTGTGGAGCTCCCTCTGGTGTTGTGATCGTGGTATTCACTGACCTTTGGGAAGTATTTTGACATGTACATGGGTACCTTGGTCGCGTAGTGTATCTTGTAGACCAGGCCCATTGCAAGTTGCTGTACTCTGTCGTCTACTCTAAGCCATCCTAGGTTGTCAAAGTGGGCAGGGGTGAGGTGGGTTCTAGGAGTCAGGTCAAGTAGTAGTCTGACTAGCTTGTTTTGAGATGTTTGTAATTTGTTTTTTAGTGCCTTTGAGGTGCTTTGGTACCATGAGGTGCAAGCATAGTCGTAGTACCCTTGAATGAGTGCTCCTGCTAGAGTCTTCAGGGTATTCTTGTTTACCAGAGAGGAGATCCGGTACAAGAATCGCGTTCGTTGGTTGACTTTTTTTATTACATTGGATGCCATTTTGTCACAGGAAAGATTAGCCTCTAGGATGGAACCCAGGTAGGTAATTTCATCTTTCCTTGTGACAATATTGTCACCCACTGTAACCGAGAAGTCGTCAGTCTTGCTGAGTTTGTTATTTGAACCGAAGAGAATGGACTCTGTTTTGCCCATGTGTAATGATAGTTTGTTGTCGGCGAGCCATATGCAGATTTTGCCTAGTTCCGAGCTGAGGGCTTTTTCAACCTGTAACTTGTTCTTGTCAGAGACCAGCAGGGCTGAGTCGTCCGCAAACAGGAACAAGTTGCAGTCACAAGCTGACGACATGTCATTTGCATAAATTAGGAATAGTAGCGGTCCTAGTATGCTTCCTTGTGGAACACCACAGCTCACTGTGAGGGGGGGGGATAGGGTACCGTTTACTTCCACCATCTGTTCCCTCCCCTCCAGGTAGGATTGTATCCAGCTCACTGATAAACTATCAAAACCAATTGCTTTTAGCTTGTCAATCAGAATGGTGTGATTGACAGTGTCGAAGGCCTTTTGTAGGTCCAGCATGACCATGCCGCAGTATTTGCCCGCGTCCACCTCTTGTTTGATGTGGTCGTTCAAGTAGAGAAGGCATGTGTCAGTGGAGTGGGATGTTCTGAAGCCAGATTGGAATTCGTAGATTAGATTTTTTTCCGCGAGGTATTTTTCGATCTGTTCGTATACTATTTTTTCCATGACTTTCGAGATGGATGTAAGGATAGAAACAGGGCGGTAGTTACCCAGCGTTGCCAGCGATATGACTGATCTGCTTTCATTCGGATTCAATTTGGGAGTTTACGACTTGAGGTGCCACAAGACCTCCAAGGTAATTTCCGTTGGCAATTCCGACGTATCGCAGAGTGGAGTAGAAATAATGCAATATACTAATAAAAACCAGCTCACATGGTCCGCGGAGGGAAGTGCAGGTGAAATTCTTTTTTTTATTCGTAATTCCTTTGACATTGGCACATTCAGAGAAAATCAAACCCAGAGTTCACAATATGGTATTGCTGTGCCCCAGGGCAGTTTAGTCTATATTTGTAAACATGCACCATTCTCTCCTAGAAATCTCAGAGAGAGAGAGAGAGAGAGAGAGAGAGAGAGAGAGAGAGAGAGAGAGAGCGAGAGAGAGAGAGAGAGAGAGAGAGAGAGAGAGAGAGAGAGAGAGAGAGAGAGAGAGAGAGAGAGAGAGAGAGAGAGAGAGAGCACTCAAACCCAATTGTGTCCGTTCCGTTAAACGGGTGGTTAACTAATATTGAGGCTTTATAACTTTGTTCTTTTAAAGAGGCTACTTTAAAAATGACCATAGCCAAAAATGACCCAAACATAATACACTTATACACTATGAGCTGGTTACACACAGATTCTGCCTCAAATTTGTGATGTCACCTGGATGGTAAGATCTGAGGCTGTTCCACTGATATTGAATGCGGGCGTGGGAAATTACTCTGCGAGCTCATAATTAGCTTAACCCGAAATGAAGTTAAAATTCTGATTCAGCCCTCGTAGCTAATGCTAGACTATAAACCTCGTTTTGGCGAGAACTCAACATGAGTGGCTCCACAAAGATTCCCATTCAGTGTCCATGGAGCAGCTGCATATTCTACACACAGGTGACATCACAGATGTGCAGTCTCTCTCTGATCTAGTTTAAGGACACAGTGGCACATGCTCCTTCATTTCCCAAATTTACCCAAGGGGATCAATAAAGGAATATCTTATTTTACCTGAATACTGAACTGTTCTGGGGCATAGGATTACAATATCTGAATTATTAATATAGTTGGCATTCCCCTATTTTTCTTACTAGCTATTCAAATACAATACCCCCTCCCCTCCACAGATTTGTAGAGTTTGAGGAAATAGGGAATCGCATACATAGTCTTAGTGCAGGCAGCGGCGGTGGACGACCAAATCCGTCTTAAGCGATGGGGCTGAGGATTACTGAAGTGTGTGCTGGGAGGACCCGCCGGATTAACATTCCTGGGGGAATTTTAACACTCCGGGCGACAAATTTGCAACAGCGTTCCCCCCTCACGGGTCCTCCGAGGCGGGCAGCGAGATTGGGAGAGGTCAGCTGGAAAAAAGAAGAGGGGGAAATCCCCTTCTTTCCCAAGAGAGAAAGAGAGAGCCGTGGTCGGGACCCAGGGATGCGGGGAAGGATGACGGGAGAGATGAATGAGACGGGAGGAGGGAAGTCAGCGTTCCCACCGGGCCAAACTGAGCTCTTTTTAGAAAGAGGTGGTTCCCGCCGCCGGTTTGCATGGGTCACACAATGAAGTGGGGATTTGGAATTTGAATGTGAATTGATGTTCTTTTTTTGTTGGAGTTAGCTGCATTAGCTAATATTCTAATCCTGCCTAAATTGCGGTTTACTGTGCCAAAATCGTATTATTGAAATCAAATGGCATTTTAAGTATTCCGACTCAGAACGAACTGCTAGCCGCTTCATGCTAACAGACACAGGTTGAGACCCCAGGCTATGTAACCTACACCCCAGCCCTAGCAGCCCTGGAGGTTGAGACCCCAGCCCCTGTAACCTACATCCCAGCCCCAGCAGCCCTGGAGGTTGAGACCCCAGCCCCTGTAACCTACATCCCAGCCCCAGTGAGCCTAGACAACCCACCACAGCAGCCCAGGGGGTCCCCGCTCCAGCACCTGCAGCCAAGGAGCTTGCTGCCACAGCCTCTGAGGAAGGCAAGAGAAAGACATGTATAGAGAGAGAGAGAGGGGGAGAGAGAGAGAGAAAATACATGGATAGATAGATAGATAGATAGATAGATAGATAGATAGATAGATAGATAGATAGATAGATAGATAGATAGATAGATAGATAGATAGATAGATAGATAGATAGATAGATAGATAGATAGATAGATAGATAGATAGATAGAGAGCTACCAAGATACAAATAGAGAGAGAGAGGGATAGAGAGAGACCAAGAGAAAGAGGAGGAGAAAAGCGAGGAAGAGGCCAAGAGAAAAATAGAGATAGAGAGAGAGGGAGAGAGAGATACGAAGTGAAAGATGAGGATATATAGAAAGAGAGAGAGATAGAGAGAGAGGGAGAGAGAGAGATAAAGTGAAAGATGGAGATAGGTAGAGAGACCAAGAGAAAGACAGGGATAGGTAGAGAGAGAGAGAGATATAAAGTGAAAGGTGGGGATAGAGAGAGGGAGAGGGAGAGAGAGAGACCAAGAGAAAGACAGGGATAGAGAGAAACCAAGAGAAAGGAGAAAGCGAGGGAGAGAGACCAAGAGAAAGATCGAGGAGGGGATGGGGCAGGAGAATCCGAATCAACATCTCTTTATTACCAAGAGTAACTTGTCTCTGAACAGGTTTGACTACCCATCTCCATTAGTCGCCCCCCACTCCCTCAGCCCCCTACACCAGACAGCAGCAGACTACCCCTCCCCCCACCCACCTGCACCAATGTAGGCTTCAGCCGATGGGCTCATGGGGGTATGTAGGATAGAGGCCAATAGAGAGCCACCTGTCTCGTCAAGCGGCAGTCAGCTAGTTGATGAGACAAGTGGATTTCAATGAGGCTAACGAGGCATCGACCCGACACCTGGAGCAGCTTGTTAAAGAGGACGTGTCCCAGGTGTGCTCTATTGTGCACTTTTTCATGTTCATGTCATGACCTGGTTGAAAAAATACTTGTTGTTTGTGTTCCGTTGTGCTATGAGAATTTTTAGTTAAATAAAGTTCTGAACGTTTTTCCCATCATACCATCAAACAGCCACCTCTCAAAAGAGCCCTGCTTGTATTGTGCTTTGTTCATTTTTTTTGTTTTGGTCTAACATCTGGGTTAAGTTTCTACAGATTCTACCTTAAAAAAACACTTCTAAAAATGTTTTGAAATTAAATAAAATAAAACGGCTGAATTTATTAGCACACAATCTCCCACATATCCCAAAGCTGTTGCACAAATCTGATTGGTTTGCAAGATACTGAGTTAATGAGTTTGAATTTGTCCTCTAGTGACATCATCTGAGGTCAATTAAAGATGAAAAATAGCATCAGCAAGTTTCCTGGACGGATTGTGACGGAAGTGAAATATGTTTTATATATTTAGTTTAGTGAGTATCCCACCACTCACCATCCCACCATCCCAGCTGAAACCCACCAAATAAAATCACACTTCTTCAATCAATATCTTAAACTGTTAAGCTGTAGCCCTATTTTCAGAAATTTTGTCTAAAGGTCCATGCCTAAGTAAATGGAAGATTGCTCCACTTCTACAAGGTCAATTTGCATGTTCTTGGTATCTAAGAACATCTAGGGACCTGGGGGTATGCATTTCCAGTGTCAGAAAGATTGTGTCTGTTACTAGGCTTGAGTAAATTGTAATAAAAAAAAGGAGAACATAAATTATGATTTTATTTTGCATCTGTGCCGGTGAATTAACCATGTTACAATTGTGCCGCAAGAGATTTCGCTCACTGAGCTCATTCAGCACCTTCTTGAGTGTACAAAAAAAATCTAAGCAAAGGAATAAAGGGAAGATGAGTAAACAGAAGGATTTGTAGATACAGTAATACATTATAATCCATTTTAATTATAAATTCATATTTGACCTTGAACTTGACCTTATTATGGCCAAATCATACATCTATGGATAGGGAAAAGGCTCCTCTTTCCAATGGCAGGGTTAAATCTGGATTTAGTCATTTCCTCACGGTTTTACGATAAATTGATATAATTAGAATTTTCCCAATAAATTCGTATTGTCTGTAAATCGTATAAAACATCGGTAAAAATTTAAATATACACTTTGACTGCTGTTTTGATAGGGTTAAGGTCTTTACTCTTTACATTTGAAAAAAAACACAACATTAAAACCTCTTAATATCCAACGGCCCACATGTGGGCCTTCTTGAGGACGATTCGCGACGTGCCAATTTGCCAACCTCTAGCGCCTCGGTGTGCATTTCTTTTAATACAATATATAGATACAATTTAAAGCCCTATTTGTTGCCTGTCGATTTCCCTTTCAGGTGACAAAATCCGTTCAGCGGTTCTCGAGTTACATGCCGATATGTGAAGTACACATTACCACCCCCGACTCCCGGGGCTCTCGCTCCGTCAATCATTTGGCGATCTTGATATAGTTTGGACAGGGTTTGTAGCCAATGAGTGTGGCTTTCCAATGATAACCCACCTGGGGATCTAATATGGTCTCTATTGATCGATTTATGATAAAGAAAAGCAGGGTCCCCTTATAAGGGGACCTTACAGCTTAACAGGTTTAAAAAAAAAATTAATAAGAATAATAATACTAACCTGTCTTTTACTATTATGCACTTTGCTACTAATGTTTTTAAGGAGATATAGATATATTTATTATATGTAGAGATACCTTTATTATTCCCCATAGGATAATTCAGATGTCAAAGCAAGGTAGCCTATATTACTACCTACTATGCGAATACTCAAGACTGTAGCACTCAAGTTCAACAAGGTTTGACAAACAATGTTACTTACTCTTAGCTGGCAGAGTTGTACCCTTCTTGCTGACTTGTACAGAATGTGTAAGTCACTTTGGATAAAAGCATCAGCTAAATTACTAAATGTAAATGTAATGTTTTTTTTAGGAATTAATTATTACAACCAAATATCTATTAACTAAATACATTACTGTATAGGTGAAATTGCCCTGTTAGTCACTAGTCAGTGAGCTATATATGTGTGGGTCTCCCACTCTCTCTCGGTCAGCAGCTGGTGTGTGAGGCAGAGCAGGAAGGACATGAGAAGACAGACACACTACCGTGTCACCGGCTTTCACACAGGAAACCACGGCTTCTAAATAAACCATGGACAGTGTTGGGATGCAACCAGATAAGATAACACCTACACACACACTGGGGCGACAGTGGCTCAAGAAGTAGAGCGGTCGTCTGGTAGTCGGAAGGTTCCCAGTAAATGCACCATTTACCATTTACACACACACACACACACACACACACACACACACACACACACACACACACACACACACACACACACACACACACACACACACACACACACACACACACACACACACACACACACACACACACACACACACACCACACACACACACACACACACACACACACACACACACTACCAGGCCCGGACTGGCCATCGGGAGCACCGGGAGTTTTCCCGGTGGCCTGGCCTGCACAGATTAAAAAAAATATATATATAAAAAAATAAATAATTTTTTTTTTTTTTTTTTTTTTTTTTTTTTTGCCAGGCCATTGTTTCTAGTTGTGGCGGCGGCGCGGCGCGATAGTTAGATAACCTAGATGGGTGGGGAACAACCAGGATTTCACTGTCTGCGACAGAGTTGGAAAACTATCTGACTCTCTCTCTCACGCGTATATCACACACACACACAATGGAGCCGTGCTGCCGCTTGTGATTGGTGGAGGCGGGACCAGGCGATACAACTGATTGACAGCGGAGGCGGCGAATGGAATGGCAGACGGCACTCGGATGCAGAATAACAGCCAGGCAGTGAGCCAGGTAGTGAGGGACTCGGGAGAGATACAGTAGAGCGAAAGTCAATTAACGTTGATGTCAAGATGGACAGTGGAAGAAAGAGAAAGGGTGGAGGAGAGAGGGATAAAACAAAGAAAAAGAAAGGCCCTTACAGGAGAGAGTGGTTAACTGTATTATAATAGTAAATAGAAAAATATGTTGTGCTCTTGCTTTTTTCTTTTTGAAGGTGAGAGAGTAGCATTGCTAGTGCCACAACAGTTTTATTTGAGGTCCATAACAGTACATTGTACTAAGCAATTGTTGGCTCATTAGTTTGTGATTCACATGCACAAAAATTCACCAGAATGGAGGAAATTAAGTCTTTGTAACAAAAAAAATCCTGGTGGGGACCCCCAGACCCCCCGCTTAAAAAGTGGCCTGACTGGGGCTATATTTCGCGATATATCTCCCGGTATGAATTATTTCCCCAGTCCGGCCCTGCACACTACACACACACACATACACACACAAACACACACACACACACACACACACACACACACACACACACACACACACACACACACACACACACACACACACACACACACACACACACACACACACACACACACACACACACACACACACACACACACACACACACACACACACACACACACACACATTTACTGTACTTGAAGACATTGCATTGACTTACATTCATTTCCTAGCCCCTAAACTTTTATTCTATCTCACCCAGAATCACAATAGGAAGTAATACTATTTTAGGTGAATTCGTGCATCAGGCAGGAAGCTATGCCACTGCGCCAAACTCACTACGACACAGTTCAATTATGGCGCTTTCCCACTGCATGGTACCTACTGGACTCTACTCTACTCTACTCTGCCTTTTTCGGTTTTCCATTGCCGAAATTTGCCGGTGGAACGGGTACCTAAAAGTGACCTGAGACACTGATTGGTCAGAAGAGAGAATCATCACCACGTCATCATTGCGCTACACAGGGGGATACTACTACCTAAAAGGTGCGGGTCTACCCGAACCAGAAACAGGTGGGTTGACAGTACTATCAGAGCAGCTCTGAGAACTCGCACCACTGACTGCTTATAACCTGGGCAGAGAGTCAGGAAACATGGAGGAATATAAGGCTACAGTCTACACTCTGCGCAAGGTTGTAAAGCTTGCTAAGAGGTCATACGCGGACAAAATGGAGACACAAATGGCACAGAATGACACAAGAGGCTTATGGCGAGGGCTACGGACGATAACTGACTACAAAGTCAGCGCCCCCTAAATGGGTCTCTTGCGGACCAGCTCAACTCCTTTTTACGCACGGTTTGGCGCAGACAGTGGCGACTCTAGCTCACCGGCTAGTGACATCACTGATGGGGGGGCACTCTCTCATTGATGGAACACAGTGTGAGAAGAGCATTTATGCGGGTGAACACCAGAAAGGCAGCTGGCCCAGATGGGATAACAGGACGGATACTTAAGTCATGTGCTAACCAGCTATAGCCCCAGTGTTCACCACCATATTGAATCTATCCCTGGCGGAATCCGTGGTCCCTGCCTGTTTCAATGTGTCTATAATCCCGGTACCAAAGAAATCCTCCCCAACAGGTCTTAATGACTACAGACCGGTGGCACTCACCTCTGTGGCCATGAAATGTTTTGAGAGGCTGGTTAATGATTACATTTGTGCCTCCCTCCCAGCGATATGGAACCTATGCAATTTGCATACAGGCCAAACAGGTCCACTGACGATGCAGTCTCCCAAGTACTGCACAGCACCCTCTCTCACCTAGACTGCCAGAAGGGGGGCTATGTGAGACTGTTGTTCATTGACTATAGCTCAGCGTTCAACACCATAGTCCCCACCAGACTGGTGGACAAGCTGATCGAGCTGGGTCTGAGCTCCGCTCTGAGCGCCTGGATACTGGACTTTCTGAGTGAAAGGCCCCAGGCGGTCAGGGTGGGGGGCAGACCTCCAACACCATCACCCTGAGTATCGGGTCCCCCCAGGGCTGTGTCCTGAGCCCCCTGCTGAAACATCACTGCCTGGTATGGAAACAGCACGGCACAGGACAAGAAGGCCCTACAGAGAGTGGTACGCTCAGCTGAGCGTACTACGGGTATTGCGCTACCACCCCTGCAGGTCTTATATAACAAGAGGTGCAAATCCAGAGCGTGCAGGATAATGAAAGACCCTCACCACCACAACAACAGCCTGTTCACGCTGCTGCGGTCAGGCAAACACCTGCGAACACCAGCAACTAGGACAGAGAGACTTCGGCTCAGCTTCTTCCCCAAGGCCATCAGTCTTGAACACTGAACTCTCCACACACAAGCACACATGAGCACACACACAACACACACACTGTACACGCTCACACACTAGCAGTCACTTTAACATGCCCCCCCCCCCGGGATCAGCAGCCATGGATGGTGGATTTTATCATATTTTGACATATTCATTATTGTAAGCACAAAGATAATATACTTCTAAAACAACATGCATGATGTTATTATGGATGTCTGGCACCTCAGAATTTGAGTCAGTCCCTGCCCGGGCTGCCAAGGCACCATGGCTCTTACAGTAGGGTCAAAAGTGGTTGTAATGGAAGTCTATGGTCTTGTAGGTTAACAGTCCCAATTTACCATTTTGTTCAATCCAATGAAGTCAAATGTGTTTCTAGAATATTGAATTATAGTGTATTTAAAAAAGCAGTTACTGGTATATGATCAAAACCGGTATCTAAGGGTTGATTTTCAATTGTGATTAATTAAATCATTATGTAAATTAAACAATAACCCGTTCTAAAAAAAAAGGAGGAAAAGAATGAGAAAAATATTGATCCATCATCATTTTATTGCAGTTCAAATTTTAGTTTTTTAACAGGGCATCAAATGCTAATTGAAACTGCGTAGAAAAACAAATAGCACTTATACAGATATTTCCTATATTAGACAAACAGGTAACAACAAAACAACCAAGACAATAACAATATTGAAACACCTTTCTTATTTTAATACTGTGTGTTACAAAGGGTCAGATTAAACTGAATATATATATTTATTGTTTGATATCCCTTGTATAATATTTGTATATCGTTTGATATCCCTTGTATATTATTTGTATATATACACGGAATATCCCTTTACCTGCGTACAAACCAGAGTAATATTCGCTCTCCTATTGGACAGTGCCCCCAGGCTCCAGGCAGTCTCGTACTCAGACAGGTGCAGTGGGCGAGTTTGGGGCATGTTAGAACATGCCTTTGGCAGTGTAGTGATACCAGACCAAAGTGCTTAGTTTGGAACTAGATTGTCACTTAAGTATAAATACGGCGCAGGTGTAAACAGCAGCACTTAGTCATTCGTTCAAGTTCAGTGTCCAAGCCTTCACCACGAGTCAACGTGCAGTGAAGTGAGCAACCTTGCATCTAAATAGAGCGTTTAGAACATGTGCGAATAGAATAGTAAAAGTGTCAGAGTTTAACGCAGTAACGTTGAGTTCGACTTAATCTAATGTGAAGTAATAGTCGATCATTTATAGTGTATCGTGCGGCTACAGTTCTTCAGTGACCAGCATTACCACCGGTTCGTCGTGTATCTAGCTAGTGCACTTATCCGGCCTAAATTCGTGCCCCCACCCGAGGAGTCCTAGGCGAGAACCGTTGGATATGTACACCGGAGAACCTACACCGGCGACTGCAGAACCATTTCTTGTTGGATTATATTGCTTTGGGACCGTGACCGCTGGAGAAGAGAACCGTCGATCCCACTGTCGTTTGGGATTTACCCCCGTGAGGATCATCACTCGGGCCCGCCTCTAGGAAGAGGCTGGCTAGCTGTCGTCCATGCTGGCGAGCATACTTGGATTACAACTGCTGCTTTGTCTGCTGATCAAGGGAGTACATGCACCGGCTCCTGTATCTGGAGCCTCGTTATTCCTCGTTGACCCAGACTTTGTACCCGAACATTCCTCTACCCCTACCGGCCTTACACCCGGAGGGAACCCCCCAGTGTCTCCAGCTGGTACCAGTGTGCCCTATGTAATTGCTATACCACAAGTGGCGTCAGCTTAGACCCATCCTAGTATTCATACTATTCTCATTGACTTATGCTCTTGACTGACTTTACGTGTGTTCTTCGCCATACAAGCGCGAGCCTAATTCTCAATCTGTAACTTAACGTTGCTTAATAATAATAAATACCCTCCAAATAGAACTTTATGTGTCAATGCCGTATTCTTGTGTGGGTGTTCACCATATTATATTCATGTACTGTATGGCCAGTAATTAAAGTACATAACTAGTAGTGGTTAATATATCACAATCTTTAATACAGTCAGGGAATTGTACCCCTCAGTTACACTGTGTGTGCATGTGTGTGTGTGTGTGTGTGTGTGTGTGTGTGTGTGTGTGTGTGTGTGTGTGTGTGTGTTAAAAACAATTAAAATACATTAAACTGATAAAATAAATGCTTTAAAAATGTAAAATAATAGACCTAAAATGATGATAATAAATCATATTCAGCCTATGGATTTCCTTAGTCCTACATAAATTATTAGAAAACTGGTTGACAGGTATGTACATAATGCAAGTTGCGCGCAACAACTGTTTGAGCTGCGGGATGAGGCGCGCTTGTTTCTGACAGAATGCATCCCAGCTCGCTGCCCATCTTTCCGATCCCGACTGGATAACAGGGCTAGCATATTTGTCTTGCATATTTGCTAAAATGAATGCACTTAATCTGTCACTACAGGTGAAAGCACAACCATCCTGTCACTCTATGATAAAATACAAGCGTTCACAAGGAAACTCGAGCGCTGGAGTAGAAATGGGCTGGATTTCCAGAGCTTAATAAATGTATGGAGGAAAATGAACTGAGTGTGAATACAGTGAGGATGTCTATAACAACTCACCTCCAAGCTCTTCTTGAACGGTTTAAAAAGTATTTCCCAGAGGAAAATCAAGCGACCGAACTTAAAGATAGTGTTTCAGTCAAAGCATCATGCATCATGCTTGGACTGAAACACTGCATGTCTTTAAGGTCGCTTGATGCAATCCAGTGTTTCAGTCCAATCGTATTTATTATTTAAATATTGTATAACTTTGCCATGGCACTTCATGGCACTTCAGTGATATGTAACAATATAGTCTTGTGATTTTCACTTCAGTGATATGTAACAATATAGTCTTGTTTCACTTCAGTGATTCGTATAACATTCACCATGTGTGCTATTTGTCTTGCAGACATCCAGGGATAACTTTGCTTGATACTATCTTCTGATACTATCTTCCTCTGCCATATTCCAATCATAGGCTAATTAAGGTCGAGATGTACTTCTGTGTGGGCTGTCGCCGCTCTTTTCTCCAACCATCATACCTACACGTTTGTCGCCGTCGCCCAACGCACGGTTACATGTTTGTCCAGCTGCACGTAGGTCTCGCCGCGGTGGAAGAAGTACACAGTTCCTTAAGTTCAAGTAAAAGTAGAAATACTCAGATAAATGAGGACTCTCGTAAAAGTCCCCATTCAAATTCTACTCAAGTAAAAGTAGAGAAATATTTGCTATTGAATGTACGTAAGTATCTAAAGTAAAAGTACACATTCTACATGACGTTTGTGTATCGTGTATAGATACACTAGAATCTAGATGTATCACTTTATAATACAAGTTTCATGTTGGCAGTTAGCAGTTAGTTCACATTTCCTGAATTACAGTGTGGCCAGCTGGGCAATAGAGACCATGATAGGTTTGCAGGACTTAGTTGTGTAACACAGGTGGCTTCGATTTTGAGGAAATACAGAGACCCCCCCCCCCCCCCCCCCTTCCCCCCCCCCCCCTCCAGTGGAAGAGAGTGAAAAGCAAGCTCTGGTGACACGTTCTGCACAAATAACAACGTATAGTCAAAGTCATTAACTGTAGAAAAACATGTTTCTGAGTGGAGGGGACCTTGAAATTGGATTTTCAAGAGCATAGAAAACTTTCCACTTTCAGCAGATATATGGGAAAACAGCCTTCTAGTGTGAAACTCTACACATGCATCATTCTGCTCAAACACTCACTGAACAAGAATAAAAACATGTCTTTGAGTGTAAATGTCATTAGCTGTTAATTCTTGTGTCTTTGAGAATGCTCTCAATTATGTGTGGATGCATTAGTTTAGTATAGTATATTATATATAATGTATACCCATATATATATTTATATATATATATATATATATATATATAATATATATATATATATATATATATATATATATATATATATATATATATATATATATATATATATATATATATATACTAACCACTGCCCCAACCATAACCTAGCCCTAACCACTGCCCCAACCTTAACCTAGCCCTAACCACTGCCCCAACCTTAAGCTAGCCCTAACCACTGCCCCAACCATACCCTAACCACTGCCCAACCTCGTCCATTTATTACATTCATTCTCCTAACCTTAACCCTAACCACTACATGCCGACCCCTAACCCTGGTCTTTGTAGGTCAGACCATCATCTCATCTTTCCTTCCTCAAGGCAACATTTCATGTCCCCAAAGGATAGGAAAACAAGGGAGGACACATGCACACTCTGTGCTGTTCAGTAAAGTATGTAGTAGTAGTAGTATGGTAGAACAGTGCTGTTCAGTAAGCACATGCTAAACTGCTCATACCGTACAAGCAGACAGATAGTGAGTCGGTGACGCAGCACAAACGAGGCATTACACATACATAACAAACAGCAGAGCCACATGATAACACACACACACACACAGACACACACACACACAGACACACACACACACACACACACACACACACACACACACACACACACACACACACACACACACACACACACACACACACACACACACACACACACACACACACACACACACACACACACACACACACACACACACACACACACACACACACTTTATTTGAATCCACCAATTATCCAAACATGATCTCTTAATATTCAACATGGTTTCAGGACACCTGAGGATACACATAACACGGCCTGGTTATACCTGAACAGAACGTACACTCACGCAAACACAAACCCTCAACAGTTGTCTCTTTGGACCCCGGTGACACACACACACACACACACACACACACACACACACACACACACACACACACACACACACACACACACACACACACACACACACACACACACACACACACACACACACACACACAGATATATCACGCATGCAATCTTACACGCACATACATCTTCGTAATGAGACACACTTTGTTATTCTCTTGCTCTTTACTCAACCCTTGAACAATTGAGTGTTATTATGAGCAATGCTGAGAGAAGAAAGAAGAGAGAGAGAGAGAGAGAGAGAGAGAGAGAGAGAGAGAGAGAGAGAGAGAGAGAGAGAGAGAGAGAGAGAGAGAGAGAGAGAGAGGAGAGAGAGAGAGAGAGAGAGAGAGAGAGAAAGAAAAAGGAAAGAGAGAGAGAGAGCGAGAGAGAGAGAGAGAGAAGAGAGAGAGAGAGAGAGAGAGAGAGAGAGAGAGAGAGAGAGAGAGAGAGAGAGAGAGAGAGAGAGAGAGGCCCAGGTGTCTGGTATCGGTTGGAAGCCGAGGTGGGCCCCCGCGGTGACAAAGAGAGAGAAAGACCTCGTTGTTTTGGCGCAACATGGCTGAAACGAGACAAGCCTCAACTACATGCATGAAGTCGATCTCCCTCGTCGGAGCGACAAAGATGACAAGCTTTTTGCGGCCCGTGGGAGGAGGCCTGTGGGAGGAGGCCTGTGTGTTGTGTACCGGGGACAGAGAGTCGGGAGAGTGACTCCACTCGATGGCTGGTAGTTAGAGGTATCGTTCACCTTTCGACCTGCCGACCTTGCAAGGTAAACATCAAGAGGAGGGAAAAGACTGCAAGCACTCAATAAAGAAATGCTCTTAGAAAAGAGATACTGTGCAAACCTCTTTAAAACCACACCCTGGGCCAGTGGGTAAAAAAACCTTTATGCTACAGGCCAGTGGAGAGGACAAATACATACACTCGCACACGGACACACACACACCTGTCCAAACAAGGCCTGTCACAGAAGACTGTGTGTGTGTGGACACACCATGACTGATGGGTCATTTATTTCCAGGGCCAGACGGTAAACTAACGAAGGGTAAACCTGAGTGAGGGAATGGAGAGAAAAAAAGCCTCTGTTTATGATTTCATCTACTGAGAGGTTTTTCAATACTAGGTCCACCAGTTCATACCAGAGTATACGTCACCGCTACGTTCAGTCTACAGACTCACAGTGAGGAAAGTGAAGTGCCCACTGTCGGGTTCCAAGTGATGGAACAAGTGTATATTGGAAAATTTGTTTGCAAATAAAAAAGGAGCATGACACGTTGCGCGCATATTAGAACGGTGTGCCGGTGAGTTCACTTCTGTTTATTTAATTTGTTTCCTGTCCTTGATTAGAGAGTCATGCTGCCCTCCCCCGCAGATCCAAGGGCATCACCATCCAGCTAACCTCACGACACCTGGGCAGCTCCCTGCGCTGTGAAAGGAAAACAAGCTGTTGAGTTCAGAAACCCGAGGGGAAGAGAGAGGAACAAAAAAACACATTATTTTTCATTAATCGGCAAGCAGAAGCCACAGAATTACAGGGCCAGCTTTTATCCGGTGGAGAGATGAAGTGACCCGCGTCGCCGATAAATAACACAGGGAGTTTAACGTATTACCCGTCAGCGTGCCGGCAGATTTGGCAGAGGGTAAAATGCAATTTTAAAAACCAGGAACTAATTACAACAACAGCGACAAACGCGGACTCAAAGTCCTGTGATTGAGTCATCAATAACGTTTTAGCTCGCGCCGTCGTTATTGTCGCTGCTAACGGCATTATTAATTCATCCCCCCCTGCGTTTCTATCCATTCATCAACGTAAGCGAGAAGCAGATAAATAAAGGTCTCCGGGGACTCAGGTGGAGGACGGCTGAGGCGATGATGGATCCGCCTCGACGGAAGTGAGGCCCCGTGACGACAACGGGCTCCAGCCGCGGATCCGCCCGCGTTAGAGCATCTGTTTTGTTTTATCCACTCGGCCGTTCTCATTACTCACACGCCGCGAAACGGCTGACGTTGCCGTTTTGCACTTATGGGGGATGGGGGACGGGGGGGACGGGGGGGGGGTAGTGAATTAAGGCAGAGCGGAGAGATCTGAATTACTTGGATATAGACCTGCATACGGGAGAGAAATCATCATAAATGTCCGTGTTATGGCCATTTTCATTGCATTGTATTGCTCCCTTTCCATAATTACGGGGAAGCCAGGGGAGCCGTATTCACAAGTTATTTCTGAGTTCTGATCCAGCATTGGGGTTGCCTTCCGTGTCACAGTGAATGAGAAAGGGGTGATGATTGAGGGGATCGTGTCAGTTGAGGAATCCTAGATCCTTTTCACATGCTTTGTGAGCAAATACGTTTACAAGATGACATCCTATATGGTTTGTCGCCTCACAGCTAGAAGGTCCTGGGTTCGATTCCCGCTTGGGGACCAGGTTGCCACATTGCCAGGTACCCAGGTGGGGTATCTCCCGGGCCTTTCTGTGTGGAATTTGCATGTTCTCCCCATGCTCACAAGGCTTTCCCCTCCCAATAATATAAACCCAATGGAAAAACACGCTAACGCTGTCGCGTCCCTGACGATGACGGACAGGAGCACTTGGATTGGTCCCCGGGCGCGACTAGAGCTGTCCTCAAGAATGTTTTTGAGATTCAAACATTCGCTAGGGTTTTTTTAACAGACATTTCGAACCATCGTTTTTAATCATGCAAAAAATCTGCTCCTAAATACTTTTTCTGGTTCAGTACTGTCGAGTCTTAGCGCACATTTATGCATATAACGTAGCGCATATGCGCATATTGCTGCGTTAGCAAGCTAAAGGGCTGCGCTCTGCATAGCTTAATTAACGTGCATAACATAACTTACCTGTGTAACGTTAAGTAACTTGTGTTCCACTGGGAAAGCATCAGCGTCATTGCATACACTTGGTTTAATCCAAACGTCCATTCGGAAACGTTGTATTATGAAATAAGACGGGTGAGTGTGAGTCACTCAATTATGATTGATTAATTTCCTGATATGACGGTGACCCCTCCTCATCATCGACTAGACTGTGTTGTTGTGACCTGTGTCCGCGTGTGACTTTTGAATGATTGTAAACACAACATAGTACTGTGATCATAGCCGCCTGGCCCTAAGAGCACCGGGAGCGGCTGCTCTATGACTATTGAACTTGGGGGAGCAAGGATATGATCTTGCTCCACCACTTTTTGATCATATGAAAAATATGATATACCCCCCCCCCAATATATAAATCTAACCATAAGCCCATAACTACGTAATTTCAATCAAATTAATAATACGCAATGACACTTAATAACACGTTTTTAAGTTTCCAAAGATTGCGAACCCCCCCCCCCCCTGCCCCATTATGGTTTGATCCAGTTCCTCCCATCTCCAGCGCGTAGACCTTGGCTCACTGCCTCACAGCGCTGCAGTCTGGCTGCACGAGTCAGTGTAAATATCAAAGCCCACAGAGTGTGTCATAATATTGGTGGCAGGCAGGCTTTTCCAGTAAGTTGTTCAAATAAAAGGATTATGTTAGACATAAGTTACTATTGAGTGGTAGTAGAACTTCTACGGTTCTACCACGCAATACATAAAAGTGTTTCACAGTCCCGAATTGCGATCTGGTCATACGGTTTCCTCGAATAAATAATAATAACGTTTCCCTATCTGGTTGGCGTTAGCTTTAGTGCTAGCCGCTAGCTAACGTTATCTAGATATGTGGTGTGAGCTCAGCTGGATGACGTTGACTTCATTTCCAAACGTTAACGCTATCGCTATCTATATGGCAGACGAGCAGGGCCGGATTAACGACGGCCGCGGCCCGTGGGCCTATAGTGACGAGGGGCCTCCATTTTTTTTTTCTTTTTTTTTTTTTGAGATCGATGTCATGATTGTGCACTGCAGACTCAGGGAGGAGGCAGAGAAGGAGAGAAAGAGACACAAGATTTACAGGTAATGGAAATATATCTTTTTTCTCTTTCTTATTAAAAACTTAGCCTATTTGAAAGGAGATTGATTTAATAAAAATGAATGAGCGAAAAATCAATATACAGTGTATACAGTATAATATATTATTATTATAGTAATTGGCTATCATACTGCAATATAAACTGAGTTTTATAGTGAAAAGAGCAGCTTTATTGGTCAAGATTGAAGGCTCTATATTGCAGGAAATTGCACGTACAGGTTCATTACATTTAAAAAAAAGTCTGCCATGGAGGGGGTCGTGCCGGAACCCCTCTAAACCACCCCTTGCCTGTAAAAAAAAAAAAAAAAAAGAAAAAAAAAAGAAATTTAATAAAAATTATATTCTTGCACCGCCACTTTCAACTATAACTAGGCGGCCATCACATTCTGATATATATTTTTCATGTAAAAAAAATTCAAAAGAAAAGTCAAAAGAAAATCAAAAAAGAAAGAAATCTAAAAGAGGAGGTTCGAACCCATTAATTAAGAATCTAATGCCAACGTAACAAACGAAGGTCCGAACATTTGAACGTTTGGGCTCAGCCCTAGGCGCGACCCACACTGCAGCCCATGTCTGCTCCCGGCTGCCCTTGGCGGGGAAGGATGACGGGATGGGAAAAGTGCAGAGAGACATTTCATCGGTGACTCAGTGCATGTGTGTGTGTTAATCTGCATGACTTCTTCTTCACAGGTGAAACCACATCCCCACATCCTCTGTGTCGGCAATAGCTAAAACGTTCTCTTCACTTATTCATGCGCGAATGAATCACTACAGAATTAATTACTACAAAATGACTTCTAGGTGTTTTTTTTTCAATCCAGTCTGGAGCCTGGGTTTTACAGCCACGGTATCCCGCAGGCCATGCTGCTTAAAACTTAACAACCACCCCAAATGTCAAGCCACCCCAACACCCCTCCGACTGGCGACAGTGCCAGTTTGCCACGTCTGTCAGAGACCAGAGTGATGGAATACTGGGACTTAAAACAAAGGTTAAGTATGAGAGGAGGCTGTCAGTAAAGGACCCCTAGGAGCTATAATGGACTAAATGTGAAGGTTTATGAGAAGGTTGGTATTTGTTAATTTGTTCCTTTTTAAGGCCCTTATTGGTAAGCTACCTTCTTATACTACATCATTATTGGAATGGAATTTTGGAACCTATGGAACCCGTTCTGGGTGACAATGGCTGGGGAGGTAGAGCAGTCATCTGGTATTCCGGAGGTTCCTCCCAGGCAGCATGTCGAAGTGTCCTTGAGCAAGACACTTAACCCATAATTGCTCCCAATGAGCAGGTTGGCACCTTGCATGGTTGTCGGTGTGTGAATGTGTGAGTGAATCGGTAAAATGTGAGGAACAAATTCTAAAGCGCTTTGGATAAAAGCGCTATATTAATGTACCATTTACCATTTATTCTAATGACTGGCTGGTCCGTTATGGTCCCCTGAGTTTGCTGGGAACAGGGTAAATCTATGATGCCCCTCTAGCGCATGGAATGAACTCCAACAGTCCTTAACGTTTGAGATTCTCCCCTCTGTTGCAGAGTTTAAAACCTTGATCTCCAACCTTTGTCAATCAAGTTGTACGTGTTTTAACACACTGACATTGTTGTCTTTAACACAGCTATAAGAAAGACTAAGAGACAATGAGAGCCGTAAAGGACCCCTAGGAGCCATATGGACTAATTAAATGACGGGACGTCCCGCATCTCCCCTCACCCCCGTGTATACATCTACAGCACGCAGGGTCTGGTATACACTACACAGTATACTTCCTATTAATATGAGTTTTGCGTCTGACTGTTTCTGCCTACTGTATGTGGGCCTTGACAATCTGGAGATGTGTATCAGTAAGGCAAGGCATGCAGTCACGCTACATTCCCTCTCTGTTGACACGGGGGTTTGGTGCCTGATATGTGCGTAATTGTTTGGGGCTTGGGGAGGTTTTCTTCTTCTCAGCGATTTGGGTCGTACAATGGCACCACTAATGATTTTCAATCCGTTATCGGCCACGCCGCTTGCCGCGCCGTTTGTTAGCGGGCGTGCTGTGAGATACGGTATCGGAGAGTGCTTTTGCCCGTCTGAGTTTGGGACGATTGCCAGAGACTTGCGGTTGATTATGAAATAGTACATGACACGCATTATAAACACTGAGGGAACCTTTCTTATGAAATAGTACATGACACGCATTATAAACACTGAGGGAACCTTTCTTATGAAATAGTACATGACACGCATTATAAACACTGAGGGAACCTTTCTTATGAAATAGTACATGACACGCATTATAAACACTGAGGGAACCTTTCTGATGAAATAGTACATGACACGCATTATAAACACTGAGGGAACCTTTCTTATGAAATAGTACATGACACGCATTATAAACACTGAGGGAACCTTTCTTATGAGATAGTACATGACACGCATTATAAACACTGAGGGAACCTTTCTTATGAAATAGTATATGACACGCATTATAAACTGAGGGAACCTTTCTTATGAAATAGTACATGACACGCATTATAAACACTGAGGGAACCTTTCTTATGAAATAGTACATGACACGCATTATAAACTGAGGGAACCTTTCTTATGAAATAGTACATGACACGCATTATAAACACTGAGGGAACCTTTCTTATGAAATAGTACATGACACGCATTATAAACACTGAGGGAACCTTTCTTATGAAATAGTACATGACACGCATTATAAACACTGAGGGAACCTTTCTTATGAAATAGTACATGACACGCATTATAAACACTGAGGGAACCTTTTTTATGAAATAGTACATGACACGCATTATAAACACTGAGGGAACCTTTCTTATGAAATAGTACATGACACGCATTATAAACACTGAGGGAACCTTTCTTATGAGATAGTACATGACACGCATTATAAACACTGAGGGAACCTTTCTTATGAAATAGTATATGACACGCATTATAAACTGAGGGAACCTTTCTTATGAAATAGTACATGACACGCATTATAAACACTGAGGGAACCTTTCTTATGAAATAGTACATGACACGCATTATAAACTGAGGGAACCTTTCTTATGAAATAGTACATGACACGCATTATAAACACTGAGGGAACCTTTCTTATGAAATAGTACATGACACGCATTATAAACACTGAGGGAACCTTTGTTATGAAATAGTACATGACAGGCATTATAAACACTGAGGGAACCTTTCTTCGTGATCGGACAGAATCCTCCCCCAAGAAATATAGGTCAATAAAAATCAACACGTGTGGTCAAGAATGGATTCAACGTATTCTATCTTATCTCTTATATTTCAATGTAAACTCCTGATAACTGCTTTTACAAACATACAAAAGCTTGTATTTTATGGCCAGACATCCGCCATTCTTGGATTGTTTAGTCTACAGGACCTTTCTCCCAGTTCAGGGATGAGGAAGAATTATGAGGCTGTGTATCTTGAAAGAAATGCAATAAAAGGAAAACAGACACAGAACTTGACTCCTATGGAAGCGGACGGGTATTCAACTCATCACTCTTCCTTGAACCAGTTCATATCCAGTTTTATCTCAAGCGCACAGGCTCTTCAAAGCTGATCAGGTGCACGAGACACAGGACACGTTCATAGGAACTCGACAGTTAACGACCAATGAAATCCACCCGTTGCTCTAAAAAAAGCTATTAGGTCCAACAAAAAGGATTTACATCACATCCTGTCATTCCAGGAAATGGTCAGGTACACACATCTAGAGGTGAGTGACCCCGTCACAACCACAAGCCACAACCTCACCGGTCCGACATGTGGAATATACCACCCCTGTGAGGTCAGCTAACGGGTAAATGCGATACTTGACTGACTCCATTACTCCCTAACCCTTCTTGCCATTACTGTGCACTTAGTCCTGCATGTTTACAGCCATTGTGTTAAGGGCTCGGTGAGAGAGAACATGCCCCCTCGCCGGCCAATAAAAAGGCTTCAAGGAAGTCCAGACATGCCATGACCTCCCGTGAGTTTTATGCTCATCATAAAGCATGTTTACATGTGTTCTGCCTGTCAGGACCCTTGGGGCATGGGGGGGTGAAAAGGTTATCAAAGAGCAGCCATCAGAGTTACCTTCAAAGAAGAGGCTCCGCCCCCAACTCCCCTCCCCTCCCCTCTCATTTCTCGGCCCAAGGGCACTTTTGATTTATAGCAGTTTTCTTCTTTTTTTTTCTGTGTTTGATTTGGTTTTTACTGTCCCTCCCAGCTACTCCAGCATAGCGTTTTGAGGGAATCTTACAATGAAAGTGTTTTATTAAAAATGTTTCTTAATATATATTTATATATTTTAATATATATTTTTTTAACTGACCGTCTCACTCTTTGTTGTTGATCAACTACACATCAACTACCTCCACTGAGTGCACTGAATTATGTTAATGTAATTTTAGTCTACAAGAATAAAACAAATATATTTTAGTGTTCCTACTGTAATCTCCATAAACGGTTTATTACTGTAAGTGGTATTAAAGGACTATATAATGTGATCCTTACAGTTTAACACTGCTGAAAGCAAATGATTTAAACTATTTTACATTTCAAAATGAAAAACCCCTGAAGATTGCTGGTATGGAAATGGCTCAGACAAGAGATGGCCTTACATCATTAGGCATTTATTAAAGCCAATGAAATATCAGTCACATTCAGTAACTGACTAACTAATCCTTGGACTCTGTTTGATTTTTTAACTTTATTAACAGATTGCAGAATGGGTACAATACAGTACGGCTCAATACACACAATTGTTAAGGGGATGCAGACCTACTTTCTATAGAACTTCATTCTTAGATGCTTCTATAGAAAGTAGGTTGCCCTATAGGAAAAAAAAATTGTCTTCGCCCTATTTTTTTATTTATTTTTTTAAACCTACTTTAGAGGGCCTAAACTTAACCAGTTGGAAACCAGGCGTACAGTAATAAAACTAGAAATCAATCAATCAATCAATTCAATAGGCCATGCTCACTTAAAACAGCGCAGCACTCAGCTGCTTCTATGTCTCTCAGTCTGACTCTCCTCCGCCGTTGCAGACAGGAGTGTGTGTGTGTGTGTGTGTGTGTGTGTGTGTGTGTGTGTGTGTGTGTGTGTGTGTGTGTGTGTGTGTGTGTGTGTGTGTGCGTGTGCGTGTGCGTGTGCGTGTGTGTGTGTGTGTGTGTGTGTGTGTGTGTGTGTGTGTGTGTGTGTGCCAGACAGTGTGAGAGAGTGAGCTCTGCAGTCAGGGGCAAGGAAGATTTCTTTTTTTTTTTAAATAGCAAATAATCAATCAATCAATCCGCGATTTTTCTTTTGTTCCACAATGACTCATGACCCATAGATTACACAATCCAACATTGTGTAAGAGACTGAGACATTCGCTGTGACAGAATCGGTTATTATTTAGTCGTTATGACGCTATCAACATATCCATTTGTAAAGATTATTGTCCGCCATCTTGTTTTTTTTTTAAACTCGCACGCGCAGTGATAGTGATTCGGTTGTGGGCGGGTCCTGGGACCAAGAGCGTGGAATTGTGACAGATACATACGTGTAAATTGACTGTTTCAGCCAATCAGAATCGAGATATTTGCATGCCGTTGTATAATGTCTCTTACTCAGTGGAAGATTTTCAACACATTGCATCAAGAGCAGGCATGGCTACACGTGGGTAAGGTCTGAACTATAACACGGATGGCAGAACGGGCGTTGACCCTTAGGGCTTATACAGTATCAAGTTGTAATATCCATAATCACTCTCCAAGTATAACTAAATCACTTTCTTGAACCCTTTGGAGAGCCAAGAGCAGTGGTGGAAGACGTACACAGTTCCTTTACTTAAGTAAAAGTAGAATACTCAGATGAATATGAGTAGGCCTACGCTGGTAAAAGTAAAAGTCCTCCATTCAAATTCTACTTAAGTAAAAATAGAGATGTATTTGCTATTGAATGTACTTAAGTATCTAATGTAAAAGTACACATTCTACATGACATTTGTGTTTATCCATTGACCTCTATAGGTTGTGTCAAAGTGGTATGTGGTCCAGTTATGCTCCTCTGATTACGTCCTCTTTTTTTTTTTGTACCAAATCTTTTTTTTTCAATTTTCAAACACAAAACAACACAACTCATTACACAATAATAACAATAATACATAAAAGACATCCAAGAACATAAACTAACACAACAATGATTAGACAATAAAGTAAAAGTATAATAAAATAAAATAAAATATATACTATAAAAAGTGCTTACCGAGCCCCCTCCACCTCCAGGCCCGGCAACCGCGAGCCACAATCCCGGAGGACCCACAGCCCGGCCCCCCCCGTGAGCCAAAGCACCACGCCTCTTTAGTGCCTCGACCCGCAGAGAAGAGACCCCGAACCGCGCCCCCCCCCCCCCCCCCCCCCCCCCAACCAGAGCCCACGATCACCAAACCCAGATCAGAAGGGGGTCAGAAAATATACATAGGATCAGCATTGGATGAAAAATAATAAATAAAACAAAAATACAAAAAACACCATTACCACCAACATACATGAATATTTCCCCCCCCCCCCCCCCCCCCCTTGGCTTGATTCAGTGAGGTGCCTGAAGGATAGTGAAGTCAAGAATCATCAGTGTAACATACTGTAATGCTACCTGGCATCTGATCTAATCTAGCAACGTTGGTTCATAGTTCACAAGACACTCTTGTGTGAAGTATCTTCAGTATGAGAGAAAGAGACAGAGGAAGAGAGACGGAGATGAGAGGAGGGAGATCACTGACCTACAGTATATGAAAACCCGCTCAAAGTCAATGACGTTCTTCGGTAGACATGGAGATTGACTGTGACAACTTCAGGAATTCTCAAATATGTCCTCTTGGGCTACAGTACATTCAGACTGCAGGCAAATGTGGCCCGAATCTGAATTATTTTCCTCATAGTGACATCTATAAATAACATAAATAACAGTCCTGGAAACTCCAAGCAACTATTCTCCACCATCAACCACCTCCTCAAACCCCAAATATCTCCACACTCCGACTCCACTGAGGAGCAGTGTAGCAACTTTGCCACCTTCTTCAGGACCAAAGTTGACACCATCCGCTCCCTCCTCTCTAGCCCCTCTGCTCCTCCAGTTTCAACAGTTGACCCACAGCCGGCGACGACTCAGCCTCTTTTCCAACATCACACAGAGAGAGGTTGAGGGCGTCGTTAGGAAAATGAAGCCTTCCACCTGTATCCTGGACCCCCTTCCCTCAGCCCTGGTGAAACAATATCGTTGCCATGAGCTCTCTGATCACCAAGGTCATAAACCACTCTCTCCAGGCTGGCCATGTCCCCTCTGCCCTAAAAACTGCGGTCATAAAACCACTTCTCAAAAAACCCTCCCTAGACCCGGACGTCTTGGCCAACTACAGACCCATCTCCAACCTCCCATTCCTGTCCAAGGTGCTGGAGAAGGTAGTTGCTGCTCAGCTTCAGGACCATCTGAACTCAAACAAACTACTCAAGAAGTTCCTGTCTGGCTGCCACTCTAGACACAGCACCGAAACTGCCCTGGTCAGGGTCACCAACGACCTGCTGATGACGGCTTATGCTGGCTCTCCTTCCCTCCTCATCCTCCTTGACCTCACAGCAGCTTTTGACACCATCGACCATGACATCCTCCTCCACCGTCTTCACTCCACCATCGGACTTTCAGACTCTGCCCTTGGCTGGTTCAGATCTTACCTCACGGGAGAATAGAGTATGTCTCCTTGATAGAGGCAAGGTCGGATACCCACCATGTCACCTGTAATGTCCCTCAAGGATCAGTCCTTGGCCCCACCCTGTTCACTCTCTACATGCTCTATCATCAGCCGGCATTGAATATCATTCCACTGCTACGCTGATGACACCTAACTCTACTTCAAAATAAACCCTACCCCATCTACACTCCTGCCACCATCCACTCTGCCCACCTGACTGGAGGAGACAAAGGAGTGGATGAAGCACAAATTCCTGCAGTTAAATAGCTCCAAAACTGAAGATATTTTCGTTGGCACCCCACAGCAGGTCCGCTCATCCACCATCACCTTTTCCGGCCAGGACATTACCCTATTACCAACAGTCACCAACCTAGGGGTTAAAATGGACCCTCAACTGACATTTGAGGCTCACATCAAATTTCTTTACAAAAACTCCTTTTACCACCTGAGGAACATCGCCAAACTTCGACCCACACTCACTCTGTCCAACGCCGAAAAGCCCGTCCACACCTTTGTCTCCTCCAGGCAGGATTATTGCAATGCACTCCTCATCGGGATCCCTAACAAGAACATCCAAAAGCTACAATGCATCCAGAATAGCGCTGAGTGCGTAAATACCACCACATCACACCCGTCCTCAAGTCCCTTCACTGGCTCCCTGTCTCACTCAGGATCGAGTACAAAGTCTCCCTGCTCACTCACCAGTTCCTCCACGGAAACGCCCCCTCTACCTTAAAGAACTTATCACCCCTCAATCCTCCTCACGCCATCTCCACTCCGGCCAGGACCAAACTCCGCACCCTGAGAGATCGGGCTTTCTGCTCATCCTTGTCTGTGGAATGCTCTCCCTGACCACCTAAGAGCACCACAGACTGTGGATGCTTTTTTAAAAAGGGCCTCAAAACACATCCTTTTAATAGAGCCTTTTGTTGATTTCTGTCTAGTTTTAGCTCCACACACTTTATGTCCTTTTACTCTTTTACTAGTTTTAGTCTTGCTTATTTTATGTTATTTTTTACTCTCTTGCTAGTTGTTATGTCCTTTTACGCTGTAGCGCTTTGAGATTTGTTCCACAATTATAAAGCACTCCTACAAATCGAATATAGTATTATTATTATTATTATCTGATCTTTTCAATTCTGATCTGGGCCACTTTTATATGTGGTTCTAAATCAGACACAGCCTCAGAGGTCAGATTTTTTGCAATGTGACCTCTGTCTGAACAGTGACTTTCATGCAACTTTTACGTCACTCTAGTCTTGATTGACATTTGTCACAATAAGGCTTGCAGTGTGAATGTAGCCTTGGAGACAACCTTGAACCTCCAGCTGGCTTCTGTCCCTTACTTTTCCAGTGAAAGCGCCTGAAAAACATAATAGTCCAAGATCAGAGAAGAAGAAAAGGAGTAAATTAAACCAGGTAACACATTTGTGTATATGCAGGCTATATAATGCATTATTAGCAGGCGTTGTAGGTCATGGGTTAAGAGTAAGACATGTTAGTGTTATCGAGGTCAGGGTTGAATATATTGCATGAGTGAGTAAGTAATTAGATTAGATTAGATTAGAGTAAAATGTATTGTCATTATACAACATCGTACAATGAAAAGAAGTTTGGCATCTAACCACATGTACCAATAAAGTGCACAGTGGGTATAGGTATAAAGACACTATGGTAGTAGTGTAGTGTAACTAGTAAGATTAGGTAAGGATATGTACAGATATAGATATAGTATCTATTGTACAGATATGTAAAAATATATATGCATGTATGGACAGACAGATGTGTATATATATATATATATATATATATATATATATATATATATATATATATATATATATATATATATATATATATATATATGGTAACAATAAATATATTTGTATTATTGTACATGCTATTATATAGAGTTATATGGATATGCAGGTGTATAAGTAGGTATATAGAAGGATTATAATGCAGGTATATTCAGACAGATATCGATATATATATTGGTAAAACCAAGGAGCTGATCATGGATTATAGGAGAGGACAGCAGGAGACACACACACCACTGAGGATTAACGGGGCTACAGTGGACAGGGTGAGCAGCTTTAAGTACCTGGGGGTCCACATCGCAGAGGATTTGACATGGACAACACACATAGACTCAGTCGTAAAAAAGGCGAAGCAACACCTCTACCACCTGAGACAGTTAAGGAAGTTCAGAGTATCTGGGAAGATACTCCAGTCCTTCTACTCCGGAGCTGTAGAGATCATCTTGACTGGAAACATCACTCACTGGTATGGAAACAGCACGGCACAGGACAAGAAGGCCCTACAGAGAGTGGTGCGCTCAGCCGAGCGTACCACGGGTATTGCACTACCACCCCTGCAGGTTCTATACAACAAGAGGTGCAAATCCAGAGCCTGCAGAATAATGAAAGACCCACACCACCCCAACAACAGCCTGTTCATGCTGCTCAGGTCAGGCAGACGCCTGCGAACACCAGTTGCTAGGACAGAGAGACTTCGGCTCAGCTTCTTCCCCCAGGCCATCAGAGCCCTGAACACTGAACTCTCCACACACAAGCACACATGAGCACACGCACAACACACTCACTGTACACGCTCACACACTAGCAGCCACTTTAACATGAGCAGGCACACACTCATGCTGCACACGCCCACACTTATGGCCACCAAGAAGGGTAACTTTTTTAAAAATAGTATAGTATAACCGGAGATTGTATAAATTAGACACTACCAAAGGACCCAGTATGTCCTCCATGCTCTGTAAATAACTTATGTACATATACCGATATGCCCCTAACATGTTACTTGCTTATTGCACAATGTTACTTGTTTATTGCACAATGTTGATTCTATTATATGTTATTTGCACATCGTTGCGGGCAAGACCACCCGCATTTCATTGTATACTTGTATGCCGTGACAAATAAATCTCTTGACTGACTTGACTTGACTATATATATATATATATATATATATATATATTTATATATATATATATATATATATATATATGCTGTAAATATAAATAATAATATATATTATTGTATACAGCACTATTGTACATGCTATCATACATCGGTATATGGGTAGACTATAAGATTAATGAGGTAGGTAGTTATGATTATAGTTATGATATTAATCAAATGAAGGAAAGTGAGACAACAGCGGTCTTGGAATGAGGCGGCCTCATCTTGAAGGTTGAAGACAGTGTCACAGCTCAGCAGAGACCCTGTCACAGAAGGTGGCTGGAAGGCCCCACAGAGGCTCCGTTCACACAGCAGAAACACTGTCACAGAAGTTGGCTGGAAGGCCCCACAGAGGCTCCGTTCACACAGCAGAAACCCTGTCACAGAAGGTGGCTGGAAGGCCCCACAGAGGCTCCGTTCACACAGCAGAAACCCTGTCACAGAAGGTGCTTGGAAGGCCCCACAGAGGCTCCGTTCACACTGCTAGTCTTGGTGCTCAATTCCGATTTATTGCTCAAATCAGATTTTTTAAATGTGGCCTATATCAGATTCCAGTGTGAACTGGTCACACTCCTGACCTACTATAACTATTTTCATGCGCAAATTAACAATAAAGAAGTTGGTCGTAAACAATGGTGACAAATGTCAATCTAGAGTGACGTAAAATTGAAAAATAAATTACATTGCAAAAAATCTGACCTGTATCTGATTTTGAACCACATATGAAAATGGCCCAAATCAGAATTGAAAAGATCAGATTCCATGTGATTTGTGCTCAGATCAAAACAGATCTGAGTCACATATTATATTAGTGAGAGACAAAAAATACTTTTGCCAGAAGTGTGAACGTACAATAGTCATAGCAACATGGCCCACAAGACGGATCATGTAGCATCCAGTTTCCAGACTCGCTGTTTCACCTGCAACTTGAAATCATAGTAATTTTAGAGAATACATCTCAAGGAATCTCTACTTGAAAGGACATTTATACTATTGCTTGAATATAAATAAAGATAACTTAGAAAAATGTATCTGATATGAAATGATATCTATATCTAAACCATATTAGACAAGGAGTTACAGATGGGTGTTCCCTCAGCACTTATGTTCTGGGAATTGCTCAGAAACCTACCCTTATTGCCAGTATGCCTAGAAAAGCCAGACGTCCTCTGAACGCCCCCGGTCTCTTGAGCTTTCATGAGGCTGTGATTATCCTAGAAGTCACGATATGTTATTTTACACAGTGAGGTCAAGTTAAAAAAGAAAACGGTCTCACTACAATGACATGACTACTATGGGGACTAACTAAGAGACTCATCTTTACAGTCATATCCAATGTATGCAATTCCAAGTGAAAGTCGGCTAATAAACCGGACTTAAGGGGCTGGCTGGTGACAATGATGAGTGTGTTTCCTCCTACCAAGCAAACCAGTTGACTTTTGCTATCTCTACTGAATCTAATGAAATATATGCCCAGTCACTCCTAACACAATGGCAGTACCATGTGAGTGCTGCTGATAGTAGTTAGCTTGCTGAAGAATCACAGTTAATTTGTTAAAATGATCACCACTGATCTAACTATGAAGGAAGGAATCTCTGTGTGCGAACGTGTCCGTAGTTTGCGTATCTCCAGAACCGCTCATCCAATTGACTTTATGCTTGGCGGGTGTATTGCAGAGGACTCAGGGGGGCGCTATGTCGAATCTGGTGTAATTTGGCCAGATGGTGGCGCTATAGTTCATGGCATCTCGAGAACCGTTCATCCGAATTACTTTACGGTTTATTGCTGAGGACCCAATGGAGTGCAGTGTCGAGTGTGAAGTCGATTGAATGCCGCAAGCAGCCATACCGCGGGTCTCCACAACAACGCAAACAGCCATACCGCGGGTCTCCACAACAACGCAAACAGCCATACTGCGGGTCTCCACAACAACGCAAGCAGCCATACCGCGGGTCTCCACAACAACGCAAACAGCCATACTGCGGGTCTCCACAACAATGCAAGCAGCCATACTGCGGGTCTCCACAACAACGCAAGCAGCCATACTGCGGGTCTCCACAACAACGCAAGCAGCCATACCGCGGGTCTCCACAACAACGCAAGCAGCCATACCGCGGGTCTCCACAACAACGCAAACAGCCATACCACAGGTCTCCACAACAACGCAAACAGCCATACCGCGGGTCTCCACAACAACGCAAACAGCCATACCACAGGTCTCCACAACAATGCAAGCAGCCATACTGCGGGTCTCCACAACAACGCAAGCAGCCATACCGCGGGTCTCCACAACAATGCAAGCAGCCATACCGCGGGTCTCCACAACAATGCAAGCAGCCATACCGCGGGTCTCCACAACAACGCAAGCAGCCATACCGCAGGTCTCCACAACAACGCAAACAGCCATACCGCGGGTCTCCACAACAACGCAAACAGCCATACTGCGGGTCTCCACAACAACGCAAGCAGCCATACCGCGGGTCTCCACAACAACGCAAACAGCCATACTGCGGGTCTCCACAACAACGCAAGCAGCCATACTGCGGGTCTCCACAACAACGCAAGCAGCCATACTGCGGGTCTCCACAACAACGCAAGCAGCCATACCGCAGGTCTCCACAACAACGCAAGCAGCCATACCGCGGGTCTCCACAACAACGCAAACAGCCATACCGCGGGTCTCCACAACAACGCAAACAGCCATACCACAGGTCTCCACAACAACGCAAACAGCCATACCGCGGGTCTCCACAACAACGCAAACAGCCATACCACAGGTCTCCACAACAATGCAAGCAGCCATACTGCGGGTCTCCACAACAACGCAAGCAGCCATACCGCGGGTCTCCACAACAATGCAAGCAGCCATACCGCGGGTCTCCACAACAATGCAAGCAGCCATACCGCGGGTCTCCACAACAACGCAAGCAGCCATACCGCAGGTCTCCACAACAACGCAAGCAGCCATACCGCGGGTCTCCACAACAACGCAAGCAGCCATACCGCAGGTCTCCACAACAACGCAAGCAGCCATACCGCAGGTCTCCACAACAACGCAAGCAGCCATACTGCGGGTCTCCACAACAACGCAAACAGCCATACCGCGGGTCTCCACAACAACGCAAGCAGCCATACCGCGGGTCTCCACAACAATGCAAGCAGCCATACCGCAGGTCTCCACAACAACGCAAACAGCCATACCGCGGGTCTCCACAACAACGCAAACAGCCATACCACAGGTCTCCACAACAATGCAAGCAGCCATACTGCGGGTCTCCACAACAACGCAAGCAGCCATACCGCGGGTCTCCACAACAATGCAAGCAGCCATACCGCGGGTCTCCACAACAATGCAAGCAGCCATACCGCGGGTCTCCACAACAACGCAAGCAGCCATACCGCAGGTCTCCACAACAACGCAAGCAGCCATACCGCGGGTCTCCACAACAACGCAAGCAGCCATACCGCAGGTCTCCACAACAACGCAAGCAGCCATACCGCAGGTCTCCACAACAACGCAAGCAGCCATACTGCGGGTCTCCACAACAACGCAAACAGCCATACCGCGGGTCTCCACAACAACGCAAGCAGCCATACCGCGGGTCTCCACAACAATGCAAGCAGCCATACCGCAGGTCTCCACAACAACGCAAGCAGCCATACTGCGGGTCTCCACAACAACGCAAACAGCCATACCGCAGGTCTCCACAACAACGCAAGCAGCCATACCGCACGTCTCCACAACAACGCAAGCAGCACTTCCAGGGACCAAGCAATCGGCCCACTCAGAGCGACAACATGCTCTGAAAGGCAACATGCTCTGAACAGCAGTGATGGGAATAACGACGTTATAAGTAACGGCGTTACTAACAGCGTTAGTTTTTTCAGTAACGAGTAATCTAACGGATTACTCTTCCAATCTTAATAACGCTGTTACCGTTACTGCCAAAAAATGCGGCGCGTTACTATGATTGAACCTGTTTCTTTCATCAGACAGATCTCTGCGCTGAGAGGCATACTGTTCTTCCTTGTTTAGTGGGCAGTGCGCGAGACAAGCGCATACATGCTGACGATTGGCTGAGGTTGAGTAAAATGTCATGGTAAGCCAATCAGAGGTAGAGGTGGGCGGGTGCCTCCAGAGTCTGACACACAGCCACAACACGACTCAGTCAGCGTAGTGTACGTTTTGAGCCAAAATAATCCAAAACGAATCCAACGAACAACACAAGCAAGCAGTCAGCGTGAAACCGCGGGTCCATGAGCGTTTTTTGTTCACTCTTGTTGTGTTGCAGCGCAGGGCACTGCAGTAGTGGCTCTACTGCTGACAGCCTTATCAACATAGTGCTGCACTTCCTGGTTTAATAGCACAGTTTTCAGGTGCTCAGAGATATATATATATATATATATATATATATATATATATATATATATATATCTGTATGTCATGCATGTCTTAAATGTCATGATTAGATTAGTTTAGATGATTAGATTAGATTCTTATATCTGTATGTTGTGTATGTCATAAATGTCATGAATTGAAAATGGGGGACCCTGATGTAAACAAGACGAAAGTCTTTCTCTGGTCTGCATCCCCTTAACAATTGTGTGTATTGAGCCGTACTGTACTGTACCCATTCTGCAATCTGTTAATTAAAATGTTCAATCAATCAGTATTTGTTATTTATTTTTGGTATAGTGCTTAACAAGCATAATTTAATGTTGCCCAGTTGTGGCCTGTTGAGGGGCAATACATATCAAAAGTTCCAAAACATCTATTGTGTTTGTATTTGTATGATCCACTATATAATAGTAATTATAATATCTACATACATGGCATTTGATTGGAGGCTAGTCTCACTTTGTCCCACAGCAACATTAAAATAGTTTAGATTTGTGTATGTTGTTTATGTAAAAAAATATATATATATTGAAAATAACGCAAGTTACTTTCTGAAGTAACTAGTTACTTTTATAATTTGTAACTGAGTAAGTAATTTAGTAACTTTTTGGAAGAAGTAACTAGTAACTGTAACTAGTTACTTTTTAAAAGTAACTTGCCCAACACTGCTGAACAGCAACGTGCTACGAGTGGCAATGTGCTACGAGTGGTAACGTGCTCCGAACGGCAACATGCTCCGAGTGGCAACATGCTCCGAGTGGCAACATGTTCCGAACAGCAACTTGCTCCAAACAGCAACGTGCTACGAACAGCAACTTACTACAAACAGCAACGTTCTCTGAGCGGCAACATTCTCACAGAGAAGGAGAGACAGAGAGAGTGGGTCTTGGACTTCCTGACTGGCAGACCCCAGGTGGTGAGAGCAGGCAACTGCACCTCCTCATCCATCACCCTCAACATAGGGGCCCCCCAGGGCTGTGTTCTGAGTCCCCTCCTCTACTCCCTGTACACACACGACTGTGTGGCTCAGCGGAGTAGCAATACAATCATCAAATTTGCTGACGACACAGTGGTGGTGGGCCTGATCTCTGCCAACGACGAGAGGGCCTACCTGGAAGAGGTCAAGGTCCTGGCGGGATGGTGCCAGGAAAACAGCCTCTCCCTGAACGTCAGCAAAACAAAGGAGATGATTGTGGACTTCAGGAGGTCGGGGGTCAAGGACTACAGCCCCCTCAGCATCGACGGGGCACCGGTTGAGAGAGTCAACAGCTTTAAGTACCTCGGAGCCTACATATCCGATGACTTGACATGGACCACACACATTGACAGTGTTGTGAAGAAGGCACGACAACGCCTCTACTTCCTCAGGCGCCTAAGGAAGTTCCAAGTCAGTCAGAAGATCCTTAAGAACTTCTACTCATGTACAATAGAGAGCATCTTGACCGGCAACATCACCTCCTGGTTTGGGAATAGCACTGCACAAGACCGAAGCAGACTACAAAGAGTGACACGTTCAGCCGAACGCACAATTGGAGGGGGGCTCCCCACCCTCCAGAACATTTACAACAAGCGTTGCAAGGGCAAGGCTAAGAGAATCATTAAAGACTCCAGTCACCCGAACAACTGCCTCTTTGAACTGCTGCGGTCAGGCAAGCGATACCGGAGTCTCAAGGCGAGCACAGAAAGACTCAGAAGAAGCTTCTATCCCCAGGCCATCAGGCTGCTAAACGAACAATGAATGAACACTACACAACAACAACCACCAAACGCACATAGCACACACATCCACACGCACACACTCACTTTAAACAAACACACTGTAGCACCCACTCCACACACTTTATAGCACACACCCACTTTAAACAAACACACTGTAGCACCCACTCCCCACACTTTATATTTATTGATGAAGGATTGCACTACAACTCGTACACCTTACTGTAAATTGTACCTAAAATTGTACCTCATCCCATTTCTGCTTTGCACTAGATAGTACTGTACATTAGTACACTGCATAGTATTGTATATTATATGGTAACTCAGAACATTGTACATATGTCTATACCGAACACTGTGACCTAATTTTTCTTCTTCTAAATTACATGCTATATTATGTTATTTGATACTATCTTGTCTAGCACAGTCTCTGGAGCGTAACAGTAAGAAGCATTTTGTATGAAAGTATTCTGTACTTCTGTATGACAACTATTAAAGAACTTGAACTTGAGAGAGGGGGGCAGAGAGAAAGAGAAAGAGACAGAGAGGAAGAGAGAAATAGAGACAGAGGGAGAGAGAGAGAGAGAGAGAGAGTGAGAGAGAGAGAGTTCAAGCTCTCTCTACCTCTGATTCTTTGGCTACTGTATCCTCCTGTTTTTCCCGTGTCTGTGTATCCCCCCCCCCCCCTCACCTCTCCCTGGTATACTGTAGGTCTCTCTGGGTAAATGTTTGTATAAGCCTACGATAGCGAGATGTTTGTGGTATTTCTATACTATAATCTCCACTATCAATCCACTGCCCGGTTTGAGACAACAGTAAAGAGGGGGATTAACGTTTGACTCCTTCCATTATGTTTTTTTGTTTGTTTATATTCCCGGGCAGATTATGAGTCAATGTCAGGTCACAGGGTAACCCAGATTAGGGATTAGAGATGGGCCAGGTTTACACCCATTGCAGAGACGCGTCTATACTTTCCGTAGCCGCATTTCTGGCAAGACGCTCTCTGATTGGCCGACGTCTGTTTCTACACTGGTTAAGCTTAGGCACTCTTTCGAAGTTGGTTAAGGTTAGAGTTTGTCTTAGAGCGTGACGGCAAGTTCTTTCGACGGTTAAGCTTAGGCACTCTTTCGAAGTTGGTTAAGGTTAGAGTTTGTCTTAGAGCATGGCGATAGAACGCCAGGTAGTTTGCAGGCTGTTCGACGCGGAAATGGGCAAAGACACAGCTCGTCACGCGATTGGGCAACAGTGGCCAATCAGAGAGCGTCTGCCAGAAATGCGGCTACGGAAAGTATAGACGCTGCAGAGACACAGCGTGCTATAGGCTTGGGCAGATTTCCCAGTAGGAGATGGAAGTGATCAAGCTAACTGTGAGCCACTGGAACAATCAATGTAACTTGAGTCTTTTACGAGCCAACCTAGCCTATCCACACAATTAACTAGTCTTCTGTCATCAAAGAGAGTTTGCTGTTAAAAGAAAACACTGGTATTATAAAGTATTTAGCTTGCGTCACCTTCTCATGTTTGCTCGTTACAGTAGCCCCTGTAAACACCTGCTGATCACCATTCCAGCCAGTTTATGTGTCAGCTGTAGTGTTACAACTCGTACTATAAATGCTGTGAGGTTTTATTTGTGAGTTGCATCATGACGTGACGTGCTATAATACTTCCATAGAGGCAGAGATATATATTAACCCCTTCACTACCACACAGCAATTAACCATTTCACTACCAAACTACAGAATGTTAACCCTTTCCCTACCACACTACAGAAGGTTAACCTGTTCACTGCCCCACTTGAGACGGTTAACCGTATGTAGTGTGGTAGTGAAAGGTTAACCGTATGTAGTGTGGTAGTGAAAGGTTAACCTTCTGTAGTGTGGTAGTGAAAGGTTAACCGTATGTGAATGAATGAATGAATGAATGAAAACTTTATTAACAGATTGCAGAATGGGTACAGTACAGTACAGCTCAATACATACAATTGTTAAGGGGATGCAGACCAGAGAAAGACTTTCGTCTTGTTTACATCAGGGTCCCCCATTTTCAATTCATCGTAACATATATGACATACATGACATACAGATAGACAGTACTGCTCCATCTATACATTTATGACATACCAGATTTGCAATTACAGTACTGTTTGTGATACAAAAAGAGTCCAGAAAGAAAAGAGTATATACATTAGGCGTGGAAACTGTACATTGGATTGGGTAGGTGGGGGTGGGGGGGGACTGTACATTGGAGGTGGTTGGGTGGGTGTGGGGGGGGGGGGGTGGGGGCTTGGCCTAGGAGTGGGGGGGGGGGTTGGGTAGGAGTGGGGGGGGGGGGGGGTGGGTAGGAGGGGTGGGTGGGGGACACTGTACAACTGTACAAACAACACTGTACATTGGATTATTGACAAGACCATACTTGGTAATTTACTGTACATTGGAGGGGGTTGTGTTCGGACATTTACAGGGGCCAGTTTCGAGTTGCAGTCTCCCTTAGGTGTTTTTTGAGAGTGTTTTTGAAAGTGGGTAGTGATTCACATTCCTTTACAGCTTTGGGTAGGGCGTTCCACATTGATGTGGCATAATTGCAAAACGTGTTTAGTCCCTTGTTTGAGCCGAATCTGGGTTTAACATGATTTGTGGAGCTCCCTCTGGTGTTGTGATCGTGGTATTCACTGACCTTTGGAAAGTATTTTGTCATGTACATGGGTACCTTGGTCGTGTAGTGTATCTTGTAGACCAGGCCCATTGCAAGTTGCTGTACTCTGTCGTCTACTCTAAGCCATCCTAGGTTGTCAAAGTGGGCAGGGGTGAGGTGGGTTCTAGGAGTAAGGTCAAGCAGTAGTCTGACCAGTTTGTTTTGAGATGTTTGTAATTTTGTTTTTAGCGCCTTTGAGGTGCTTTGGTACCATGAGGTGCAAGCATAGTCGTAGTACCCTTGAATGAGTGCTCCTGCTAGAGTCTTCAGGGTATTCTTGTTTACCAGTGAGGAGATCCGGTACAAGAATCGAGTTCGTTGGTTGACTTTTTTTATTACATTGGATGCCATTTTGTCACAGGAAAGATTTGCCTCTAGGATGGAACCCAGGTAGGTAATATCTTCTTTCCTTGTGACAATATTGTCACCCACTGTAACTGAGAAGCCGTCGGTCTTGCTGAGTTTGTTATTTGAACCGAAGAGAATGGACTCTGTTTTGCCCATGTGTAATGACAGTTTGTTATCAGCGAGCCATATGCAGATTTTGCCTAGTTCTGAGCTGAGGGTTTTTTCAACCTGTAACTTGTTCTTGTCAGAGACCAGCAGGGCTGAGTCATCCGCAAACAGGAACAAGTTGCAGTCACAAGCTGACGACATGTCATTTGCATAAATTAGGAACAGTAGCGGACCTAGTATGCTTCCTTGTGGAACACCACAGTTTACTGTGAGGGGGGGGGATAGGGTACCGTTTACCTCCACCATCTGCTCTCTCCCCTCCAGGTAGGATTGCATCCAGCTCACTGATAGACTATCAAAACCAATTGCTTTTAGCTTGTCAATCAGAATGGTGTGATTGACAGTGTCGAAGGCCTTTTGTAGGTCCAGCATGACCATGCCGCAGTATTTGCCCGCGTCCACCTCTTGTTTGATGTGGTCGTTTAAATAGAGAAGGCATGTGTCAGTGGAGTGGGATGTTCTGAAGCCAGATTGGAATTCGTAGATTAGATTTTTTTCCGCAAGGTATTTTTCGACCTGTTCGTATACAATTTTTTCCATGACTTTCGAGATGGAGGTAAGGATAGAAACAGGGCGGTAGTTGCCTGGGTCTAATTTACTGCCTTTTTTGTGCAGAGGGGTCACTCTCGCAATTTTGAAGTCCTTGGGGACGTGTCCCTGTTTTATGGAGAGGTTTATTATGTGTGTGATGACTGGGGTGATGGCGGCTGCTGAGTCTCTGAGGAATTTGGAGGGGATGTTGTCATGGCCAGTGGCCTTGTTGGGTTGGAGGGCGCTCAGTTTTTTGAGTACCTCATCTGTTGTTACCATTTCCAGTTTGAAGTCGTCTTTGTGGACCCCTAGGTTCTTGTAGTATGCTACTATGTGTTCTACCCCATAATACCCTGAGTGGGAGGGTAGTTTGTTTACCAGTGTTGTGGCTATGTTTGTGAAGAAACTATTTAAGTAATTGGCTACATCCAGCTTTTCTGTGATGAGCGTGTTGTCCGTCTTTATGTTTATGTTTGAGAATCTGGTTTTAAATTTTTTACTGCAGCCTAGTTGGTTATTGAGTAATTTCCAAAGTTCACGCGGTTTGTTTTTGTTTTCCTCGGTTTTGTCATTGATGAATTTTTTCTTTGCTGTTTTGATCATGGAGTTTACATCATTTCTTAGTCTGTTTCTTTCCAGTTTGAGTTCAGTCACGTGGGCTTGGAGTTCACTGCTCGTGCTTATGGTAAGCTTTGACTGACTTTTACGAAACTCAGTAGTGTAGTAGTGGTAGTGTGGTAGTGTGGTAGTGAAAAGTTAACCTGCTGTAGTGTGGTAGTGAAAGGTTAACCTTCTGTAGTGTGGTAGTGAAAGGTTAACCGTATGTAGTGTGGTAGTGAAAGGTTAACCGTATGTAGTGTGGTAGTGACAGGTTAACGTAAGGTTATGTATATAACCAAGTTCTGTGAGTTATGGTGCGCTCAGCACCAGTTGCACTGTACCTCACTTCGTGCACAAGCACTGAATAAAAAATTCCACCATGTACCTTTACATCCCCATATTCGTCTGACCACACCCCCTTCCGCTTACCTTCATAAGCAGGTGTGTGGTCACCTACTCGCCTCCTTCCCAAACTTTCACCACAAGGCGAGATCAAGGGCAGCAGCGGCGTCCTGGTGCTGAGCGCACCATACTTCACAGAACTTGGTTATATACATAACCTTACGTTCTGTTTCGTTAAGGCTTCGCTCAGCACCAGTTGCACAACAGGGGCTGAGCGGGAGCCTTAGCCCGACAAATACACCCCGCTGAGGCCCCCCACAACCATCAGACCGGGGTGGACCGAGCCCCCCCCGACCCTCCCTAATGGAGGATACCCTCCCTATTGGAGGCTTACGGGAGGGAGACGGATCTGACGAGGCGAAGAGGAACTCAAGCAACTCAACGCACAGGGTGAGCAGACCGTGGCTTGACCCCACGACTACACACACGCACAACCCGCATGCCACCAGGGAACGAACGGAAGGAACAACCTCGTTACTGCCCCCAAAAATCACGGAGTCAAGAGCAACCCTAACCCCGTGGCAAGGCCGTAGCAGCGGAGCGCGAAGGAAGACCCAGTCCCACTGAAGGGACTGGATTCCCTGGAAAAAGGGGGCCTGGAGAGGTCAATGACGCCAGGCATCAAGACCCCACCAGGTGGTCACTTAGTGACACCGCCCCCCACATCGCCAGCGTATTCGGATAGGGCCCCTCCAAGAGCGGGCCCTTTCCCCCCAATAGCACACCGCCTGGCACACTGACTCTGAAACACAGGCAGTCAGTATGGCCGTAAGCACTCAAAAGGTTAACCAACGGAAGCAGGCAGCGCACCGGGGAAACCAGGCAGCAGGCTGTAACCTGAGCCTGGAGCACTGCAGACGAGACAGGCGCCAAAGGAGTCAGCTGAAAACAGCCCCCCCGGCGGAAGGGGCGTATGCTGGCGTTGTTGATCACCATGACAAAGCCTCCATTAAAAAAAACCCACCCAGAGGGGTTGAGGCAGAGAAGGCTGACATGATTGGCAGACGTCATGAACGTGCAGGGGCACACTCAACCGGGTAACCCGGGAGTTGACTCTGCTCCAACACACCAGGGAATCAACTACCCTCTCGGTACAGACGGTGGTTGTTCCTATAACCCCTCAAGAAAAAAGGGTTATCCCAGGCCTACGGTATCAACGAAACTTTACTTCGGACCGGGCCCGGCGGCACGGGAAGCACAGGGTTACCAGAGGAGGTCCAAGACCACCCCAACAGCCCCCTCTTCGCCACGCGTGAGAGAGGAACGAAAAGAATGGAGAACCAGCCCTAAGCACACCGCACTTGGTATTCCCAGGCGGTCTCCCAACCAAGTACTAACCAGGACCGAACCTGCTTAGCTACCGAGATCGGACGAGATCGGGCGTGTACAGGTTGGTATGGCCGTAAGCCAACAACATGTACCCAACAAAGAGTCTCCATAACGCCTAACCCTGTGACACCCAAACCGACCTGGCATTTTTCCCCCCGAAAAAAGCACAAGTCCCTCAGGGTACCAGAACAGCAGATCTGCATCCCCGGCGGACAACGGGTTAACTGACCTGGACCAGCGTGACCAGACCAGTCCCGTGTCCTAACCACGCCGACATGCCCACTCCAGAAGAGGGGGTAGGTATGCGTGTCGATCTAAAACATGAAAAGAGGGCGCCACCCAGACGGTCCCCATTTGGACCGTGCTCAGTGGCCCACCCCAAGGGCGTGAGACCCCTCTACCTATGTTCTGATCTATTCCGTTAACATCCCCCAGATATGAACGAGAATTCATCGAGACAACCTAGTAAACTGGCGCTCGGAAGAGACAAAACTCCATCCCAGTTGCTCTATAAAAATGCTGTTTTAACAAGCAACCAAGGCGCACTTAGCCCCTGCGTGATTCTTTAACAGAAACACACCGAGCCAGCACTATGTATGCGTCGAGACCCAAACACATCAATGGATAGTCTAGCAAGACACCAAACATTGTTCCTCCAAGTCGCCTGGGAGAACGACACGGAGCCGTCGTGCTTCATGTACCTTCCTCTTTTTATCCAAAAAAGAAAGAAACACAGACTGACATGAATCCCACGTGACGCAGCTGAGGGTAAACATTTTTAACATTTTTACATCCCACCACCCTCGCCATAGGGAGAAGACGGAAATCCCCAGAGAGACTTCCCACGCGAGCTGTATAGATTGAAAAGAATATATTGCAACATTGAGCTATGTAATATTTGGGTTAGGGCTCTCCGAGGATGAGGCACTGAACCAATACACACTCAATAATCGAATTGAATCGAATACACACACAATAGAGCAGAACTCCTTTTTGAAGTTCTACTCACCTTGACAATCTGAGGAGGAGGCTCTGAACTCTGAGGAGGCTCCCCGCTAGGAGAGTCCGAACTCACAGAAGGCCCGAGGAGGAGCTTCGTGAGGAGGAGCTCTGACAACTCCCTGAAACAGATCCATAACATGGACCTGAACAACTCACGGAAGTCTTACCAACAGAGATGCGCACAGTGACGTACTCTATGGCGGGGGAATTTCTGCGGTGCACACGCCCAATCTTCCAGGGCGTGGGACCAGGAAACTCCCCCCCCCACCCACCCCTCTTACCCTGTAATGTGCCGAACAGCAACGTGACAGGAACCTTGAAGGACAGGAGGTTTTAACCCCTGACCAATCAGAAAAGGGGAGGAAAGGATTACCAGTTCACCCCTTTACGACCCCACACCCATGATACGATGTAATGACAAAAAAGAGCATGACACAGTCATAGCCAGCTACATGAAGTGTCTAACAGCTTCACATAGCTCATGTGCTAACCTGCTATCTGATTTTTACTAAGGAAAAAAAACAGAATAGAGAGGGCCCCCTTTAAGAGCCCCGGTACCAGACTTACACATGTGCTTCTGTGGCCAACCTAACCCAGTTGTAGATCACAAGACACACACAACCCTTTATCACAACAAAAAATGGCAAAAGTACACTCTCTACAGAGGAACGGCGTTTTTCATAACGAGAGAATACAGAATCCTCGATTATGTATTGGCCACAGGCCTTGCTAAGCACACACGATAAGTGACCAAACAATCTTTTCTTTAGGAAAATATAGTTTCTCAAGCGGTTAGCACAACCCCAACAATTAAGCTGAGAGTTACATCATATCCCCACAAACACAGTGACACAATATATTGTAAACAACATGTCTGAGAGAAGGGTGGGGAAGCCCCAGGGAACCGGGGGGATCACCCCTCCTTCCTTACCCTTGATACAACCAAGTTGAACAGGTAACCCTGTTAATATGTGAACACACTGTTCATTGTCATTACAGGCTGAGAAAGAATTCATTCCTTACTCACATGTCACTAAGCATAGCTTTATAGGTTAAATAACCCCCTTAGTTGTGAGTTCACGTTACATGAACACACATGTTCTCATCACAACTAACCAGATCATTTTTACACATGTAAAACAACAACCCGATTTCTATGGAGAGAGAAGCTATACCAGTGACAAGACAATTCACACACAACACGCGTCGTATCCGCAATGTATTGCAGCAACACACGTTTTGAAAAACATCGTTATTACAAAACATTTAGAAGGGAAGGAAAGAAGAAGTGTTTAAGGTCGGGACCTTCCTACCCTGAACGCAGGCCAAGCGAACTGCAATCTGGCTAATGGGGCACTGAAGTTGAACACAGCATCCCTGAGTTGACGATGAGGGTAACGTTGTTGCGCCACCCAGCCGCTACGTTTCTCCATGTTTGACGCAGTCCTCGCTGGCAGGGCTCCGGTGTAGGTTCGACTAACATCCTCTGTCAAAGATGACGTCGTAGTCAGAGTGTTTAAGGCATGTTATAGTCATAAAAACGTTCAACAGTGTAGCATTAAGCTAACAGCCGATCGACTTATAGCAACAAGCTAACGTTTACTAGCCTGGTAAACACAGCGAGCTAACGCTGCAGCTAACAGCTGACTGGCTAACACAGTAGGCCACAACTAGCACGCAAGCTAAGCAGCTATCACCTGAACTGTACACACATAACAAGCCACACTTCAGACAGGCCGCTGTCCAAGTCCCTCCCCTAAGAGGGAAAAGAAAAAGAATGTCAGAACACAGTTGTCAACGGTGATCCAGACATGCAGCGGGGCCAGCACAGTTCCCATTTCGGGTTGCAGCCGACTTTGAGCATGGAACTCCCGATAAAGAAGATCCTATGCCCACATTTCCTCATTAGGGTATACTTTCATTTGTATATGAAAGATGGGGCCTGCACGGGACAGAGAAGCATCCGCTCGAGAATCCTGGGATCACCAGGTCCTGGTCGGGGCCCACTAGATTGACCATCATGTGCGTCAGACCAAGATCCTCCGACCGCCGTTTAAGCCGAGCAGAGGACCCCAGCCTGAAGTCGGCGTTTCGTACATCAACAACAACCAGAGCTCGCAAGCAAAACAGTACGTACCCAACCTGGAAACAACCGCTTCTCACAACAGTCGGTGCTTCCCACAGTCCAGCTGTGTGGCCGGAGGGCAACCCCATCCAGCCGCAGCAAGGAGGACTGTAGCTGGGGAGCATGTCAGCGGCGTGAGCTCCTAATACGAAAAAGCCGTTAAAGGTCGGAATGACCTCCAGTAACGAAGACAATATCGCCGTATTTTCTCGAAAATAGTGAGAGAGAAAATAAAGATATGATGTCAATGTATCTTCTTTTGTTTTCCAACTTTCTTCTACTAACAATCTCGTCAAGTGGGGATCTACCGAAGGCACTTCCTTGTGGTGAAAGTGAAGAAGGAGGCGAGTAGGTGACCACACACCTGCTTATGAAGGTAAGCGGAAGGGGGTGTGGTCAGATGAATATGGGGATGTAAAGGTACATGGTGGAATTTTTTATTCAGTGCTCGTGCACGAAGTGAGGTACAGTGCAACTTGTGCTGAGCGAAGCCTTAACGAAAGGTTAACCTTCTGTAGTGTGGTAGTGAAAGGTTAACCTTCTGTAGTGTGGTAGTGAACGGTTAACCTTCTGTAGTGTGGTAGTGAAAGGTTAACCATCTGTAGTGTGGTAGTGAAAGGTTAACCTTCTGTAGTATAATAGTGAAAGGTTAACCTTCTGTAGTGTGGTAGTGAAAGGTTAACCGTCTGTAGTGTGGTAGTGAAAGGTTAACCTTCTGTAGTGTGGTAGTGAAACTCCACAAAGTTACAAAAAACATCAAACCTGATGATTCAGAGAAAGACTTTGCTCATAAACCAATATAAATCATATTGTAAAAGAAATGTCAATAAAATAACAAGACAATTTACAACTGTATCACAACTGTATCGTTTACACAGAAGGGAGCAGAAACAGACAAAAACAAAACAAGCAAGCAGCAGATATTGAAACACAGTGGCTTCAAGCACTTCTAAAAAAAACATCTGCGTTGGATAATGAGTTGGCGAGCCCTGGCGCGTACATGATTCTTACCAGATAACATCTCACACACGCTATTAATTTCATCAAGAACAATACAATTAGGATGTTGAGTGGAAAGTTCTGTGATGAGTTCATCCCATTTTCAACAGACCAATCATCACAGAAAAGACAGAGCTGCTCTGTTCATTCCCTGGGGCGCGTGTGAATCTCGTTACCTGGAGGAGCTACTCCACACCTGAATTTAGCGATAACCTTATGCACATATAATTGAGTTTCGACAGTATTTTCATTACTTTCAGAGCAAATTTATTAAATGATACCTTCTGTTCATCGTTCTCTATGATAGCTGTTTCAAGCTCTTTGCTCACGTTGTGCCATATATAAATTAATGGAGGTTATAACCTCTTAACTGTGGGCCGTCGCACGTCGCAGCACATTTGTCCTCGTCTGTCGGCTTCAGGCTGTGTTATTGTCGATCGTTTGAGAGCTAAAATGGCCGCCGTTTGATTTGCACCCTGCTTGACATATTACGTGCTTCCAATCTCGGGTTAAGAGACCAAACAGCCAACGAACGTCAGTTTAGAAAAAGTTACCACTTGCCCGATGCTTAACTTAAAACACTATTGATGTATCTATCAGACAAGCGTTGGCGATACTCAAGAGGCTTCCATTCCACATCAACTACAAGGAGTATGTGTAAATTAAGGAGATTACACTGCCGTCATGAAGGGATATACAAACAGGCGCAGGTAAAAATGTTCCCATACACTCAAGCATGCAGCGCAATTTGGGGAGGCAGAATGGCCTAGACTGGTAAAGAGGCCGGCCAGTAACCGAAAGGTTGCTTGTTCGATCCCCGGCCAGGAGGCGTGAATATTTTAGGCAACCAACTTGTGTTTAGCGTTTCTCTGATTGGCCAATACGCCCATGTGACCACGGCAGCGCGAGAGAGCGGCAGCGCGGAAATAGGCTGTCTATTGCCTCGCGCTGCAGCGCGGAAATAGGCTGTCTATTGCCATTCTCTAAGTCAAACTCTAACCTTAACCAGCTCCTTAACAGCGCCTAAACTTAACCCTTCTAACCTTAAGCAACTCCGAAACAATGCCTAACCTTAACCAACTCCGAAACAATGCCTAAACTTAACCGACGAAATGAATGCATGTTAAAAAATATTGCCATTCTCTAAGTCAAACTCTAACCTTAACCAGCTCCTTAACAGCGCCTAAACTTAACCCTTCTAACCTTAAGCAACTCCGAAACAATGCCTAACCTTCACCAACTCCGAAACAATGCTTAAAGTTATGCCTAAACTTAACGGCGAAAGAATGCGAATGCACGTTAAAAAAAAAAAAAAAAAAAAATTGAAGGGAATCAAACTAGCGAGCAACGAGCCATAGGATCCACAGCCATGCAGCTTTGCCAATTGAGCTATTTCTGGATACTGTATAAGGGGCGGTTACTGGCATATAATGAGCTCCGCTCTGCCGCTCCGCTCTGCTGCTGCCGCGTCGCCGCGGGGGCGTGGCTAGACGCAAGTTGGGCGTGGTTAGACACAAGTTGGTTGCCTTTAATATTTAGGCGGCCAGGAGGGTGTATTCCAGCTGTGAGCAAGGCACTGCACCCCAAACTGCTCCAGGGGCGCTGCGCTCTGACCTCTCTGATGAAATGCATATGTGTGGGAACTGTGTGTATATCACTCAAAGGGATATTCCATAAGACACATTTCAATTGCCTTGTGTACAGTGACAATACAATTATCTTCTTATTCTTATAATTTGAGCATGTGCCGTACCCAGGGTTTCCATTAACTGATATTTATCAGCCAATGGCCATTCTAGCTCGTAAAGAACAACGAAAAACATTATATTGTGTATATAAAATTTTGTTCCTCACATTTATTTTTACATTTTTTTATATATTTTTTTTCTCACTTTTTCTGTATTTTTTGCTCCCATCCCAATTTAGTCGTTTTGCCAATTCCCTTCCTGGTCGTTGCGCACATTGTCCCACTGACGGCCTAGGGAGGGTGTAGAACTACCACATGTCTCCTCCGATACATGTGGAGTCAGCCAGCCACTTCTTTTCACCTGACAGCGAGGACTCTCACTGGGGGAACGTAACGCGTGAGGATGTTCACGCTATTCCCCCCCGATCCCCTCCCTGCTGAAGAGGTGCCCCGACCGACCAGTAGGAACCGCAGTTTACAACGACCAGGACACATACCCCGCCGGCGTCCCACCCGCTAACACTGCCAATTGTGTTAGTAGGGACGACTGACCAAGCCGGAGGTACCGCTGACAGCTGGATTCGATCCCGGTCTTTGTGGTGGAGTGCATTCTCCACTGCGCTACCCGGCCGCACCTCTTGTTCCTCACATTTGACCCGTTCACTCACACATTCCTTCACTCACACACCGGCGGCGGAGGCGACCATGCAAGGTGTCAACCTGCACATCAGGAGCAACTAGGGGTTAAGTGTCTTGCTCCAGGCACGCTGCCTGGGAGGAGCGGGAATCTAACCGGGAACCTCCGACAGACGACTGCTCTACCTCCTGAGCTACTGTCGCCCCACTACGCTTGCTAATTATGCTAACGTTAGCAGTATTTGTTGAAGGTAGAGGCTCTGTGTAGAATTGTTAGTAACTGTCTAACTGCATATGTAACTGTTCACACTAGTGTCTGTCTACCTGCATATATATCTATGTCCACTGGAGGGCGTTCTAGGTGGAGACACTCCAGGAGTACTACCAGGTGGCGAGTATAAGTAGCTGTGTCTCCTCCCCCTTCTTTCTCTCCCCCTCAGTCTCTCAATAATAGAGGATTCATGTGTTACTGCTCCTACCATGTGAATAAACAAACCAAGCCAGTTAAAGGCTAAAGACTGGAAACCAAGTCAAGTCAAGTCAAGTCAAGAGATTTATTTGTCACGGCATACAAGTATACAATGAAATGCGGGTAGTCTTGCCCGCAACGATGTGCAAATAACATATAATAGAATCAGCATTGTGCAATAAACAAGTAACATTGTGCAATAAACAAGTAACATGTTAGGGCATATCGGTATATGTACATAAGTTATTTACAGAGCATGGAGGACATACTAGGTCCTTTGGTAGTGTCTTTCTGTACATGCTAATTTATACAATCTCCGGTTATACTATACTATTTTTAAAGTGACCTTTCCTTAGTGGCCATAAGTGTGGGCGTGTGCAGCATGAGTGTGTGCTTGCTCAGGTTAAAGTGGCTGCTAGTGTGTGAGCGTGTACAGTGTGTGTTGTGTGTGTGCTCATGTGTGCTTGTGTGTGGAGAGTTCAGTGTTCAGGGCTCTGATGGCCTGGGGGAAGAAGCTAAGCCGAAGTCTCTCTGTCCTAGCAGCTGGTGTTCGCAGGCGTCTGCCTGACCTGAGCAGCATGAACAGGCTGTTTGTTGTTGGGGTGTTGTGGGTCTTTCATTATTCTGCAGGCTCTGGATTTGCACCTCTTGTTGTATAGAACCTGCAGGGGTGGTAGTGCAATACATGTGGTACGCTCGGCTGAGCGCACCACTCTCTGTAGGGCCTTCTTGTCCTGTGCCGTGCTGTTTCCATACCAGGCAGTGATGTCTCCAGTCAAGATGCTCTCTACAGCTCCGGAGTAGAAGGACTGGAGTATCTTCCCATCTTCCATCTTCCATCTTCCTTAACTGTCTCAGGTGGTAGAGGCGTTGCTTCGCCTTTTTTACGACTGAGTCTATGTGTGTTGTCCATGTCAGATCTTCTGCGATGTGGACCCCCAGGTACTTAAAGCTGCTCACCCTGTCCACGGTAGCCCTGTTAATCCTCAGTGGTGTGTGTGTCTCCTTCTGTCCTCTCCTATAATCCACGATCAGCTCCTTGGTTTTACCAATGTTCAGGAGCAGGCTGTTGTCCTGGCACCAGCGTTCCAGTACCTCAACCTCCTCCCGGTAGGCCTTCTCGTCGTTGTCCGAGATCAGCCCCACCACCACTGTGTCGTCCGCAAACTTCACTATGGAGTTGGAGCTGAACTTGGCCACACAGTCATGTGTGTATAGTGAGTACAGCAGGGGGCTCAGAACACAGCCCTGGGGGGACCCGATGCTCAGGGTGATGGTGTTGGAGGTCTGACCGCCTGGGGCCTTTCACTCAGAAAGTCCAGTATCCCGGTGCTCAGAGCGGAGCTCAGACCCAGCTCGATCAGCTTGTCCACCAGTCTGGTGGGGACTATGGTGTTGAACGCTGAGCTGTAGTCAATGAACAACAGTCTCACATAGCCCCCCTTCTGACGGTCCAGGTGAGAGAGGGTGCTGTGCAGTACTTGTCAAGTCAAGTCAAGTCAAGAGTTTTAATTGTCACGGCATACAGGTATACAATGAAATGCGGGTGGTCTTGCCCGCAACGATGTGCAATACAGTGGTACATATAATAGAATCAAAAGAAGAAACAACATTGTGCAGTAACAGATAGCAGGTAACATGGAGTGACATCTCGGTATCTGTACATAGTTATTTACAGCGCATGTGTGACATGCTAGTTAGCTTTGGTAGTGCAATACACTGTTCCTGTTATTCTAATTTAAAGTGACCTTTCCTTTGGCCATAAGTGTGCGTGTGTGCGACATGAGTGTGTGCCCGCTCATGTTAAAGTGTTAAGTGGCTGCTCGTGTGTGAGCGTGCACAGTGTGCGTGTCGTGTGTGTGTTCATGTGTGCTTGTGTGTGGACAGTTCAATGTTCTGAGCACTCAATGTACATTGTTCATGGCTCTGATGGCCTGGGGGAAGAAGCTGAGCCTAAACCGCTCTGTCCTAGTAGCTGAGATTTGCAGGCGTCTGCCTGGGAGACCACATCGTCAGTGGACCTGTTTGACTTGTATGCAAATTGCATAGGGTCCATATCACTGGGGAGGGAGACACAAATGTGATCCTTGACCAGCCTCTCGAAACATTTCATGGCCACAGAGGTGAGTGCCACCGGTCTGTAGTCATTGAGACCTGCTGGGGAGGGTTTCTTTGGTACCGGGATAATGGTGGACATCTTGAAGCAGGCAGGGACCACTGACTCCTTCAGGGATCGATTAAATATGGTGGTGAACACAGGGGCTAGCTGGTTAGCACAGGACGTAAGTATGCGTCCTGTTATTCCATCTGGGCCAGCCGCCTTTCTGGTGTTCACCTGCATAAATGCTCTTCTCACACTGTGTACCGTCAATGAGAGAGCGTCCCCGCCCCCCCGCGGATGCCCCCCCCCCCCTCCACAACAGCCGGTGCGCCAGTGACGTCACTAGCCGCTGAGCTAGCAGCGCCACTCTTTGCACCAAACCGCGCGTAGAAGGTGTTGAGCTGGTCCGCGAGGGAGGCGTCGTCGCTCCCCATTGAGGGGGCGCTGACTTTGTA
>NC_140167.1:69407617-69412992 GCF_963971535.1 Notolepis coatsorum | reverse complement strand
AATACAGAATTATATCTCTCCACATTCATCTTGGCACTGGCAGCCGGCTTGTTACCACCTAACATCTGTTTTAAATATTCAAACTTTATCACTTGACAGGAATGTCTTGTGTTCGATATATTTTTTTTTGCTTCGAAAAGAGGGACATCCTCTCAATATGTGGGACGCGGTCTCAAATGGTGGGACAGTACAACCAAAAGGGGGACACCTGGTCACCCTACTCATGACACCACCAGGTGGCGAGTATAAAAAGAGATGTCTCCTCCCCCTCTACCTCTTTCCCCACCAGCCTCTCAGTGAGAGGAGAACTCTAGAACTGCTGCCCTACCATGTGAATGAATAAACCACGCCAAAGGCTAAAGATAGAAACCATGCCTCTTGACCACATTATTGTCGCCTCATAGCCAGATTCTGTCAACAAACTGTTAAGAGAAAAATAAGAAAAGCCACCGCCGCATTCATCAACCCGTTCTTAATGTCCAAATCTGTTCTTACCGAGGTGTGTTGAATGATGAATCCCACTCGTTCTTAAACGGAAATGCACGTTCACGCTCAATTCATTTGCATACAGACACGCCCTGCCGGCTCCTTATAAGGCGAATGAGGCGTGTGCAAAACATGGATGTATGTATGTGCTGATTCCTGTATTCAACAGGTAGCGCTGGAGCGCTTTGCGACGGATCAAAATTAGATCAGATTCAAATGTATTGTCATCATACAGCACCTAGAGCTATATAGTTGAATAGACTGTATTAATATTCCATATTTATACCGTCTAGTTGCGTGCTCCTGACCACTTGCCGCAGCATGCGCACGCACGCACGCACGCACGCACGCACGCACGCACACACACACACACACACACACACACACACACACACACACACACACACACACACACACACACACACACCACACACACACACACACACACATACTGTATACGTCTCTCTCTTTCTCTCTCTCTCTCTCTCTAACTCTCTATATCTCTCTACCAAATACATTCAGAACGCAGTGCGAGCGATGCGGGTAAAGTCATACAAGGGTGGTCCGCAGAATTTTGGGAACCACTGATTTATTCTAGACGATCTCTAAATATGCATTATATGCGTACGACCTGGGCGGCCAGAGCATCTAACTGTTCTAACAGCAATATATAATCCATTTCAGAAGCAGAACGCATGCAATAAGTTATAATAATAATAATAATAATAATAATAATAATAATAATAATAATAATAATAATAATAATAATAATAATAATAATAATAATAATAATAATAATAATAATAATAATAATAATAATAATAATAATAATAATAATAATAATAATAATAATAATAATAATAATAATAATAATAATAATAATAATAATAATAATAATAATATAATTATAATTATAATTATAATAATAATTATTATTATTATTATTGAAAAGTTCTGGGGTTTTTAAGTCGTATTTGGGGGATTTTTTTTATTTATTATTATTATCTGGGGAAGAATAAGAAAAAATGCTAGCAAAATAAGAGAAATCTGTTCTTATATCGCTTCGTGAATGAGGCCCAATGTTCATCGACAGTGCTGAAACTTTTGTGCATAGTTGTAAAGACATATTAGTATATTAACATATATTAGGAACAGTGCATGATAGAGGACAGTAAGAAGGTTATTTCTTTTCATTTATTTCTTTTCATTTCAGATATTGATTGAAGAAGTGTGTTTTAGTCGACGGCGAAAGATTGGTTGGGTTTAGATTAGATTAGATTTGATTAGATTATATTCAAATGTATTGTCATTATACAGTACAACAATTAATACATACACTTTACATTCAATAAAGAGATATGCCACATTCAATCCTCCTATTCCAGCCGAGTGACAACGTCCTGTTTTCCTTTCCTTAATAGAAGGCGCTGATGCCTTCAATACTGTCGGCCAGATTCATCGTATGCAACCACCGATTGTCTTCCTCCATCAGTCCCTTGCGCTCCCTGTACAATAACACAGAATCTCAGTCAGGCCTCAAGGGGGTGGGGTGGGGGGGGGGGGTGGAGGGGCGGCGGCTAGGAGCTGATGTCATAATGACATTATCAACCAATTACATTACAGGGCCAATTGCCCCATGATTTATTAGCTATTCAAAACAATAACTAGTGTCCAGCGCGGAGCCCATGCTGGTCCACTGCCATGCGCCGGCCCCCTGCTAAGTGAATAGTCCTCTTTACAGCCCAGCTCTGAGTGCATCTATTGAATTAGGATTTATTTTTTATTTAATTTTTTTTGCAAAAGCCCCGTAAAAGTACGACTCGATTCTTACTGCGTTTCCAATAATATTGCAGTAACGAAACCCTTGGGGTAAGAAAAAAAAAGAGAGAAGAGAAAAAAAAGAGATTGGTTTACTTCACGGTAAAACGTTCTCCCTCTCCCATGTTGTGGGTTGTGGTTCCAAAAGAGGAGCCTTCGGTCAGTCAATCAAATCCTGCCAGCCCAAACGGTTGCCACGACGCCCCCCCCCCCCCGCGCCCCACCCCCATCCCCCCGACCACCCCCGGAGGTCAGCGTGTGCTATCCACATAAATTACAGTGTCACCTTCTATAAAGTGAAAACATATAGTGTTTCCACTGTCGCCACTGTACGGGATCTGGTAAAAGAATAATAAGCTCTAAAATACCAGAGACAGAAAGACAGACAGGACGGACCGGCAGGGGACGCGATCGAATGTCCAAGTTCAAGTTCTTTAATAGTTGTCATACAGAAGTACAGAATACTTTCATACAAAATGCTTCTTACTGTTACGCTCCAGAGACTGTGCTAGACAAGATAGTATCAAATAACATAATAACATAATATAGCATGAATTTAGAAGAAGAAAATGAGGTCACAGTGTTCGGTATAGACATATGTACAATGTTCTGAGTTACCATATAATATACAATACACAATACTATGCAGTGTACTAATGTACAGTACTATCTAGTGCAAAGCAGAAATGGGATGAGGTACAATTTTAGGTACAATTTACAGTAAGGTGTACGAGTTGTAGTGCAATCCTTCATCCATAAATATAAAGTGTGGGGAGTGGGTGCTACAGTGTGTTTGTTTAAAGTGGGTGTGTGCTATAAGTGTGTGGAGTGGGTGCTACAGTGTGTTTGTTTAAAGTGAGTGTGTGCGTGTGGATGTGTGTGCTATGTGCGTTTGGTGGTTGTTGTTGTGTAGTGTTCATTCATTGTTCGTTTAGCAGCCTGATGGCCTGGGGATAGAAGCTTCTTCTGAGTCTTTCTGTGCTCGCCTTGAGACTCCTGTATCGCTTGCCTGACGGCAGCAGTTCAAAGAGGCAGTTGTTCGGGTGACTGGAGTCTTTAATGATTCTCTTAGCCTTGCCCTTGCAACGCTTGTAGTAAATGTTCTGGAGGGTGGGGAGCCCCCCTCCAATTGTGCGTTCGGCTGAACGTGTCACTCTTTGTAGTCTGCTTTGGTCTTGTGCAGTGCTATTCCCAAACCAGGAGGTGATGTTGCCGGTCAAGATGCTCTCTATTGTACATGAGTAGAAGTTCTTAAGGATCTTCTGGCTGACTTGGAACTTCCTTAGGCGCCTGAGGAAGTAGAGGCGTTGTCGTGCCTTCTTCACAACACTGTTAATGTGTGTGGTCCATGTCAAGTCCTCGGATATGTAGGCTCCGAGGTACTTAAAGCTGTTGACTCTCTCAACCGGTGCCCCGTCGATGCTGAGGGGGCTGTAGTCCTTGACCCCCGACCTCCTGAAGTCCACAATCATCTCCTTTGTTTTGCTGACGTTCAGGGAGAGGCTGTTTTCCTGGCACCATCCCGCCAGGACCTTGACCTCTTCCAGGTAGGCCCTCTCGTCGTTGGCAGAGATCAGGCCCACCACCACTGTGTCGTCAGCAAATTTGACGATTGTATTGCTACTCCGCTGAGCCACACAGTCGTGTGTGTACAGGGAGTAGAGGAGGGGACTCAGAACACAGCCCTGGGGGGCCCCTATGTTGAGGGTGATGGATGAGGAGGTGCAGTTGCCTGCTCTCACCACCTGGGGTCTGCCAGTCAGGAAGTCCAAGACCCACTGGCAGAGGTCATAGCCCAAGCCCAGGTCCCTGAGCTTGGCTATGAGTATGGAGGGGACTATGGTATTGAATGCCGAGCTGTAGTCGATGAATAGCATTCTCACATAGTTCCCCTGCCTCTTGTCCAGGTGTGATGCTGCTGTGTGCAGCACATGGGATATGGCGTCCTCCGTGGACCTGTTGGGGCGGTATGCAAATTGCAGGGGGTCCATGTTGATGGGGAGGGAGGAGCAGATGTAGCCCTTTACTAGCTTCTCGAAGCACTTCATGGCTATGGAGGTGAGAGCTACAGGGCGGTAGTCGTTGAGGCAAGCAGGCTTGGATTTTTTGGGTACAGGGATAATAGTGGACTTCTTCAGGCAGGTGGGGATGACAGCCTGTTCTAAGGACAGGTTAAATATGTCAGTGAATACTGGGGCCAGTTGGTCGGCACAGACTTTTAGGACGCGGCCGGGGATGCCGTCTGGACCTGCTGCCTTCCTGATATTCACTTTTTTAAAGGTCCGCCTCACCTCATGCTCTGTTACCCTGAACACTGCGCCTCCATCAGCAGCCGACCCCCCCCCCCCCCATTGCCGAGGCTTGTGAGCTGGTGTTGTTATTACCAGCATCAAACCTCGCATAGAAGGTATTGAGGTCATTTGCTAAGGAGATGTCACTGTTCAGTTTGAGGGAGGCGCCTTTGTAGTCTGTCATCGTTTTGAGCCCCTGCCACATAGCTCTAGAGTCAGCTTGTTCAAACTGGAGTTCAATTTTATCCCTGTAGCGTCGTTTGGCCTCTGACACAGTCCTCCTTACGTTGTATCGCGCCACCTTGTGGTCATTCATGTTGCCTGCCTCTAGGCCGTCGTTGTATGCTTTGGTGCGCTCTCTCAGAGCTTCACGGACGGATTTGTCTACCCAGGGTTTTTGATTTGGGTAAACTTTCATTTTGGTAGTGGGGATTGTTTCTTTCACCCTAGTACAAACATAGTCCAGCACTGTCTCCGTGTAGGCATTAATGTTATCTGTGTCGCGGAACACATTCCAGTCTGTGTTGTGAAACACTGACCGGATCGTATCCTCTGACGTCACATCCCATTTCTGCACCTCTCGCGAGACTACGGGAGTACTTTTAATTTTCTGTCTGTACTTCGGTGTAAGAAAAATTGATGCGTGATCTGACTTACCGAAGCCACTATCAGAATGAGCCTTGTAGCCACCTTTAAATTGCGTGTAACAGTGATCTAGGATGTTACCGCCTCTGGTGTTGCAAGTCACATGCTGATAGAAGTCGGGCAATACCTTTCTCA
>NC_140167.1:69327617-69405117 GCF_963971535.1 Notolepis coatsorum | reverse complement strand
AGCGTAAGAGTGGAAATTGAGACCATGTTTCCGGATGATGTGACCAAGGGGGAGCATGTAGATTGTGAAGAGGAGTGGACCAAGAACGGAGCCCTGCGGCACACCTTGGTTGACTGGGGCAGGGGTGGAGGTGGAGTTGCACTGTTTTCGGTCAGTGAGGTAGGACTCGAACCAGGTGAGAGCGGTCCCAGTAACACCCAGGTGGTCAGAGAAGCGGTTGAGGAGAATGGAATGGGGAGACCATGTCAAAGGCAGCAGATAGATCCAGGAGGATGAGGAGGCTGATGTGACCGGAGTCGAGGCAATGAGGAGGTCGTTGGTGACCTTGGTGAGGGTAGTCTCGGTGCTGTGGTGTTTCCTGAAGCCAGATTGAAAGGGTTCATAGAGCTCATGGTTGGACAGGTGTTGGTGCAGTTGAGCGGTCACTGCTCTGTCCAGGATCTTGCTTAGGAAAGGAAGGTTGGAGATCAGCCGGTAATTCCCAAGGTCATCTGGGTCCAGACCAGGCTTCTTCAGGATGGGCGTGACTGATGCTGTCTTGAAGCTGGGGGGTACACGCTGTCGACGCTGGAGAGCGTCGACAGGTGCAAAGGAGGAGAGGGAGCACTGAGGCGGATTAAGAAAACAGGGAAGGGGGGGTGAAGTGCCCAGCACCCCCACCCCCATCACACATTGGATTGTGAGTGGAATGGGGGGGGGGCAGGGATTGAGAGATGGTGGTAGACGGAATAAACTTTTCCCTGAAAGAAGTCCTGGAATTTTTGAGGAGAGGTCAGTGGCATCTGAAGGGTGAGGGGTGACAATGGGGTCGTAAAAAGTCATCTGGGTGGTTTTTGCTGGTTGGTGATGAGGGTGAAGTAATAGAAAGACTTGGCCTTGGCCAAGGCATCCTTACACCGTCCCACATGGTCTTTGTAAGCCTCGCAATGGACAGTGAGGCCAGATTTATTGCGGCGCCTCTCCAGCTGGCGACCAACAGCTTTCAAGGTGCGAAGTTCAGTGGTGAACCAAGGGGCAGGACGGGTGTAGGTGACAGTCCGGGTTATGATGGGGGCAAGAGAGTCCAGGCTGAGAGATAGGGCGGAGTTGTAGTGGGCAGCCATATCATCCACCAGGGTGCTGGGGGGAGCTGAAGCCAGGTGGGTGGTTAGCAGGTTGGTGAGGGCTGGTGCACTCACTTTTTTTTTATATTCCTGTAGGTGATGGTGCGTGCATCTCGTAGCTTGGGTAGAGTAGCACGAAGAGTGAACAGAACAGTATGGTGGTCAGACACAGCTAGGTCAAGACACTGTATATCAGTTGGGGTTATACCAGTGAAGCATACAATATCTAAAGTGTGACCTTTGGTGTGGGTGGGACCTATGATGTGCTGTGTGATATTAAAGCAGTCCAATAGAGAAATGAGATCAATGGCTGCGAGCAGCTGGTGTTGTCCATGTGGATATTGAAATCCCCAAGCAGGAGTGTGGAGGAGTAGGTCGTGCAGACAGTGGTGAGGAGCTCGGATAGGTCAGACATGAAAGTAGTGGAGGCTTTGGGGGGGCGGTAGATGAGGACTACCTGGAGTGGTGTAGGCCCAGGTAGTAAGAAAGCCACACACTCAAAGGAGGTGACAGTGGGTACTGGGAGCTCTTTAACCAGGAAGTCAGCCCGGTGAATCACAGCCTGCCCACCACCACGACCCTGAGTGCGTGGTTTCTGTATATAAGCATAGCCTGGGGGTGTGGCTTGTTTGAGTGGGAGGAAGTCCTGTTGATTTTGCCAAGTTTCAGTAAGGCATAAAAAAATCTATTTTCCTGTCGGTTAATATGTCATGAATAAGAAAAGATTTGTTATTGAGGGAGCAAACATTCTGAAGCATGAATGTTAAATTGGTGAGGGATGCTGGGGCAGATAGTGATGGAGGGATGTCAACACAAACCAGAGACCGTAGATTGTGTAGCTGGAGGGGGCGGAGATTGCATGCACGCGCGCCTCCCTTGAGTGCGTCGTTCTGGTGTTAGCGTGCAGATCTCGCGGTGTTACCAGGGCTACTAGATCCAGTAGCGGCAGTGTTCAGATGACGTTGTTGCGGGAATACGGAAGTGGAAGTGCGCGCAGACCAGTTGGATGGGATGTTGTGAACCGGTTGAGAACGAACAAACTTTCTTCGGGAGCTTAAACTATGAATATAGCTGGGTCTGTGTAGAAGTCCTAGTTGTTTGATGACAGAGATGCATGCTGGAATTGTGCAGTTGTTCAGTTTATGTAGTTGCGGGGCGAGATATTGTAGCATGTCAGTGGAGGGGGGTGTGAGCCTGGTGTTAGCCGTTAGCCATGGGCTAGACACGCAGAAATGGAAAACTGCTAGGCAGGAGAAGATCCACAGCATGACAGGAGGAGACGGGTAGCGATCAAGCACAAAGCCCAACCGTACTGGTGAAGCCGGGAGGCTATCCGAGAAAAATAGCAACACAGCCGTGGTGCTGGATGGACTGGAGTATCCGGGTGATGTCTCGCTGACGGCGGGAGCTTGAGCAGATTTGCCGGTGTTGGAGGAGATGGAAGCAGGTAGGTACAGACAACCACCATCAATGGAGTTCGACTCGGTAGCTCAAAAAAGTTTTTAAAACTCAACACAAATATGCAAAGGTTTAAACTGAGATAAACAGTAAGGTAGCTAAGAGAACCACAACTGTTAACAGCATGCATAAAAGCTCAATAGTATAATACTACAGTTAGTTTCAGAGGAGAAGCGGCGAACAGACAACGCCAGCGTCCTCTTGCTCTGACATGGTAAAGCATTCACTGCCCTTCTAGGGTCAGCTGACGCATACACATTTTGGATATGGAGTCACAGAGAGAATGCCATTGCATGTTACAAGCTGAGGCAAAGCATAACGGCAGGCGGACAATTCTCATCATATGGGGCGACAGGGGCTCAGGAGATAGAGCAGTCGTCCAGAGGTAATCCAGAGGTTCCCGGTTCGATTCCTGCTCCTCCCGGGCAGTGTGTCGAAGTGTCCTTGAGCAAGACACTTAACCCCTAATTGCTCCTGATGAGCAGGTTGGCACCTTGCATGGTGCATCCGCCGTCATGTGTGAATGGGTAAAATGTGAGGAACAAATTGTAAAGCGCTTTGAATAAAAGCACTAAATGCAGCCATTTACCATTTTACTGTATATGGGCAAGCATAGCTCTAGAACACAAGGGGAACCACACTGAATAAAAGTGAACGGCAACATTGGTTGTAAATGCCCATGCCAAGGCTTCCAAGAATGAGTTCACCCAGCTGAGGACACGACTGTCATCTATTTAGTATTGAAACGTATTTAATTTAAAGTTGTTTTTTATTCAAGAAAAGACTGTGCAGGCGGCTAAGTGGCGCAGTGGGCAAGACGCTCGCCACTAATGCAGGAGATGCTGGGTTTGAGCCCAGCTCTCGGCGTTGCTTCCGGCTTGGCTGGTCGTTCACACTAATACAATTGGCAGTATTAGGGGGTGGGAAAGCCGGTGGGTGGGGATCGGACATTGTGGACAGCGACTCCTACAGGTCGGTTGGTGCGCCTGTACAGCAGAATCAGGAAGTATCGGGGGCACCGTGAGCCTCCCACGCGTTACTCCTCGCCACTGAGAGATCACGCTGTACAGGTGAAAAGATGTGCCGGCTGCCTCCTCGTGTACCGGAGGGGACACGTGATGCAAGGCTTCGTCCACATTGCAGCCGACCAGTGGGAGGCATGGTCTAACAACGTTCGAGACAGGGGAGGGTAGAATTGGATAATACGAAATTGGGATGGGAGAAAAAATAGAAAATGGGGAGAAAAAGTAGATAAAAAAAGGAAAGACTTTGCAGCACATAGATATGCATATTAGTTGTTGTTGCTATTTATATTATCATCGATAATTGATGATATCGATGTAATCGATAATTCAATGCATTTTAACCTCTTAAGCCCTAGCCATATTTTTTGAATATTTTCCTAAAAGTACATACCCAAGTAAATGGAAGATTGCCCCACTTCTACAAGGTCCATTTGCATGTTCTTGGTAGGGCATCCATGGACCTCAGGGAATGTATTCCCAGTGTCAGAAATATTGTGTCTGTTACTATGCTTTAGTAAATTGTAATGAACCAAAGAAGAATATAAATTATTATAATTTTTTATAATTGCAGGGAACAACACCATGCAAACATTGACCAGACGTGAACATTTTAGCTCATTCAGCACCTTCTTGAGATCAAGTGTACAAAAAGTCTAAGCAAATGAATAAAGGGCAGATGATTTACAGGTTTTTTTGTAGATACGCGTCCAATGACCCTCCATGCATGTGTGTGCCGGATTATGTCGAGGACACGATGGACACCAATACTGGGAATCGCGATCAGACAATTGGAATATTATTTTGCAATACCCTCGATCAAAGGTAAAGACTATCTGACGTCAATTCCAGCTGGATCGTACAATGTTTTCATATCGATCCAGCTGATCAGCATGTGTGGTATTCAAAACAAATGCTGTTACTGGCCATCAAAGCATAAAAAAACGACCCGCCCTCCCTTTCATGCATTCATGATGAAACATAACACTTATTATATACATTTGATTTTTTCTAGACGTTCACAAAAAGGTAAAGAAACAATCTACATTGTATTGTATGGCTAACGTTCAGGTTTGTTCGACCAGTGAGATATAATCATAATAATGAAAATGAGGTCAGAATTTTTCACAAAGAATATTTTCAGCAGCTTTTCACAGGGGCTGGTGTGAGCAGTGTAGTTTTATGAAATTACATTGAAAGCCCTGGTGTCAACGGTTTCATGATGCGTTATTTCCTCACATCTAATTCATCACTTGCGGTAACTCATGGATGACTCCTGTGTGTAGTCTTTGTGCGGATGTTGTCTGATGACCATAGATGGATTCTGTATCGTCATGTTGAGAGAGAAAGAGAGAGAGTGAGAGAGAATTAGAATGAGGAATGGGCATGACAGACCACTTGGAACCACAGACTTTGACAACACAGGGCACCACCACATCAAGTCTTAAGCTAGCTAGGCCACTCTAGCTATAGCAAGCACACCAGTAGCGATCAAAGTTCCAAATATTAATCTAGCAGTCCATATTTTGTTCCAAATATTAATCTAGCAGTCCATATTTTGTTCCAAATATCAATCTAGCAGTCCGGGCAGCCTGATTGCTTTTACCAAACGGTTCGTGTTTCCGCATTCCCGTTTTGCGCTCTGATTGGCCACTGACGTTTCTGGTCATGTGACAAGTGCACCCAATCGTGTGACGGCAAGTATTTTGGACGGTTAAGCTTAGGCGCTCTTTCGAAGTTGGTTAAGGTTAGAGTTTGTCTTAGAGCAGGGCGATATCATGTGACGGCAAGTTCTTTCGCCGGTTAAGCTTAGGCACTCTTTCGAAGTTGGTTAAGGTTAGAGTTTAGGTAGTTTGCTGCTGGTCGAGGCGGAAATGGGCGCGTCATGCGATTGGGCGCACATGTCACATGACCAGAAACGTGCGTGGCCAATCAGAGCGCAAAACGGGAACGCGGAAACACGAACCGTTTGGTAAAAGCATAGACATGTCCGGGCAAGGATCCGAACCAAAGGTATATCAACAGTGCAGGTAATCGAATGTCCGAAATCCAAATGAAGTAGAATTTTGCTAGTTTCGGCATGGGTGGCGGGCTGTATGCTAAAAAGCTAACCAGCTAGTCCATGTTAGGTCAAATCTACCACTTACAGTAGCTGTATGATTAACGTTGGTTGATTAACGTAATCATAACCAGAAGGCCACGCATCGAGGGCCAGGCCAAACGTTACTGGGGAGCCAGGAAATAGCACCGAATATTTTGGTTGCCGAATTACAAAATTCTATATTCTATATTAATTTAGTCTTGCCGTAGTCATAGATTCACTAGTATACGCCTACATTGTTGGGGGGAGGAAATCTGTTGATCGCTTTTGTGACGAGTTTGCAGCCGCCATTTTGGCCGCACGGCCTGCCAACACAATAATACACTTTATTTGTATAGCACCTTTCATACAGAAACTGCAGCTCAAAGTGCTTCACAACAGAAAAAAGACAGGCATAAAATGAGTACATAAAGTGCAGACATAGTGCAGACAAGGCGGTCTGCGATTAGTGGATCCGTTAAGCGTATGCAGAGGGGCCCCTAAGAAGTGAGAAAGAAAGAGAGGAGACACAAGCAAAAAGACACCAGAAGAAAGGGAGTGATGGATTCTTCTGGAAGAAAAAAAAGAGGGATGAAGGGAGAGTTGGAGGGTGCAGTCCTGGGAGAGAGGAGAGGCAGGAAGATGAGAGAGGGGGGGGTTCTATCTTTTTTTGTTCTATCTTTTCTTCTTTCAGCCTCTGTAGCGGCGTCTCACCAAGAGTGACAAAGCTCCTCGTCTCGCCTGGTATGAGGGTGCTCTTCATCCAGCCTGCTCATCTCCAACGTCAGCCGGCTTCCCTGCCAGCGTTGGCAGCAGGTGGGCCAACCTGCCATAGTTGCTTTGCGGGAATACATTTCTGGGTGTTGAAGTACGTGCACGTGCACACAAACGCATGGCAAACACGCACGGCTGCATACAGCACGGCTGCGTACCGAATACACAATCGAATGCGCTTTGTACTCCCAATTACAAACAAACCCAAACACACATACTGGACACATGGAACCGGGCACACACACTCGCGCGCACACACACTAAAAGGGCCACATACTGTACTCACAGGCACACACGCACACTCCGAAGCCAGCTACACACACACACATGCAGGCACAGAGAGAGAGCCAGGTGTGTGAATTAATCCCATCCAACTCCATTACTCCATGCAATTCGACGGCGCCAATAATTTTCTGAGTGGGTATCACAACATTGGCATCGACGGTAGAACAACCGCTTCCCCCGACCGTACGGCAGCGCCACCAGCCATTCAATGGCAATTAGATCCGCCATATTATATCACCCATATTAGCAGATTAGCAGACAGGCTGACCCTGCGTGGGAAGAGAGCCAGGAGAGAGCCTTACGAAGCAGGTGTTATCCTCCCTCTCCCTCTCCCTCTCCCTCTCCCTCTCCCTCTCCCTCTCCCTCTCCCTCTCCCTCTCCCTCTCCCTCTCGCTCTCTCTCTCGCTCTCTCTCTCGCTCTCTCTCGCTGCTGCTGGGGCGCGCACACACACACACACACACACACACACACACACACACACACACACACACACACACAGCGGTGAAGCTCACTGGTTTAACTCATTAGTGATACATGGCGGTGGGGAGCAGAGTATCTTTTAACGGTTATTAGTGGCGCGTGATGACGGCATGCTGTCTATGTGTGTCCTGGTGTAGGCTACCGTAGATGAAGGAGAGAGGTAGAGGAGGGAGAGGGTGTAATTATGTGTGTGTGTGTGTGTGCGCACACACGCCTTAGTAGGCTACAAATGCAAATTTGCTGGAATCAGGTTTCTTTGTTTCTGAGAATTCTGTATTCAGAGGTGGTAGTGTATGTGTGTGTGTGTTTTTGTGTGTGTGTGTGTGTGTGTGTGTGTGTGTGTGTGTGTGTGTGTGTGTGTGTGTGTGTGTGTGTGTGTGTGTGTGTGTGTGTGTGTGTGTGTGTGTGTGTGTGTGTGTGTGTGTGTGTGTGTGTGTGTGTGTGTGTGTGTGTGTGTGTGTGTGTGTGTGTGTGTGTGTTTGTGTGTATTGGATTTGGCAGAGCCTAGGCTATTGTTTATCTGCACATCTGATTACCATAGATAGCCTCTTTTCCATGGGCACAGTTCTGTTTCACCCCCACTGGCATTTTTAATAAGCGATTGGGATGGAGGATATTCTATATATCTAGTGAAAGGACAGCCTCATCATTATGGTGATAGTAGAGCGCTTTTCTAGAATGTGACGATCATTTTCATTATCACCGACTCTATATATTCCCTCAGCCCAATGCAGTCTGGGAAATCGCTCGAGAATAATGAAATAACGATAAAACAGAGACTCTCTTGACAAGAAACAAATGCAGGCTCTGTGTCCCCTGTGATGGATTGCCTCACTCAATCTTCCAAGTCCGTCAAAGCTGTTTTTCATACTGTACAAGAATGAATGATAGCGAATGGCTTCTTCTGAAGGCAAGAATGTGAACCCTAGACCTCCATGACCATGTGCAGACACCATCAAGGGATCATTTAAAGGAAAGGCCCCACCAATAGACACCACTGGGAGGGATAATTTAAAGGAGAGGGCCAATCTATATACGATAGACACAGACTTAAAGGCATAGTTCAGATTTCTGTAACCCTAGCCCTATTTATTACTTAGGTGCTATAGATAACATTCGGCCACTAGATGTCGCACTAGAGCACCAAAATGTAATTTATCCAATCAGGTGCATTCCACGTGAAATGGGAAGTAGGGAAGGGATAGATGCTCGCAACATTAATCAACAACATACATTTTGGACACGTCAATTTTTTTTAATGATAAATATATCAAATGTATTTGTAAAGCCCGAAAAAGTAATGCCCCCATGGGCTGTACAAGTCAGGAACACATCACAATAAATCAAGAACAAAAAACCACCATCAAATCCAAATATGCGACACTCTCAGATATTCCCCAATGAAGATGAGGAACAACTCACTAAAAATAGGGGAAACAAGCACCACAGGCATAGGGGATCCCCCAATTTGGATGTTGGTGATAATATTGGGTTGCTATGGATGATAGATGGGTGGAGAATAAGAGAGGCGAATAGTTGTTTTATTCCATATGACATAGGAGCAATAGATACATGTAATAAGCATATATATATATATATATATATACATACAGTAGTAGCAATAGAATCAAAGATTCTTGAAAATTATTAAATTAAAGTAGTAAATAGAACTAAGAACAAAGAGGCAGAGGACTACAAGCGCTTGTATACAGGATGAGATACAAGACGGTGGCTTAGGGGGGCAGGAGAACTACAGGTTGAGGTAGAGAAGGTAAGATTTGACGTTGTAGGTCGGACAGAAGACGGTATGAAGCTGATCCATGGGGCCAGTGGTGCTCATGTCCAGTATGAGGTTGAACGGTCACTGGAGTATATCGATATATATCCACTCAGAGAGACAGGGACAGGGGTTAGAAAAGCTTTTTTTGCAGACATGGGAGCAAATAACAGACATCCTAACTGAACTAGACAGAGTAGAGGTCATATACTCTACCTAGAAAATATATTACTCTACATAAAATGTTTATCTATAGCACCTTTAACAAGGATGACATTGATCCTTTCTCAGCACAATCAATGCTGTTTCTCACGCTAGCTCTAGATAGTTAGCCACAACGAGATACAAAGTCAATTTGGTCATGTTCCTGTCTGTACAAGCTGACTAAATTCCCTCACATAGTTGTGCGGAACGTATGCGGACCGGATGTCTGCGCCGCTGACTTCGTGTCACACAAAAGGCTGCTCTGCGTTTTGGTTGACATCGACCTGCATTTAATGTGATACCGATCTGCATTTTACTCTGAACACTCACTCCGTGCCAAGATAGAGTATAGGGCAGGATCATGGTTAAATGGGTAGGATTGGTCCAGTAAAACGTTGGCAGGTAGATGACGCTAAATTTTTTACTATCGCTAATCGTCATCCATTCCAATTCATATACATTTGGACCATGTCTTTTTTCATTATCTGAAGAAACTTGAGAAGTTTGAATGGCTTTTCTAAATGAAGTGTGTAAAACTGCCAGTTTTATTTAGAAATCTTGGAAATGGAGATAACCTAGACTCTTTATTCTGACATCGGATGATGACTGCGAAAGCTCAAACGACTGCGGACATGCCACAGGGAGTCCGGTCCGCGTACGTTCCGCCCAACTATACGGGGGCCTTAACACAATGGCGCCCGACCACGGAGAAGTCCGTGTTTCGAATCCAGCGGTTGAGGACCAGCCACGGACATGTCCGTGGCAAGGTTGTTTTGGCTTTTATTCCATTGTAATAACCTACTCGATGTCACCGAGCAGCACTGCAGAAGTACCCTACTCTTTGAATTCGAAAAAGTGCATTACCGGCCAGATCATCTTAGGGGCGCTATCTCGATAATGCAGTGTTCCCTGTGGCAGAAGTTTTCTTGTTTTTTCTGGATCTCCAATGTAGTTTTCTGCTAACATGAAGCGATGCCTATAGCCTGTAGCTTGGAATACGTTTTGGGAGGCGGATTTCAGTGTGCAGTAAAGGAATATATCATCAGCCAATGAACATATCGATCTACCAGATGGCAATCAATAACTGGGAAATCCTTTGGGGGATCCAACCGGCCCACGGTAAGATCTTTTTCACGTAAATGACATGCTGATCAGGGCTTGTTATGATAGCCATCCACCCGATCAGCGAATGTAGCTACTGAGGCTAACGCGGTTATTGGTAATCAATAATCAGAAACGACGTCACCCGCCCCCCCCCCCCCCCCCCCCCCCCCCCCCCCTTTCATGCATTCATGGTGGACCATCATACCGATCATATGCAGTTTGAGTTTTAACTGTAGCTTCTGTATATCCGAAATGCCATTGGATTTAACGTTAGTAGCTTAGCGGTATGTATCTCGCCTTCCAGGAAATATACTAGCCGAAATCCCTTATAACGCTTATATTCAAGACGCTATAAAATGAGAACGTATTGATGATTTTTTTAAACTTTAAGCCATTTTGAAGGGACGGTTTATGGTGTCAATTGACAATGAAAATGGACAGATAGCAATACTATAAAGTATAGATTTAGCTCTACAAACAGCCCCAGGGACTATGCAAGTCTATTATGAAATGTTGGCCGTCTAGAGTGATTTTAGACGGATCGAAGTGGCAGCGTAAGTGTTAAGTCTCGCTGAAATTTACTTTGTGTACACCGAGGAGTATATTCAGCGAGCCTCAGTCCGCCTGTACAGACAGGAGTGTGACCCCATTGACTTTGCATTGATATGTAGCCAACTATGAGAGGACCGGTATGCTTATCTCTGCCAACGACGAGAGGGCCTACCTGGAAGAGGTCAAGGTCCTGGCGGGATGGTGCCAGGAAAACAGCCTCTCCCTGAACGTCAGCAAAACAAAGGAGATGATTGTGGACTTCAGGAGGTCGGGGGTCAAGGACTACAGCCCCCTCAGCATCGACGGGGCACCGGTTGAGAGAGTCAACAGCTTTAAGTACCTCGGAGCCTACATATCCGAGGACTTGACATGGACCACACACATTGACAGTGTTGTGAAGAAGGCACGACAACGCCTCTACTTCCTCAGGCGCCTAAGGAAGTTCCAAGTCAGTCAGAAGATCCTTAAGAACTTCTACTCATGTACAATAGAGAGCATCTTGACCGGCAACATCACCTCCTGGTTTGGGAATAGCACTGCCCAAGACCGAAGCAGACTACAAAGAGTGACACGTTCAGCCGAACGCACAATTGGAGGGGGGCTCCCCACCCTCCAGAACATTTACAACAAGCGTTGCAAGGGCAAGGCTAAGAGAATCATTAAAGACTCCAGTCACCCGAACAACTGCCTCTTTGAACTGCTGCGGTCAGGCAAGCGATACCGGAGTCTCAAGGCGAGCACAGAAAGACTCAGAAGAAGCTTCTATCCCCAGGCCATCAGGCTGCTAAACGAACAATGAATGAACACTACACAACAACAACCACCAAACGCACATAGCACACACATCCACACGCACACACTCACTTAAACAAACACACTGTAGCACCCACTCCACACACTTTATAGCACACACCCACTTTAAACAAACACACTGTAGCACCCACTCCCCACACTTTATATTTATTGATGAAGGATTGCACTACAACTCGTACACCTTACTGTAAATTGTACCTAAATTGTACCTCATCCCATTTCTGCTTTGCACTAGATAGTACTGTACATTAGTACACTGCATAGTATTGTATATTATATTGTAACTCAGAACATTGTACATATGTCTATACCGAACACTGTGACCTCTTTTTCTTCTTCTAAATTACATGTATACTATGTTTGATACTATCTTGTCTAGCACAGTCTCTGGAGCGTAACAGTAAGAAGCATTTTGTATGAAAGTATTCTGTACTTCTGTATGACAACTATTAAAGAAACTTGAAACTTGAAACTTGAAACTTAGAAATGACTACCAATCAACATCATCATTGGTACGTAGCAAAATAGATAGAAGAAAAGTACTTTATTGATAGTGAGGGAAATTCAGCACTACAGATCGTTCACAATAAACATTTAGGTAGTCAGAAATCACAAATCACAAATAAGAATACACATTAAAATCAGGGATATACATTCTAAAATATACAGCCCAAAATATACAGTAAGATGTACAGTAATAAACTTAAACATATAACATGTCAATGTAAAATAGGTCTATTATGTTCCAAAACATCTGAACTATCCCTTTCAAATAACACAGGCATTATCCTTTAAACTTAGCAGGTTATCACGGTGGCTCAGCTGCCTTCCAATTGAGGTTGTTTTCCTGTTTGTGTCCAGCTAATCTGCCTTTTTCCTGGTAAGCTCTTGCATATCACTGTGTTGTTTTTGTGGAACACCGGTTCTCTGGCACCGCGCCTCCTGTCTCACACCTCAGAACAAAATAAAAAAAAATCCCCCCCCCCCCCTTCACTTGACAGGACACTGATAGCCCGTACACCCACTTAGTCAGTGTCTGTGCTCGTCTGGTCGGCGCGACACATTCCAGCGCTCGCTCGCTCCGGAGGAAGGGGAAAGGGAAGATGAGACGGACACACGAGGAGACGGCGCTGAAGGACTGGACAGGAGGCGAGTCAATGGGACATATCATCAGAGGAGGAGATATGATACTCATTCATGCTTCGTGCCAAACCGACCAGGACATTAATAACAGTCATCAGCTCAATAGCTCTGAGCCTGAACCTGACTACACCTGAGGCTCTGAGACGTACAGTAGGTGACGGGGGCAGCGGTGTTGTCAAGGGGATACATACTAAGTGTAATACATGCAACATCAGGTTCTGGGAGTATTTCGAGTATAATCACTGATATTATTGGCCTAATTACCATTGAAATACAGTTATGTGTGAAGTACACACGTAACCCTTTCACTACCACACCACGAGTAACCGTCTGTAGTGTGGTAGTGAAAGGTTAACCTTCTGTAGTGTGGTAGTGAAAGGTTAACCTTCTGCAGTGTGGTAGTGAAAGGTTCTATGTCGTTTATGGCTTGCTCAGCACCTGTCTGCACTGTACTTCACTTCGTGCACGAGCACTGAATAAAAAATTCCACCATGTACCTTTACATCCCAACATCCGTCTGACCACACCCCCTTCCGCTTACCTTCATAAGCAGGTGTGTGGTCACCTACTCGCCTCCTTCTTCACTTTCACCACAAGGAAGTGCCTTCGGTAGATCCCCACTTGACGAGGTTGTTAGCTGAAGAAAGTTGAGACGTGTTTACATTGTGCTTATTTTTTTCTTCTCTCATAAATATTCGATAGAAAAATCTAAGTCATAATGTCTACTTCGGAGAGTCGCAGAGCCACTCTCCACCAGCGGTTCTCCATTTCCGCCTCCGTCGTGCGTTCTGGTGCAGGGCTGTTGCCTCTCTCGTGGTTGACAGCCACGCCCGGTAGGCGTCCGATGGGTAGTTTGCCTCTCCAAGGAGCTGGTGCACCGGTGCCGTCGCCTCTGCGATGGCCTGGTCCTGGCTCTGGTTCCATCTGCTTCCGGGGAATTGTCCTCTGTTGAGCGGCCGGTTCCTTTGGTTCCAGAGGATTTGAGATGCAAACTTTTTGCGTCTGCTCGCTCCTGTCGCAAGATGGTGGCTTGCAGACGCGAACGGCCTGGGTTTGGTGAGTTGCTGGAGCCCAGTGAGGATGCGTCGGTCTCTACCTGGCCGATGGAAACAGAGGATTACATGGTAGAGGCGGACGGGTTCTTATTTGAAGGCCCGGTGGAGACATGTATCCCGCCCGTCCAGGTAACACTGGAGGGGGGTGAAATGTCTCCTTGGGGCGCCTTGTTTGAAGATGTCGGGGAAGACCCTTGGACTCGTCGGCAGGATGCCCTACTATCAGCCACATCGGAGTGTGGCTCCTTGACCAGTCGAAGCCTGCTGTATGTGAGGGATGCGGGCTCGGTGGAGGAAAGTCTGCAGGGGGAACTGCAGGCTTTGTTTCCCGAGCTTATGGCGGTGGCGGCCGCTGCAAACGGCGTGCCGCTGCCGCAGCCACTGCCTGTTCCTGTCCCTGATGATCTAATAGGTCATCTCTGGCAACGTCGCCCGGTGAGAGGGGTGGACGTTGTCTACCAATTTTTCCCCTCAATGGGGGCCTATGTTTGTCGGGGCCAGGTGGTGTCCCACATCATGGGCCTCACCCCCGCCTACGTACAAGTTACGCGTGTGGCAGGTTTGGTCGAAGGGAAAGTGCGCGCCCTGGCGACTCTGAACCAGCGCCATCTTTGGCTGGAGCAGGCCCGTGTACCGGAGAAGAAGACAAGTCCTCTTCTGACGGCACCCCTCTCCGATGCTGGACTGTTCGGGATGGCCCTGCAATTGATGACCTCGACGTGCAGAGAAATGGCAGAGGAGCGCTCCGTGCTCCAACCCCATTTTCCCCCTCCCGGCATCGCTGGTGGAGTCAGACGGCTACCACGTCGTCGAGCTTCCTCCGCCGTGGCTGCTGCTGCTACCACCGCCACTGCTGGCCCTTCGAAGAAGGCCAGGAGGAGAGAGGGCGCCGCCGCTGCAGCCGGCCCATCTGTGCCTGGAGGAGCCGCTAGGCAGTGACTTTTTTCCCCTGTGGTCCCCTCTGTTTACCCCTCCCCGGCCCTCTCATATAATTTTGATTCAAAAATAAAAAAGTCCCCTCTAAAGGGGGACTGTATTTTTTGTTAACAAACTGTGTGTTTCTACACCAAAACATATGATGAGATTGCAAAGTGTGAATCTTCACTTGTATGCATTGATAGGAGGGTTACGTTCGTGTTATGAGCTTAAGCAAGGTCTGCAGCCTACACTCGGTTATAGGAAGGTTTTCTACCTCGGCCTGAGACTCCACATGCAGGTAGAGGCTAGTTGTATGGTCTGTTGCTTACACAAGTAATGTTGAGCTACAACACTGTTGTGTTAGTTGCAGTAATGCTCGTATGAACACGTACCACGGCCCAGCCGTTCGCTCTCTCTATCAGTGTTTTTCTGTGTACAACATAGGATGCGGGTGTAGGATTCACACACACACGCGACTTGGTTTTGTTGTAAACCCTGTTCACAGTTATCTGTGGGTAGCGTGCATTGTATTAGCTTGCGCTATTTCATTAGCATTCTACCAAAGGTATCATATGCTAAAGTTGTTATTGTGTGCAGGGGGAAGGGCTTGTGAGGGGGTACCGAATAAACCCCTCCTTCCCTCTTCTGATTGGTCAGGGGGGTTTACTCATCTCCTGTTAGGCCAGTCGGGGCCAAGCCGTTAGGCGACTTGGCAGGGAGGGGGGGGGGGGGGAAGGGTTGCCCTGACTCTGCTCCTATTAACAGGCGTTGAGTGTTGGGTTTCCCCCCGTCATAGCATACGTCACTACGCACGTTGCTATTTGACGATGGCTTCCGTGAGTTAGATCTGTACGTACGATCTGTTATCAAAGTGTCGGGATAGAGCGTAGGACTTACGGGTCCACTACGCTCGATTTTATGTGTAACTTGAGTCGGTTGGTCACATGACTCAGAGTTACCATGGCTTTTTCATTCTATGACTCATGTGGGAAGGCTCTCTGGGGAATTTTCAGTCTAAAATCCTCTGTGATAGGGGTGACTGGATGTAAAAATGTAAACAGTTTTTACCCTCAGTTGTGTCAAATGGGATTCATGTCTGTTGGTGCTTCCTTATTTTAAATAAAAGAGTGTGGAGTATAGGAGGCACCGCACCCTTCTTGTCGTTCCCCCAGGCGCCTTGGGGATTCAATGAAAGGTCTAAATAGCCTATTCATTGATGTGGTTGTGTCCCGACGCATGCATAGTGCTAGCTCGGGGTGTTCTGTTAAGAATCATGCGGGTAGCTAGTACGCCTTGGTTGCTTGTGGTTAAAACGGTGTTTTTATAAAGCAACTGGGATGGAGGTTTTGTCCTCTTCCGAGAACCTGTTACTGGTTCTCGACGGATTCTCGTTCATATCTGGGGGATGATAACGGAATGGATCTGAACATAGGTAGAGAGGTCTCACGCCCTTGGGGTGGGCCACCGAGTGCGGTTCACACCGGCCCGTCTGGGTGGGGCCCTCTTTTCATGTTTTTAGATCAACACGCATATCTGCCCCTTCTCCTGGAGTAGGCATGTCGGCGTGGTTAGGGCACGGGACTGGTTCTGGTCACGCTGGTCCAGGTCAGTTAACCCGTTTGTCCGCCGGGGATGCAGATCTGCTGTTCTGGTACCCTGAGGGACTTGGGCTTTTTCCAGGGGGAAAAAGGCCGGGTCGGCCCGGGGCGTCACAAGGTTAGGCGTTATAGAGATCCTTGTTGGGTACTTTTTTGTACGTGGCGCTATCATAATGGGCTGGTTCTCTTCTCCGCACCTCTCTCACGCATGGCGGAGAGGGGGCTGTTGGGGTGGTCTTCTGGACCTCCTCTGGTAACCCTGTGTGCTTCCCGAGCCGCCGGGCCCGGTCCGAAGTAAAGTTTCGTTGATACCGTAGACCTGGGATAACCCTTTTTTTCTTGAGGGGTTATAGGAACAACCACCGCATATGGTAACGACAGGGTGGTTGATTCCCTGGTGTGTTGGAGCAGTGTCAACTCCCGGGTTGTCCGGTTGAGTGTACCCCTGCACGTTCATGGCGTCTGCCAATCATGTCAGCCTTCTCTGCCTTGACCCCTCTGGGTGGGTTTTCTTTGATGGAGGCTTCGTCATGGTGGTCAACAACGCCAGAATCCGCCCCTTCCACCGGGAGGGCTGTTTCAGCTGACTCCTTTGGCGCCTGTCTCGTCCGCAGTGCTCCAGGCTCAGGTTACAGCCTGTTGCCTGGTTTCCCTGGTACGCTGCCTGCTTCCGTTGGTTAACCTTTGAGTGTTTACGGCCATGCTGACTGCCTGTGTTGCAGGGTCAGTATGCCAGGCGGTGTGCTATTGGGGGGAAATGGCCCGCTCTTGGAGGGGCCTTATCCGAATACGCTGGCGATGTGGGAGGCGGTGTCACTAGGTGACCACCTGGTGGGGTCTTGATGCCTGGCATCATTGACCTCTCCGGGCCCCCTTTTCCAGGGGATACAGTCCCTTCAGTGGGTCTGGGTCTTCCTTTGCGCTCCGCTGCTACGGCCTTGCCACGGGGTTGGGTTTGCTCTTGACCCCGTGATTTTGGGGGCAGTAACGAGGTTGTTCCTTCGTTCGTTCCCGGGTGGCATGCAGGTTGTGCGTGTGTGTAGTCGTGGGGTCAAGCCACGGTCTGCTCACCCTGTGCGTTGGGTTGCTTGAGTGCCTCTTCGCACGGTCGGATCCGTCGCCCTCCCGTGAACCTCCAATAGGGGGGGTATCCTCCATTAGGGAGGGTCGGGGGGGCTCGGTCCTCCCCGGTCTGATGGTTGTGGGGGGCCTCAGCGGGGTACATTTGTCGGGCTATGACAGGTGCTGAGCAAGCCATAAACGACATAGAACGGAGGGTTATGTATATAACCCAGTTCTATGAGTTATGGTGCGCTCAGCACCTGGACGCCGCTGCGGCCCTTGATCTCGCCTTGTGGTGAAAGTTTGGGAAGGAGGCGAGTAGGTGACCACACACCTGCTTATGAAGGTAAGCGGAAGGGGGTGTGGTCAGACCGATGTTGGGATGTAAAGGTACATGGTGGAATTTTTTATTCAGTGCTCGTGCACGAAGTGAAGTACAGTGCAGACAGGTGCTGAGCGCACCATAACTCATAGAACTGGGTTATATACATAACCCTCCGTTAACCTTCTGCAGTGTGGTGGTGAAAGGTTAACCTTCTGTATTGTGGTAGTGAAAGGTTAACCTTCTGTAATGTGGTAGTGAAAGGTTAACCTTCTGTAGTGTGGTAGTGAAAGGTTAACCTTCTGCAGTGTGGTAGTGAAAGGTTAACCTTTTGCAGTGTGATAGTGAAAGGTTAACCTTCTGTATTGTGGTAGTGAAAGCGTTAACCCTTTGTAGTGTGGTAGTGAAAGGGTTAATGGCACGACCTGACTGGTGTCATATAGAGTTATAACACATTTATTCACTGCTGTCAACTGCTGCTAAATGACCCTAACCCTAAATAACCCTAACCCTAAATAAGACGACATGAATGTGACAAAGGGGGATTCCTGCCAGATAAGTGCATCCGCCCCTGACCGAGTGCCAAAATGAACCTTTTGTAATCCTATAGGGTCACAAGGAACTTGGGGCAAAAACAAAGAATGTTTTTTCTACCACCGAAGTGCCCCTCTGGTGTGACTTTAGGTCAAGAATGACGCATTTTTTTTGTATCTACCGTAGGGGCGCCAGGCTTGCACCCTAGATGACTCTCTTAAATTGTGTGTTCTCCTTTGGCAGACGTCTATGTCATTCCATTCAATACATTTTGTATATAGACAAATTATGTTCTGGGTGTAGCGCAGACCCTATTGAAGGAATCTTAACTTTCTTTGGCATGACTAGAATTCATTTGGCAAGCTGATTTCTTTTGCATAATCAAAAACAGATGGTGGTTTAGATCAGAGAAGTTGGCCATAGCCTAAAAATAAACAGACGTGGAATTAATGTGGCAATCACTAAAAGGTATCAGCCTTCTACCGGCCTAGCATTGCATCCTGACAGGGACAGGGACTCGGCAGAATCTGCACCTGGCTTGCTGATAACAAAATATCATTACACCTGGGTAAAACAGAGTCCATTCTCTTTGGATCAAATAACAAACTCAGCAAGGCCAACGGCTTCTCTGTTACAGTGGGTGACACTATTGTCACAAGGAAAGATGAAATTACATACCTGGGTTCCATCCTAGAGGCAAATCTTTCCTGTGACAAAATGGCAACCAATGTAATAAAAAATTCAACCAATGAACAAGATTCTTGTACCAGATCTCCTCTCTGGTAAACAAGAATACCCTGAAGACTATGCTTGCACCTCATGGTACCAAAGCACCTCAAAGGCACTAAAAACAAGATTACAAACAACACAAAACTGGTTAGACTACTGCTTGACCGTACTCCTAAAACCCACCTCATCATCATCAGGTGGCTTCTTCATTCCGAAGGTTGCCTATCACTCTCCAACACTTCTTCTCTCCAACTCCGTGACTCCGCCTCTCACTCCGCTCCAATCACAGACGTCGTCTACCCAGCCTCTTCTTGGTCTTCCACGTCCGCTCTTTCCATCCACCTTCCCCATCACCACCTTCTTGAACATCTCCCCGCTGGATCCTCTCAGAACATATCCACACAACTCCATCTTTCTCTTTTTCAACCTCTCCAGCAGATGTCCTCCTTGCATACCCGCTCTTCTCAAGCCCATTTTGCTCACCCCTGCCCATTTTGACAACCTAGGATGGCTTAGAGTAGACAACAGAGTACAGCAACTTGCAATGGGCTACAAGATACACTACACCACTAAGGTACCCATGTCGAGATACTTCCCAAAGGTCAGGGAATACCACAAATCATGGCCAACCCAGATTCGGCTCAAACAAGGGACTAAACACGTTTTGCAATTATGCCACAACAATGTGGAACGCCCTACCAACAGCCTTAAAATAATGTGAATCCCTACCCACCTTCAAAACTGCTCTAAAAAATCACCTACGGGAGGCCGCAATTCAAACCCCCCCCCCCCCCCCCTCAATGTACAGTTTGCTCAACTTCTATTGTAAGCAAGAGAACAAATGATAAAGTATGTTTTTACCAGCTAGTTATTTTTTCTAGCTAGCTATCTGACCTCATTGAATGAGGTCTTTATTGGTTGTTTTGGTAAGCTACTGTCAGTTTAAACGAGACCAGAGACAGTCTAGAGCTAGACAGGTGATTCTATATAATGTGTACAGAGCACTGAGGGAGCTTTGAATGAAAAATAATAATAAAACGATAGGCCTACTTGCTACAAAACAAACATATTGAGAGGAAATAATTAATTGCAACGTGATGTAATTATTTGCTACTGCATTTTGAGGTGAAATGTTGGTTTTAAAGATGTTTTAAATTAATCATGATCTCTGTCAAAAAGGCTGGGGTTGCCATGGTAACTAAGGACTGTGGCAGAAACCACTGGATGGTGCACGTGTAGAATATTTTTGGACAAATGAACCATTCTGTGTTGTCAGTGATTTACTATGATACTGTAGTTATGACAGATTCTTAGACACGGATGACCCCATTCAGAGAGATAAGGGTCAGGGGCCTCATTGCATAAACTTCCTACGTCTTAAATCATATCTTATCTCAGTTTAGGATGACATTTAGATTACATTTTTTTGTTTTACAGCATGTATCCTACCTGCATTTAGGGGAGAAAAATCCTATCGTATCTCAGGAGAGGAATAGCTCTATGGAACGGAAGGAGAGGAGCAACCTAACCAATTAGCACAGACTTAAAGGACCATACCGCTGTCATTTAGACCTTTCACCATTACCAGAGACACATGTGTAGGTTTGGCTTCAGCATTGGGGGCATTTTATGACATTTTATTTAGGAAATCAAACACTTCCTTTCCTGCATTCGGGTGTACTTTTCTGCACCAATGTGTGCCTTTTCTGCATCAATTCATGAAATGTCTTTATTTGGGGCGACAGTGGCTCAGGAGGTAGAGCGGTCGTCTGGTAGTTGGAAGGTTCCTGGTTCGATTCCTGCTCCTCCCGGGCACCATGTTGATGTGTCCTTGAGCAAGATACCTAACCCCTAATTGCTCCCGATGTGCAGGTTGGCACCTTGCATGGTCACCTCCGCCATCGGTGTGTGAATGTGTGAGTGAATGGGTATAATGTGAGGAACAAAATTGTAAAGCGCTTTGGATAAAACGCACTATATAAATGCACCATTTTCCATTTATTTATATAAAGGAAAAGACAACATTCAGGTACCCACTGACCTATAAAATAAATATAATGGAATATAATGCAGTAATGCTCATAGGCATTCTGTATTGCTTTCAAATATTTGTGTTTTGGGTTGTTTTGGGTTGTTCTTTTGGGTTGAGATGGTATGGTTCTGTAGGGGTGTCTGAAATTGTTTGAATTTGTGGAGGGGGTTGTCTTTCATATAAATTATATTTTTCGAGGCAGACAAATTTACCTCTTCTCAATATTGACGGTGTCACAATCACAGCGAGAGCCTCCATCTATCCGCCTGCTTCCACGCCCTTATATGGGCAGCTTCCGACTCCATCGTCCCCACGCTGTCATTTGGCAACAATCAGCCCAGATGAGAGTCGTCAGCTCATCACCAGCCCGGATATCAACCCTACGGATCCTGCTCCTGATCGTCTCAGTGTTATCCTATCAACCTAGGTACGAGGACGTACCCAACCTTGCTGCTCTGTCTGTATTGCCTGCCTTGTCCTAACCTCTGTTCTCCCTGTGCCCAGGACCGTCACTCTCGGCCGACGCTGTCTCCTGACGTACTACCTGCCTGGATGTTCCTGAGGACCTCAAGCAAGAGTCACTACTCGTCCAAAGTCACACATTCTTGTATATTCTCTATTGCCTTGTCTGCTTGGTACCCAAAGGAATTAAAACCTACCTAAAGCGCTCCATTCTCTCTCTCCCTGTGTTCTGCTACTGGGCTCCGCCACCGCTGCCCAAACAGACAGGGGCATCGACCCTGCAACCTAACTACGCCTCTGACCAGAGATTGTCCCTGTCTTAGACAAATGTTTTCGTCTTTTCGAGACAAAAGAGACGAAAGTGGGGATGGATAGGCCACACTTTGAGGAAAACGGCAACCAGTACTACACGCCAGGCCCTGACTTGGAATCCCCAGGGGAAGCGGAAGAGAGGCCGGCCTAAGAACACCTGGAGGCGGGACACTGAGGTGGAGCTCAAGAGACAAGGAACCAGCTGAGGGGAGGCAGAAAGGACAGCCCAAAGCCGTGTTGGATGGAGAATAGTCATAGATGGCCTATGCTCCATTGGGAGCGAAGTAAGTAAGTAATAATAAGTAAGTAAGTAAGTAAGTAGACAAATGTGTTGATAAGTGTTTACAGTGTATGTTTTGGTTGATCTCAGCCCTGTCACACTGCCTATGATGTTGAAAAGAGGTAGTATTCCACCGCTTTAAAGTCACTAGGCCTATACTGCAGTGTTGTAGTCCTCAATAAATCTCAAGTCCGAGTCGAGTCGCGAGTCCCCAGTGTTTGAGTCCGAGTCCAAGTCTGAGTCGCCAAAGAAGAGCCAGAGTCGAGTCCCAATTGCCCTAGTCCGAGTCCAAGTCATCAAGGTTGAGTCCACTCCGGCAGTCAAAGAGCTGACATACAAATAAAAAAAGGTCTACATTAAACATAAATGACACAGCGGTCACCATTTCAAAGGAAGTTTATTTATTATTAGGGCCTATATATTCACAAGTCAGAGTCCGAGTCTGCACCTTCTGAGTCCGAATGCAGTCAACTCTCGAGTCCAAGTCCAAGTCTGAGTCATCAGTGCTCAAGTCCAAGTCGAGTCACGAGTCCTGAAAATCAGGAATCGAGTCGGACTCGTGTCCGAGTCCTGGACTCGTGTCCGAGTCCTGGACTCGAATACTACAACACTGGCCTACTGTATGTAATTCACCCGTGTGACAACCACTACTCCTTTCACTTTCGCTAACGAAACCGCATTACTCCACTACAAGCCATTAAAATGTGCACATCAATCGTGGGTTTGCTAACAAGTGCACCCGACTGAATGCAGAAGTTTGACATGGCAGGCTTGTAGGAGATTTAGCTAGAGTATACTCTGTCGTGGTATTCACAAAAGTGAATTGCCTATGCCTAGCATCTTTCAAGTCTCTCAGGGTATTTTGCACCCCTTTTCAACATCAACGGTAGTGTGAATGGCATCTAGTAAGATCTGCTAAAACACACACCATATACACAAATTAATACACAATTACTTAAAGACAAGGGCAATCTCCGGTAATGAAGAAAAGTCAAAATTAGACTGTTATGGTTAAAATAATGCCAGTATTATGCATCACATTTTGTTCTATTACGTAATGAAATGGTTCTTGTCATAAAACCTCTGTTAGCTTTCAGTTAAAAAATATGTGTCTCTTCCACAACAGAAGTCAAGGTCAAGGTGGGCGTTTACACTGATCATACCCTTTGGTAATGGCTGGTATAATGGTACGACTCCTCCGCTTAAATAGAGAGAAAGCGAGTGGATTTTGATGTCTCCCTGGTGTTCGTCTGGTTTTCATATGAAGTCGAGTAATTAAGTAGTCTCTGATTAATTAATCGACAATCTATTTTCATCCTCTCCTGTTAACGCCACAACAATGTGTGGAGATTCCCCAAGTGAAACCCTGATAGGGAAAATAACATAATGAGCGAGAGCAATTTACTAAGGGAGCATCATCGGGAAATCGGAGTAACACCGTTTTAAACGGCTCCCCTTCCCCATTAATATTCATCGTGTTTTCATGAAGGGCGGCTTAATTAACACACTTTTCCTTCTGTTAACTAAGGCTGTGCCATACTCCACAAAGCACACAGACGTGGATTTGTGCGTGTGCACACACACACAACCCACACAAACACACTCACACACACACTCACGCGTCATATTCCCACATACTGAATACAGAGATCTCAACCTATATGTGTTCTAGGGCTGACCCCTATTAGTCGATTAGTCGACCAATCGGTCGAAAGGAACCGTAGTCGACTGCCAACCTCTTAGTCGAATACAAAAAATAAATAAAAAATATCATTCTTTCCAAAAGAAAAGAGGCCTAGAAGCGTGGCTAACGCTAATGGCACGCATACCAGCGGCTAACTGCCTAAGAAAACAGGCACAGAGGCACTGAAAGAGGATTTCACCCATCTAATGAACACACTAGACTAGACAAATATCAAGATATATCCATCAGTGGACCAATTGCATTCTTTTGCAGAGGACAAGAAGTCTTCAGTCGACTCCTTCAGACATTAAGCACCCCCACAGCCCAAATGGAATGATGAAAAAATATTTATTTTATTATTTTTATTTTTATTTTTTTGTCGAATAATAGTCGACTAACCAAATCCTTAGTCGGGGACAGCCCTAATGTGTTCTATGCTGCACACCCACATGCTCACGTGAGCAAACATGTTGACTGTGACATTTCCCTGCATCTAAAAAAGTTATGAATTAATGAAAGATGCTGTAAGAGGTATTTCTTTGTTACAATAAGTGTTGAATAGCTCTACATTCTGACAACCATCACTGATATAGAGTGTTTGTTCAGTAATATGGGTCCCAGAGTCCCTCTGCAGTAAACAGAAAATACATTTTCTGGTATCACATTCCCACTTTATCCAATAAGGAGAGAGAACCCTAGATATTTTTACTTATTTAAAACAATCTTGCCAAACCAAATTAGCTGGCAGATTATCCTACTTGTTTTAAGCAGATATTAGTTTTTATTTCTTATTTTTGTCAGGCCTTTTTGCAGTGTGGAGCAGTGTTAATTTTGGCAGCTATTTTCATTTTAGTTTTAGTCTTAGTCATGTGTCAAGTGCTCCTTTTTCGTTTTCATCAAGTCATCTTCATTTATTTTTCGTTTAGTCAGTTTTAGTCAACTAAATGTCTGAGCATTTTAGTTTTAGTCAGTTTTTGTCTCAATTTTGTCTTTTTTGTTTTAGTCTAGATTTAGTCGACGAAAACGGATGACATTTTTGTCTATTTTTAGTTAATGGAAAAAAACTTGTCAGAAGTCAGAAATAGTCAACATGGAACACTTTCTGATTTAAATTGCATATTTATTTTTTAGTCGGCGGCACAAGTGATACACAGGAAGTATATGTTGGTGACATGGTCCAATGTATTGTTGCTCCTACAGTATATGTTGGTGTAGACATGGTCCAATGTATTGTTGCACCTACAGTATATGTTGGTGTAGACATGGTCCAATGTATGCATCTAAGAGAGCATTACGGATGTGGTGACGTTGTTTCTGACCAGAGAGACGACACTGAACTCTGTCTGTCTTCTGTTTGCTGTGTCTTTCCTTTCTCTCTGCCATGATTGTCTGTCCTCTCTCTGCTGTGTCTGTCCTCTCTGTCATGTCTGTCCTCTCGCTGTGACTGGCAGCGGTTTATTCTATAACAGGATACTGTAAACTAAGTAAACAGAACACACAGTAGTACTAGTAGTAGTACACACTGATTGCAATCTGCTTGCATAAAAACATTATATAAAATCACATTCTGAGGTCAGTGTTAAAGTGCCACATGGAAGAGGTCTGGTTAGTGGTTAGAGTTAGAGGTGGTCTAAGTCTGGTTAGGGTAATTTAGGGGTAGTTAAGCATTCATTATAATTTATTATTATTATTTAGATAGATGGATGTAAAGGGCTAGACCAACTCTTAACCCCTATCCGGACCTAGACCACCTCTAAGTCACAACCCTAACTTAGGGGTTAAAGTTAGAGGTGGTCTAAGTCTGGTTAGGGGTTAGAGTTAGAGGTGGTCTAGGTCTGGTTATACTGATCCAATACCAGTGCATACATAAAAAAAAAATTATATTATATAAATTATAAAACTTTTTTTCTTTTCTTTTTTACAGCTACTGTTTTATATATACTGTTTTTTTTAGTAATAACTGGAAAGTAATGGTATTTATTCAACAACAGGTGGTTGTATTAGTATTAGTATCATTAAATGACAACTATGCTCAACTATGCTTCACCCACGGAAAGGTTGTTGGCACATTGGTTCCACACGGACATTATACGTTGTTGCGCACTTCCTATCCAGTCGGCTCCGGTTCAGTTGCGTCTCTACAATTCGTAGCCGCATTTCTGCAGACCCCTCTCTGATTGGTTGAGGCCATTTCTGCAGACCCCTCTCTGATTGGCCGAGCGCGCGCATGCGCATGAGCCGCGACAAGCTCCTCTAGCCAGGAGTCGAAACTCTGTTAAGCTCCAGAGAGAGAGGCTGAAAACCCACAGTTGTTGCCCGACGGATGGGAGCCGAATCCCGGATCCGAGTTTTCTGATGAATAGCCCCAAAACATGGAGGTCGCGAACGCAATTTATACGCATGGAAGTATTGATTACGCCATAACGAATCATTAAAAAAATATACCGTTAACTGGAATATGTTGTGTGTGCCTTTACACATATGTTGGATAGGATTACGTAATTGGTTTGTCATTAAAAACCAATAATAATCGCTCGCCAGCTTCGCTGACCAGAGCTCTCAGATTCAAAGTTTTAAGAGAAAGAGTCTGGTGGTCAATTGCTACGGAAATGTGTCTTACTAATAATAACTAATTCCTTGGTCAATAGAAGTCTCTGTGATACTTTCTGAATATGATTTGGGAACATCAAATGGGCAGGCCGCGAAATAACAACGTTACAATGTACAGTTTCTGACAGCTGGCTGTGTTGTGAAATGTGCATAACGTTATGAATAAACCGCAAAGTCACGCGAAATAACGTTATAAGCGAATCTGGTAGTACATTTCCAATCAGAGAGGGGCTTCGCTCAACCAATCAGAGAGGGGTCTGCAGAAATGGAGCTCAACCAATCAGAGAGGGGTCTGCAGAAATGCCGCTACGAATTGTAGAGACGTGGTTCAGTTAGCTCCTAGCAGAGGCACTGTTGTGATTTTTAATGCAAAATAAATATTCAACATTCTCTTTTGAGACTCCGCCTCAGACTCTTATTATTTGGCACTAAAAGCTAAACATTGTCACCGGTATGGCTGTCTGCATTATGTCATTAATTGTGTGCAGTTAGCCACATTAGCGTGAGCTAGCTTAGCCACTAGCTAATGCGATCTAGATGGAAATACAAACAATGTAACATTACTGGTGACAAAGTTATTTACCTTGGAATACTCCTTTGCCAACTTGCTGTACTTTGCTTGCAGGTCTGCAGCTGGATTATGAATAGTCCCAACTTTAGCCAAGGTAACGTTCAGCTAAAACTAGCTTTTCAAATAGCTCCAGCTAATGCTAATAACACAGAGCTCCCGTCAGCCGTCACACTGTTCTGTCGGGACGATGGCATTAAGAAAAGTTATAATTAGTTTGTCTCATCTTGTTTTAGTCAACAATATCAACATACATGAAGAGAAATTTCGTCCTGGTTTTTATAAATTACATTTTTGTGTCGTCAGTTGTGGTCAACGATATTTAATAAACTATTTAGTCTCGTTAGTGTCACATGGTATTCAATAACGTGACGTCACGTCTCGTTGTCGTCATGAAAAAAACCTTCGTTGACGAACATCTTTCGTCATCAATTTAGTCAACAAAATTAACACTGGTGTGGAGTTATCTCTCCTTATTGAAGAACAGGATACCAGAAGATTTATTTTGTGTTTACTGCAGAGTGGAGGGACTGGGAGACCCATGTTACTGACCAGACACTCTATATCAGTGATGGCTTTTGGAATGTAGATATATAATTTTAACATGTAGACCACTTATTAACTCAATCTGCGCCAACCATGTATATATACGTGTTTGCTCGCCATGAGTTGAATGCCAATCACATATAGATACCTTATTAGATCGTTTGATATTTTCCTTTGATCCCCGCGCTACAGACTTTGGCACAGCCACATATGCTTGAACTGCAATGTTGATCAAATATCACCAGATGGCAGTATCGTCTACCATTTGAACTCTGATAGGAAGGCAGCATTATTGTCATTGAATGCATCGAGGCATCGAGACTGGCTCTGTGGGGGAGGAGCTCTCCCAAAGCAAGCAGATCCGCTCACCTCAAAACCTACCGTGTACCGTAAATCCTCTAATAGTGGAGGGCATTCAAATAGAGGACGGGCCTCTTATAATGGACGGGGGGTTTGATACATGCAGACAAATACAGGCCGGCTTCCAATACAAGGTCCAAAAAAAAGTTACTTATGATTAACAAAGGTATTCGTTTTGTGGAATTAACATTACATATAGTTACATGCAGGGGCGGACCTAGCACATTTGGCGCCCTAGGCGAGATTCACCACTGCTTTTTTTGTTTGTATTTTTTTTATGGCTTTTGCCTCTTCATAGTTCTCTAACGTTAGTCTTTCTTTCCTCAACGCTCAATTCTATAAACACTTGCCCGATACCCATCAATGCACAGCGCTCTAGCATGTTCTGACTGTGAACACCTAAAGCTGAGGCTCAGACCGACCGACCGTTTTAGATTTTTGGCTCATTTTCCCTTATGTTAGAATTTTTTTTATGTAAAAATAATGGTTGCCGATATAGAGGGGGCGCCAAAACTGCACAAAAAAAAGAAAAAAAAAGAAAAAAAAAAAGATATTTTTTTTGGGGCGCTCTAGGCCAGGGGTTCCCAAACTTTTCAGGCCGGGGCCCAGAAAATAAGGCGTCAGAGAGCCGCGGCCCAATGCACATCGTCTGGCTTTTTTTTTTTTTTTTTTTTGTCATGCGACCGATTTTTTAAGCCAAATATCACTTCAATCCTATTAAGTTAGTTCAAGTTAGTTATTCATTTATATGTGCTATTTATGAGAGGGCTAACTTGTTGCAAAATAATAATGATAATAATAATAGCCTCATTAAAATACTATTGTTGCTTCGGTTGTTTTCAGCGTTTTATGTGCATAATCTGTTATTTAGTTTGAAATGTTCGTTGAAATAAGTAGATTTTTCGTTTTTGTTTATTTATTAAGTTAATATAAAACCATATAGTCACATTTTAGAATACTATAGAATAGAATTTTAGAATACAACTAGAAACACTGTCCTGGCCTGCTTCTAAGTTCAGTGGCCTGACAAAAAAAAAAAAAAAATAAATAATAATAAAAAAAAAATTAAAAAAAAATTTTTTTTTAATTTTTTTTAATTTTTTTTAATTTTTTTTTTAAATCATCTCGCGGCCCATCCGTGGCTGCTCGCGGCCCACCTTTGGGTCGCGACCCCGACTTTGGGAACCACTGCTCTAGGCGACCGCCTATATCGCCTGTAGGAAGGTCCGCCCCTGGTTACATGTTCAATAACATCAGCATATTTACCCGACCATAGCAAGCATTGTTGGTCATTCATATCTCTCAGTTACTTCCTTTGCTCTGAGAGCCTGTACTGAATTGTACCCATTCTGCAATCTGTTAACAAAGTTTTCAATCAGACAAATGTATAGAAAAGCTTTTATTATAAGATTCTTTGAAGTAAAATCATCATGCCTCGTTTGGTCCTACTGCGGAGCGCTGATAGCCTACTCATGGGCGGTGGGGAGCTAACGTTATTAGCCCGAGCATCGGTAGTTTTGTTTTGATTTATTGTGTAGCCTTGATGGCGGACATCCCGGAAGTAAAAAAACAAATAAGAGCTTGTCGATTGGTGGTAAGAAAGGCAGAGGTGGGTGCAAGCGGTGTGACGAGTCAACTGTCAATCAAAATTGTTCTGTTGTACCTGACACGACACATGCATTGCAAACTCAAAATTAAGGCCTGCCTCTTAAGCCTCTCTCTAATACAGGCCTGATGCTCTTTGCAGCTGAGGTAAATGCAAGACCCGTCCAATATTAGAGGAAATACGGTAATTACATATAAACTTGTAATCGTGATCGCCGATGGGATCATTTGAATTATTCTTTTTGGATTACCTTCTGGCTAAGGTAAGAACCCCCTATGTCTATTTTACTGAACGTGGAACATGTTTATGTAACGATCGCAGTGGCTTGCTGTACCCCCCCCCCCCCCCTTGATGATTTGTGAAGGTACATATATACATGTTATACACCTTTGATTTGGGAGTATTTGGGGGTTCAGGGAATCAACCATCCATAGATCTCGCGATCTATGGAAAAATACTGGATTCTTTCGGAAATGGGCGATGTTCAGCGTGTAATAAACTACAAACTACAGTGTGTAGAAACGAACGCCTTTTTACATGTTGTACTGCAAATAGTTTCTGTCAAATGAGCCATACCATTCTCCCCATAGCTATAATCAGTAGTGCAGTCGTGATATGGACCAAGGCCAAACGCCACGCGCACACGCGCATACATGTCTCTCTCCTCTTTCATGAGGTGGAGCTGGGGACGAGACGGGCGGTCTTTTGTCACATAACACACGCCCAACACTCCACACACACGCACACACACACACACGCGCACACACACACACACACACACACAGTCTAGGTGATAAGTGCCAGCCGGGGTATACGGCGCGACGAGTACCCCGGCCGGCACTTATCACCTAGACTTTGCATAATAATAGGATGCGCGCACTTCTGCCTCAGTGACGTAGCCTAAACGGCGTTTAACCGCGTTTGACCACGACTGCATGCCTGGCTATAATATAGAATATACAAATAGCTCTGCAAAGATCATGAATTATCGCGAAAACAATCACGAAAAGCCGGCCTACTGACCGCAAGATGCGCGGCCAGCATGGCAGAGAATGAGTTAAGAAAATACCACTTACAGCACCTTTAAATAAGTAATAGAAGTTACTTGAAACAAAGAGTGCAATCGCGTGAAAAACCATTACGTGTCTTCTCGGTAACCACCTAGTACCGTCACCGATACTGTATTCAGCCATTTGTTCCCTCGATTCAATAAAGCTGGCTTCTTGTCAGGCCAGCCTCCTGAATGATCTGAATCTATTCCCTCCATCCCAGCACCGCAGAGACTCTATATGTGAGCTCCACGGGGCACTATTAGAAGGCATTTCAAAAGAATATCTGAGGCTTTAAGCAGCACAGTCTCATATCACACCCCCAGTCCCAGATGTGATGCACTCCCTCGCCTTGTGATGCACTCTGTCTCTCTCTCTCTCTCTCTCTCTCTCTCTCTCTCTCTCTCTCTCTCTCTCTCTCTCTCTCTCTCTCTCTCTCTCTCTCTCTCTCTCTCTCTCTCTCTCTGTCTCTCTACACCACCAAAGGAAAAAAAGCAGCGGGATGTTCATGTGAAAGAGGAAGACAGCTATAAGACAACACCTTTCACATCCCATGACTATCGCGTATTACATTCCCTGTAGAGGTGGCCAACAAGGCATGGAGTCATGTCTAATAGAAACACGGTGATTAATGGGAACGTCTATAGAAAAGCCCATACAGTGCACTGTGTTTGGCAGGAGAGCCTAACATGTGATGCTCACATGCTCTTAGCCTCAGAAAGGCCCGTGGGCACGAACCGCTGCTTGTGTCTCTGGTGGCCGCTGTGGTATTTTTAGCCATGTCCTGAGGAGGTGGGTGAACTTATATTTATTGGCAGAGAATTATCAGATTTTAGACAGAACTGTCTCACTATGTTTTGTTCTGTATCCCCTATCCTTAATCCCCTCTATCCTCCAATCCCTCCTCAACGCTGCCCCCCCCCCCTTTTTTTCCCCATTCCTCTCCTCCTCCTTCCTTCTCCTCCTCCTCCCCTCTCCTCCACCAGCTAGGATGACACCGTGTGGGGTATCTATTACACACCAGAGGTCTCCGAGAATCCAATTTAATTCATTTTGATGAAACTGTAAGAAATCTTCCACTCAATTTTCTCCCAACTGACCTTTTGCGGAGCGAGCGTCCCTCTCTCTCTCTCTCTCTCTCTCCCTCTCTCTCTCTCTCTCTCTCTCTCTCTCTCTCTCTCTCTCTCTCTCTCTCTCTCTCTCTCAGTGTGACACCACGGCATGCCGGACCCATCCCCGGCAGTTTTACGGATCACGGCGTCTTGACGGACATAGAAAACACTTTGAGGCGGGACAGACTGCTGCCGGAATTTCAATGAAAGCCAAGCCAACCGTGACGGCAGCGGCCGTAACTTGCCTTTTCACAATGCTCGTGCTGGTGTCATTACTAACAAACCCCTAGACCCTGTGGTGGGGTACAACCATGTGACCGGTTTGGTGGTTAATAATGTGATGATGTTGAAGCGCATTAATAGAGCAATCATAGGGACCCTAATGGTTTAAGCACTGTGGTTTTAGAATTTGGTGTAGATGTGTGGATTGGCCTGCTTCTCAAAGGGACAAGGTCATGGGTATTGCTATAGAATCTAGGCTGGTGCCAATCACGAAAGAAAAGAAAAAAGTGCAATAACTCGCAATAGCCGCAACCTTTTATCACGATAGGCCATTCCCACTGCCATGTTGGCTTCTAGCCAATCGGTGTGAATGCTCATGCACCTTCAGAGTGACCTACAGAGCTGCCCGGTCTCGGCTAAAAAACCTTGGTGTCAATCAGCTCAACTGTAATACATCTATACCCGTCTGAAATCTTTTTTTCCTCTCTCAATACATCAACCAACCCCACTGGCCCCTTTCGATTAGAAGAGAAAGTGGGTGCAGTGAAGCGTCACATCGGGAGCGCAGGAAGCCGTTGTCTGGGCAGAGATCCCAGCCTGGACCCGTCCAGAAGCCTGCTGTTCATGAAAGATGTCAGTTGCCTTTATAGATGCCCGCTCGGAGCTGACGGGCCCTGACACGGGCTGGCTGCTGACCACCAGCTCCCCCCACCCCCCTAAATCCCAGCCAGAGAAAGGACGGGGGAAGGGGGTAAGAGTGGGGGGGGGGATTGGGGCTGATTTCGCGAGCCAAGATGGCTGACGTGTGAATGGAGCCAGATGCCTCAACAGAAAGAAAACCGTGGCATCGCCGAATGGAGCCCGGCTCCATTCTTCATTCTACTGGAGGCCGAGCGGCAGGAGGGGAGCTCCGAAGGGCAGCCAAGAGACCCAGGTGACGGGCAGCCAGAACAATGTCCCAGTGGTGAGTTCATAAAGGGAGATGGGTTGTTTTGTTGTCGCTGCCTGCACCCAGGACATGAATGTAATTAGAGCGCAGTTGAAAGGTCAGTGCTGTACTTTTAAGTGCCACCGAACACCGCTGGAGCCTAATGTACCATTGAGGGGCGAGATTGACTGGTTCACCCCTCCCGCCCTCCCCCTCTCCCCCCCCCCCCCCTGTGAGAAGAGTGCGGAAAGGTCCCTGTCAAACTGCCAAAAACCTACCGCGTCGGAAAGGAAAATATTTGCCCTCGAAACATTGTCTTTTGAGAAGACTTAAATTGATATTAATTATCTTTCCCTCCTTGGTGGAGAACAGAACGTACGCCCAGCAACAACAACCCCTGACAACAACCCCTAAAACAGTTGGGAAGGACGCCGGCGCATCGGTTAACATAGTCATTAGCTTTGTGTGGAAAACCCTGGCATTTGTATTCTACGGGGTACAGTATGTAAACAAACCCACATATTTGTCTTTTGGACGTTCCCCATCAGCGAGGCGTTCTGTCGAGCGGGGGTCGCCGTGCCAGGGAGGCCGCCGACCTGTTCCTCGTCACCCGCACGACACGCTACGTTTTCTGTTTCCAGAGCGGGATTGTGGGAGGAACTGCATGAGCCTTGTACTCCTTGTTAAGCGCCGACCGCTGGCCTGGTGAATCCGCGCACTCACTCATCCTCCCCTCCGCCGACATCGCACGCCAGGGTAAACCGAGGCCGCTTTGAATCATAGCACAGACGCGAGGCTTGTTATCACTGTGGGGGAATGAAAACAGTGTAGCCGGCGATGCTGGACAGCTTCTCGTTGACTGTTACTGCTTGGGATCCCGCAGTGAACAGCTTGACCCCTGATAACCAATCGCGAATACTCGTAAGCCTCGCTGAGCGGCACAGGCTCCTGAAGCGCGTGCGTGTGTGTGTGTGTGTGTGCGTGTGTATGTGTGTGCGTGCGTGTGCTTTCTTTCCTCTTTTTTTTCACCTACTGTCTTTCCCTGAGGCTATATTGAATTATGTCTCTGTCAGGTCCCTAAGCCCCCCATATTTCCTCCACTCCGCAGCAACCCTGGATTCAGTATCAAATTCTCCCCAGGCTGGCACTTCGCGCGTCCCCCTGGCCCCTCAGATCTTTATCCCAGCATCCACTTCCCTGGCCTGTGGACAATGCCGCATTTATGTGTGGGGGTCAAGTTCTTCTGAGAGGACTTCTCCTCAGATAAAACACGCACAGGAGAGATCTGCATGAACCCGCTGCACGTAATCAATCAAATGTTCAATGCCACCGGGGGTCAAATTGTCTTTAATGCACAAGAGAGAGAGAAAAATTAAAGGAGGTTCGTATTTCCTCCTCAGCTGACGACGGCAAGGTGTTCCATTTATCACGTTGCGGAGCGAGCTTATTTAAAAACTATGAGGCCACCGTGGCGACTGAGGTGTAATTACTGGAATAGCCAATTAGCTCCAAATGTGTATATTTTCCATCGCGTGGCAGAGGAATTGGATTCGGAGGCACCGAGTTGATTTGATGGCTTTGTAGACTAGAATCCCCAGTCCAGCGGGGTCCATGGACTCCTGCCTTAGTCATATAAAAGAAGCAGTGAAGCCAGACCAGCACTCTCAGGTTCAAAATTTAATGGCAGCCTGAAACAAACATGTTTCGGAAATATGTATTCCTTCTTCAGTGTTATAGCTTGCAATGGACTTGCAGTCAAGATAATGGTTATATACACACACAGGTGGTTAATGATTTGGCAGGAAATGACATCACAGCGCAGGTGTGCCTGAGTCTATTGGTCCTCAATGACAAAAGAAAAGACCTATCAAAATAGAGTCTGTTAGTAAATACAAATTATACAAATAGACCATGTATAAAAGACATATAAAAAGACATAAAAAACACAAAAGCAAAAGCAAAAATTGCATTACATTACCATACCAGAAACTTGCTATGTAACATGCCCGTAGTTTATAGGGCTAATTTAGCCCCTATACTTTTTTCTTTTTTCTTTTAAGCATCAAAGGATAAACATACCTCTTGCAGGAAACAACCACTTGGATTAAACCATATAGATAAAAGGTACTTAAAGGAAACAGGTTAAAACGTTCTCTTCATTCATTCCTCTAGGTTCTATGCAATCAAACAGGTGGATATAATAACATTCCCGTTGTAACAGTAACTTATGTCTGTCTCCCCCTCTCGCGGGCCTGTGGACTAATTCAAGTCCCATGTATCTGAGATCGTTAACGGTATGTTTACACCTGGAAAAGTGTCTAGCTACTGACGACTTTATATCTGAATTTCTCACTGAACACTTACTGTATGTTCACTGATTCTTGTTTTAAAGGCTCTGGTTGTCTTCCCCACATAAGAAAAATCACACAGGCATTTTAGTAGATACACAAGATTGGCTGAATTACACGTGATACGCCCTTTAACAGGTATTTCTTTTTTCGTTTTCGGGTGCGTGTAAAATTTCTCTTTGATCATGCCTTGACACTGTACACAGGCTTGACATGGAAAATTTCCATCAGGGATATTAGACAAAAAATGTGTAGGTTTCCTTACGGGCAAGTCGGTTTTAACTAATAGGTTGGATAAATTCGCTTGTCTTTTATAAAAGTAATTAGGCGAATGTTGAAACGCTGTCCCTATTATTGGATCCGACTGTAGAATATGCCAATATTTATTGACAATGCTCCGTATGCCTTTCGTAATGGGGCTAAAAGTGGACACGAAAGATACTTTGTCTGTGTTTTCTTTTTTCTTTTTGGGGATAAACAACGAGGCCCTATCAATCAGCTTGGTTTTATTCTGGGCTTTACGTGTCAAATCGACACTATAGCCTCTGTCATGAACACTGCTTCTTAGAACTTCTGCTTGTGCAGTAAATCTATCTTCAGTGTCGCAAATTCTCCTATAACGGAGTATTTGGCTGAAAGGTAGACTATTTTTCAAGGCAGGAGTGTGGTAACTGGAATAATGTAAGAATGAGTTACGGTCTGTCTCCTTTTTGAAGACCTCTGTATGTAAAGAAATACCATCCGGGGCTTTCTTGATCAAAACATCTAGGAAAGGTAAAGTATGTATATCAGACTTTAATGTAAACTTTATAGTTTCTCTGCAGGTGTTCAAGTACTCAAGGAAGGCATCAAGATCAGACGATGTACCAGACCAAATAAAGAACATATCATCGATATATCTCATATAGGATTTGACGAATTTCTCAAACGGGTTATTATTAAAAATGTGGTCAGACTCATACTTGGACATGTACAGATTGGCTAGGTTCACAGCGGCTGGGGAGCCCATGCTGAGGCCTCTGTTTTGCAAGTAGTATTTATCTTGGAATCTAAAATAATTCCGAGTTAGTACTAGGTCGGCTAGATTAACTAGTGCTTCTGTGGAGGGGAGTAATTCCTCTCTCGAGTTTAGATAAAAACTCAGTGCGTCCAGCGCGTCAGCATGTGGAATGCTGGGGTATAAACTGACTACGTCTATGGTAACTAATAAGTCCAAGGGACTAATATTACAGGTCGAAAGTTTGTTCAAAAATGTAGTAGTGTCTTTCAAATAACCACGCTGAGAAGAGGCCAAATCCTTAATATGCGAGTCAACAAATTGCGAGATTTTTTCTGTAGCGGAACCTATACCAGAGACGATCGGTCGACCAGGAGGGTTAACCAGATCCTTATGGATCTTCGGTAAAGTGTAAATAATAGGCGTAACTGGGTACTCTACGAACATAAACTTAAATTCATTTTCTGTAATCACCTCTGCCAATCTAAGGCTTTTAAGGGTAGTCTTAATTTCCGCGGAAAATTTAAATACTGGGTCTGTATTTAAAAGGGTATAAACCTCAATATCGTTCAATTGTCTATTGATCTCGGATACATACAAACTCTTATTTTGGAGCACGATTCCGGAACCTTTATCGGCTTTCCTAAAAATTAAATCATCGTTCTTAATAAGATCCTTGAGAGCTGCTGACTCTGATTCTAATAAATTAGGGTAAAGGTGGGCTTTGTGACTGGTTTCACATAATTTAAGGACATCAAGTTGTACCAATCTGCAGAATGTCTCCACTGAGGGTGGGTTGAGATGAGGGGTAAACACGCTGCGTGGTTTAAATACCTTTCTTTTGGAGCAAATGGTATCCGGCTCTGTTTCTGGCCTTTCATCAACATCATCACATATAGGCACATTTTCATTAGTAACATATTGAGTTCTCTCATCCAAACCTCTGGCATAAAATGCTCTTAACTTAATGTTTCTAAAAAACTTAAATAACTCAACTTTGGTGGTAAAGGAGTCCGCTTTCCGAGCCGGGACAAACGATAAACCTTTAGAGAGGATATTGTGATGTGGGTCGCTCAAATGTGCGTCAGAAATGTTTACTATATTAGAATCAATGTTAGAATCAATGTTTATCACCGGAACCGTGGATTTCTTTCTTTGGCTCCTCCTCGTCTTCCTACGGGATCCCTCGCCGGTCTGGGAGGGAGAGGAGCGTCCTGCTCTCCGCGAAAATTCGACTGGCTTCGAAGAGGGTATCTGCCTTGAGAGGGCGTCTCGTCTGAGCTCGCCGCTGTGGAGGAAGAATCAGAATGCCGTTGTTGGTCTCTAGGCTGCCAATTCTGCCTACGGTTCCTGGAGTGGGGATGATGGAGCCATGGATACACCATTTGCGTTGCGTAGTCTTGCTCATCTCTTCTCCTCTTAGCTCTCTTGTGCAGTTCGATGTCCAATTTGTACTTGTCGAGCTTCTGGTGTACTGACTCGAGCATTTCGGTCAGCTGGTCAGGCGTTAAAACCGTTTTGATTTCAGCCTCTAACGAGGAAAGTTCAGCTCTGACCTTGGCTAATTTGGAGCCTTCGTTATCAATAATCAAGAGCATTAGATCCATGGAGCACTTGTCAAGGATCGAACACCACTTGTCACAAAATTCAGGAGATTCTCTTCCTAGTGTGGGTTCCTTGGAGATACGCAGGCCCCTCGGAATGATGTCATCCTGCCAGTATTTGGTAAGGGTCGTACCATGGAGCAGGGTACGTGTCTCTCTCTGCCGTAGTCTGGAAAGAGACAAGGCCAGTGCCTTAGTCATCAATTGGTGAGAGAGCTGGGGAAATGGGCCCGATTGTGCCATTTTCTCAAATGAGGCAATTAGTCGCATAGGCTGAATGGAGATCAGGTTCATCTTTACTGCGTCAGAGAAGAGAGGAGAGAGCGAGAGAGAGAGAGAGAGAGAGAGAGAGAGAGAGAGAGAGAGAGAGAGAGAGAGAGAGAGAGGGCGAGAGAAAGAGTAAAATAGCAAGAGGGAGTGGCACAGGACTCTTTGCATCCACATCGATATCCCTTTGCCCAGGAGCGTCAAGAACTCCTGCAGAAATTGATCAGTGCACAGAGCCACCTTTGATATCAATAAAGATAAACTGAGAGACTCCCCAGCACCACTGAGCATCAAGGTCCCAACAAGGGAGAATGACCTGGCTGCCGACGCAGACGCCAAGTGCTACAGGGAGAGCAGTCTGGCAAAGAGGGAAGGTGCTTCAGACCAGACTGGGTCCTTTGGGAGGTTCACTTTGACTGCTAGGCGAGTCTTTCAAGTGCCTGATAAAAACTACACAAATCAAAGCCCACATTTGAAAGCGTATATGTGGAGGGCTCACATTAATACTGCTAATGAACTGAGAACATATTTCAATCTACAAATGGGAAGTGCCGATGCCTGAAATGTTTAACAGTATCACCGTTTTAACCCTTGCTGAGGCAATGTGTACCCAGAGGAGATTAGAGTTCCATACGGCGGCTTGTTTTTACACAGCTTCAGAATTGTGACAGCAATTATAGTTAGTCCTCTTTATGTTGGCATGTACTGACCAGGGACGATTATGCCGGTACGACTCACTAATTGGGATATAAACATCCGTATTGTATTGTCATAATTGTCACATCATATACCAAGTGCAATGTGCACTTATTTACCATCTCTCTCATTGACTCACCTGGGTATTCATGGGATACCTGCATATTAAAATATTCTCATTCAATTACTGTAAACCTCCTTGCTACACCAAGCGGATGAAATTCACTACGTGTGTGGAATTTACTGCACGCATAATACAGGCTGGATATTGTAATAGTTTTCAATTGTACCAGCTACGCCAGGTGCCCGGAGGAAAGGCCAGCCCGTGGGTCTGTTGGGCCCTAGGCAAGATCGTGAAAATGTACAAAATAATAATCGCCACGTTGAAATAATAATTGCAGAGAGAAATTGATTCACCAGACTACATTCAATCATCTTCGCAGACGCCTCATTTCACCAGTCAGTGTTTCTCTCGGACGTTGAGCAAAGGGGGGGGGGGGGGGGGGGGGGGGCACTCGTAGTATTTCGGGGCCCTAGGATGGGCCAGCCCTGCCGGATGTGATCATATGTGAGAGCCTGGTGAACGCTTACGTAAAACAGGAATGGAGTCTATTTCCCCCCGATACACACGTGTGTACGGTGTAAAAAAATGTATACTTTTTTTAATAGTTTGGCATATCCACTTATTTTCATTAATGGACTGCTTATATTACTTTTTATCCAAAGCGCTTTACAACTTATGCCTCACATTCACCCATTCACACACCGATGACGGAGGCGACCATGCAAGGTTCTGATCTGCTCATCAGGAGCAGTTAGGGGTTAATTGTCTGGCTCAAGGACACTTTGACACGCTGCCAGGGAGGAGCCAGAATCAAACCGGGAACCTTCCGATTACTAGACGACTGCTCTACCTCCTGAGTATTATTGTATTCATAGTATTTGTATAGAATAATACTATTCATGTTATTATTTCACCGTAACCTGAAGCGTTTCCATGTTAGCCTTCCAGGTACCGTTTGACCACCTACTAGCCTACTGGTCCCGGCCCCCACCCCACCGCCAATCCCATCCACACGGCAAAAATTTACTGAAAACAATGCTCCTTTATATGCTCCAAGAGACTGATGCTCAAAGATAAAGCGGCAAGGGAGAAAGACATGGGGAGCATTGTAGCTGCACTCAGAGAAACAGGTATGGCGACAAATTTGGATGTCCAGCCACTACACACTCTGAACACGCATTTCCCTCCAAAAGAAAAAGGTTAACTTTACTGTAACATAGAATTACAGGTTTTCAAGATAGTACCTTCCTATATGACAGTGTGTGATAGTTATCCGATTTTGTATCATACATCAACAGCACAGTGATCCTGTGTGTTGTAGCCGGTAGAATTTACATGGGCTGTGCCCATGCCATGCACACACACATGTACTCTGGCGTGGCCACCGTGTAAGAAGGGGCTTTTTGCTGCACGGCAGAGCAAACGGACAGGGCTCATATGCGCTCATATGCCTGAACATCACCACGGTGGCAGCTGTGTCCACATCTGGAAGCCAACAGGTGTCCGTCTGTCAGTGAAGCCAGACACCTGCAACTCATGTGTCCACACTTAAAGGTACACAGGTCCTTTTAGCGCTCTTTTTACCAACCATGTGGTATTTTTTTTTATATATAAATAAGTAGCTCTAACGGAACGTAGACCAATCTCAGTCCCTCTTATTGTCTCAGACCAAATTCGGCCACACCCCATTCCCAGTAAAAAGTGGGAATCTCTAGAATGGGTTTTGGGCAACAGTGTTTTACGGAAGTGCCTCTCAAGTTGACGATACACACCACTTTCTGTTGTCAGTAGATGGCAGCATTGGTTTAAAATTAAAAGGTGAAAATGTTGAAAACTACATGAATACATTTCCCAAGACCTTTAGCACAGGTCACAGGTCACTGGGACGCGTCTATTCTTTGACACGATCTGAACAGCGGTAAACTATTAATGCGACCTCAGTACAGTGACCGCAAATGGTAAACTAATTATCTTAACAAAAGTGCATCATTACTTAGCATTATGTTTGCTGTCTAAAGGGAAACAAAATGGTACAATTTAAGATTTTAAATGTTATCCGCATATATAGGACAAATAAAACATTGTTAATTTGTAAGAAACCTCAATGAAAACGGTGCAGGGTAAGTAATATTCGCTATTGTTATGAAAATGTGATAGAATCCTATAAAAATGTGGACGCATTTGGTCACCGTGACGTTACATTCTGACAGACATCACTAATATAATGTTTGGTCGGTAACATGGGTCTCCCAGTCCCTCCACTCTGCAGTAAACAGAACATAAATATTCTGGTATCCCGTTCCCACTGTATCCAATCAGGAGAGAACCCTAGATATCTTTACTTATTTCAAGAAATAACACCAAGTCCTTTTTAGCAATGACTTCACCAAATATATTCTCTAAGGAGTCCCTTTTAATACTGTAATACTGAAATGATTGGTTATGTGTGAGCCCCAGATAATGTGCTTCATACTGTACATAAAAATAAAAATAAAGTACAACCCAAAGAACAATGAAGCAAATGCTAACTTTTTTCTTTTTAAATGCAAAATGCCAAAATTAGGTAGGCCTATGGATGTAGTGCAAATATTTTTGTAATAAAAAGATAAAATATGGTGTAGTGTTTAAAGTGTCTAAAGTGAGTATTAAAGGTGAGTGTTTGTTTAAAGTGAGTGTGTTGGAAAGGCATTTGGTCCATAAAAATGAAAAGTAGAAAGACTTCACGTATCAAACACAGGAGTCGTTTCAAAAGTCAAGGGGGGGGGAAGGGGGTGATACAGGTGTATGGATCCAAAATGGTCCGGCCTGTCTTGACTGACTGCAGATGGGCCAATTAGGGGAGATGATGATAAAAAGTTCCACGAGGGGCGGGTTTTTAAACGGTGTCTTTGTACCGCTGCCTGATTCGTCCCGGTGATAAGAGAACACCTGCTGCCCAATTTGACATCAGATTAAGTATACAGCGCTACCTCCACAGGCATACCAGGAGCTCTGAATGTGGGCCAGAACTCTGCCAGACCCAGCTAGTAAAAAAAAAAAAAAACAGCCACCGCCAAAAAGAGAGAAAACCGATACACAATATCCAATCAGCGTCTGGGAAGTATATTGGACGTGGAGGGAACATTCCAATCCGTATTAAGTATGTTAGCTCTTTTCCTGCGCTATAAATCGGAGGTAAATTGGTGGGAGCTCGGATGGCTAAAGGCTCTGAGGGCACTGACAACATGTCTGGGTCATAATGGCCCATGAAAGTGCTTTGACATCGGTAATAGCCCGCATTCCGGCGTGTGGGAACGGTGCGCGGGTTTGACGGAAAGTGGTTTCCTTTCCCTTCGACCGCACTGACCCCGCCCCCCCCCCCCCCCCCCCCCCTCCCATTTTCTTCCAGACCGGACTGGAAGGGAGTCTCCCTTTCTTCTGTTTGGCAGCCCGTCCACCTCTCTCTCACATTTACATTTCGTCATTTAGCTGATGCTTTTATCCAAAGCGACTTACAAGTACTGTACGACAAGTCAGCAGGAAGGGTACAACTCTTACAGCTGAGTAACAATGTTCATCAAACAGTGCTGAAATTTGGGTGTTGCGTGCATAGTAGTAAAGAGACATATTAGTATAGTAGGAAGAGTGCATGATAGTATAAGACAGTAAGAAGGTTAGTTCTTTTTATTATTATTATTATTATTATTATTATTATTATTATTATTATTATTATTATTATTATTATTATTATTATTATTATTATTATTATTATTATTATTATTATTATTATTATTATTATTATTATTATTATTATTATTATTATTATTATTATTATTATTATTATTATTATTATTATTATTTTATTATTATTATTATTATTATTATTATTATTATTATTATTATTATTATTATTATTATTATTATTATTATTATTATTATTATTATTATTATTATTATTATTATTATTATTATTATTATTATTATTATTATTATTATTATTATTATTATTATTATTATTATTATTATTATTATTATTATTATTATTATTATTATTATTATTATTATTATTATTATTATTATTATTATTATTATTATTATTATTATTATTATTATTATTATTGTTATTATTATTATTGTTATTATTATTGTTATTATTATTATTATTATTATTATTATTATTATTATTATTATTATTATTATTATTATTATTATTATTATTATTATTATTATTATTATTATTATTATTATTATTATTATTATTATTATTATTATTATTATTATTATTATTATTATTATTATTATTATTATTATTATTATTATTATTATTATTATTATTATTATTATTATTATTATTATTATTATTATTATTATTATTATTATTATTATTATTATTATTATTATTATTATTATCATTATTATTATTATTATTATTATTATTATTATTATTATTATTATTATTATTATTATTATTATTATTATTATTATTATTATTATTATTATTATTATTATTATTATTATTATTATTATTATTATTATTATTATTATTATTATTATTATTATTATTATTATTATTATTATTATTATTATTATTATTATTATTATTATTATTATTATTATAAATTGTTTCTTCATTTCAAATATTGATTGAAGAAGTGTGTTTTAGATGACAGCGAAAGATTGGTCGGGTTTCAGCTGTCCAGTTCGTTCCACCACTGTGGAGCGAGGACCGAGAATCGGTGACTTTTATTTGATGACCCTCCCGGAGCTTGGATAGGAGTGGGTCTGAGGCGGCTATTCGCTCTCTCTCGTTCTCTCTCTATCCTGTTCTCTTCCATCTCTTTACCTGCCCGTGCATCCTGCTGTTTTTAATTTCTCTGCCGTCCGGTGAGGTGAGGCTTTTTTCCCTTATTTTTTCTTCTCCATGCGGGTGTGTGAAGAGTAGACGCAGTATGGCAGGGGTGTTTTCAGCAGTTCATAAATCGTGGCTTTTTTCATTGTCCCGGGGTCTCATTTATTATCCGCTTAGGTCCCCGGTGGAACCTCCTCTCCTTCTCCTCTGCATGTGGGAAGACTAAGCGCTGGTCTCCCTGGAGGGACTAGAGGTAAGTATCTCCTGGATTCTCCTAAATGCTACAGCATGTGTGGGATGGAGCCATGGATAAAAAAAATTAAAAGTCCCCACTGCCCTGTCTTACGGAAGCCGAGAACAGCCACGTCTTTATTTATTATTTGATTGGCGTTCTAAATCTAAGCAAATTAATAAAGGGAAGATGATTAAACAGAAGGTTTTGTAGATACAGTACTGAATTCTGCCATCCGGACACATGCAATTTGAAATATGATTATAGAATATAGAATATCAGGCCTATAAAATACCTTATTGGATCTATGGATCGGGCCAAATCTCCCCTTTCCAATGGCAGAGTTCAATCTGGATGTAGTATCACCAGGCGCCCCTGACAGTGCAGCAAGAACCGTGAAGGAAATCTACTGTAAGTACAGTTACTTTTTTATAAATGTATCTATGTATGTACATTTCTCTGCCATTTTTCATCAGACAAGAAACTAACTGCGTTCTGTTTTATGGCAATCATGTTCAGGTTTGTGGGATATGATCCCGAAAAATAAGATAAATAAAAAAAGTCACGCTAGAAGTCAGATGATTGACTTGAGCTGGGAAGTGTATTTTTTATAATTTTTTTTAGCCCTGGGTCTCTTCTCTCAAAAGACTACACTCAAGTTTGCGCCATTTTCCGACCCGATGCCCTGAGATTTCTATAAACTCATATTTCACTAATAACACTTAAAATCATTGGTAAACAAACGTAGTGCTGAAAATATACACTTTGACTGCTGCCAAGAGATGACCGTGATGGTGATGGAAGCGCTTGCGGCCACCCTGCCCCCCAAAAAATGCACAATTACTCAGTAGTATTAATATATTTTATACCCAGTTTAATCACCTGTGCATTGTATGTTACTATTGCACTTTACTGTTACATTTGCACTCTGGTTGGATGTTGTATTGTACTTGTGCTGTATAATGACAATACATTTTAAACAAATCAAATTTTGGTCAGTCGCAAATAGTTTCCGCACTACCTGTTGAACGGGTCAGCATGGTGCAGATGCAATGCCGACCCTCTGCTGTTTTGCACATGCCTCCTTCACCTTATAAGGAGCTGGCGGGCGTGTCTGTATGCAAATGCAGGTGTACGACAACACGCTTGCAGTTTAAGAATGAGTGATGTTTTTCATTTATGGGAACCCAGCTGTGAAGATTTTGGCCACTTACGGTAACAGAGACCGTTTCACGCGTTCAGGAATCCGGATTTTTGTAAATTTACAAAGGTACTTACCAACATGTTCGAGAATGAGGACCAAATTAGTTTTACTTTTAATGCTTCTGTTTTAGGTGTATGGTTTTATAACATCTTGCCAAAATGACTACAGTTGCAAATTAGCCAGCTGGCTAAAACTGGCACATTTACAGTAATGTTGATTAATGTGTATACTGTTATGATGAATTGAAAATGGGGGACCCTGATGTAAACAAGACAAAAGTCTTTCTCTGGTCTGCATCCCCTTAACAATTGTATGTATTGAGCTGTACTGTACTGTACCCATTCTGCAATCTGTTAATACAGTTTTCAATCAATCAATCAATCAATCAATCAATCAATCAATCAATCAATCAATCAATGTCCTTTTTAAATAAACTGAAACTGAAACATGAACCAGCTCGCAATCATCTCCGAGTTCTGCACATGGTTCTGGATAATTATCCCACCAAAACAAAAGTAGATTAATCCGTTATCACGAGAAAACGGACATTGTTTATCGGGATAACGAAATAATAAGTCCTTATCACTAGAAAACGTCAATAAAATAATAAATAAAGATGCGGCCGTTCTCGGCTTCCGTACTGATTAACCACTCAGCCGAGTACAAACACTTGAACTAATGTTCAACCAACTTGCGGATGACCTTTGACCTTGTAGCTATTGGTCCACTATATCTAACCAATTATCCAGTTGCGTCCATGTCATGCCCAGACAAGGGTCACATCAATAGTGGTCCCGTCTGAGTTCCCATCTGGCAATTAATGGTAAATGGACTGCATTTATATAGCGCATTTTAATGGGTCTTCCGACTCCCCAAAGGGCTTTACAATGCCTCACATTCACCATTCACTCACACACGCAGACACAGACGGCAAAGGCAGCCATGCAGGATGACCAACCAGCTCTTCTGGAGCAGTCAAGGGTTAGGTGTCTTTGCTCAAGGGCACTTCGACATGAAGTTGGCAGGAGCCGGAATTGAACCTGGAACCTTCAGATCACCAGACGACCGCTCTACCTCCTGAGCCACTGCTGCACCTACAACCGTTCCAATCCTTTCATCTCATCCAGGCCAGAGTTGAACTTGAAGTTCACTCCTTTCATCTCATCCAGGCCAAAGTTGAACTTGAAGTTCAAGCCTTTCATCTCATCCAGGCCAAAGTTGAACTTGAATTTCGTTTTCGTAATTATGGATGATAAACTAACATGGAAATCTCACATAGCACATGTTAAAAAAAAAGATGTCCAAGAGTATTTTTGTTATGAATAAAGTAAAGGATGTGTTAGAGTATGAGGCAATGAGAACACTCTACTGTTCACTCATCTCACCTTATCTTAGTTATTGTGTTGAAGTATGAGGGAATACTTATGGGTCTAATATAAAACCATTATATATGGGACATTCTACCGGATTGGTTGAAAGTCAAGGTTGGAAATATTTAGAAATTGTGTATGTTTATTCCCAAAACTTTGTCCGAATATATGTTGTAGTAACATATCTAAAGTACATATATCTAGTGAGCATACCGGCAATTTTTATATTGTATTTTCAGAATCTTTTGGAATGTTTTTCCTCTCAAAAAAATGGTCACTACCGAAACATAGTAATACACTATAGTAAAAAGGTGTTATATTAACCTGTTATGATTGTGTTTCCTTCCCTTCTCTAAAGAGTATTTTTGAAAATTCTTCTTGAAGGTTTTCACAATTAAATCAATACAAATTTAATTTGTACCAAATTTCTAAGTTCAATTGATACAATTAGATCAAAATCTAAAAGCAATCTTTCTCTGTAAAATGCACACACTGATCATATTGATTTCAGAGTTAATGATTGATGAAATTGAACGTAGATTTAACCAATCATTATCATAACATTTTAGTTTATAACTCAATATACTTAATTTTTTTTTACAAAACTGCATAATACATAAAAACATAATATTTAGCATAAAACCCCCAAAAGTTGACCTTAATGAAGAGAATATGTGTTCCATTCTTAAACACACAGATTTTCTGACTTTGGAACACATTTATTTCAAAATGATGGGATTTAACTACTTATCATTCCATTTTGTCACTACCGAAATGATCACATCACTACCGAAACTTTACCATATGTTTCGGTAGTGACTGTTTCGGTAGTAACAATTCGAGCTAACTTTGAGCATAACTAAATAATGCTAGTAAGCACATGACATACACATCTATGAAGAGGTGTACACACATAAAAACATAATATTTCGCATGAAACTCAAAAAAGTTTACTTAGGGCCTTTTCTCACTCACGTTTGGAGATCGAATCACTGCTCCCGAGAACGGGGGGGAGTGTTCTCACTCACCCCTTTTGCGATGTGAAACGGCGCTGATTAGTTTCACCCCCCGCTGAACGGGATCAGTTGGATTCGGCCCCGGGAGAACGGGGGGCGTGGTTTTGCGAGCTTGTACCTAAACACGGGCGTGGGCAGATAACACCACAGCAACAACTGGAGAATACCCACAAAAACAATATTTATGGGCAATTTGAGAGTTCAGACCTCAACCAAAAACAAGTGGATGAAAAACATGAAGCCACGTTACAAACTGTGACGTACGTGGGTTGGTCATTATCATTATTACTGTATTTGGAAGACCATGTGAACATCAGATTAGTATAATTAGTGTTATGTTATGTTTTGTATGTGTGTGTGTGTGAACATGAGAGCTGATGCTGTCTCTTCTTCTCTTCCTGTCAGGTGCTGCCCGTCCCTACACTGAAGAGTGCTGATTGCCTAATGAGTGACAGCTGAGGGCAATCACTTCGAGAGGGACGGGTGGACAAGTAGCTGACAGGACACACACGTCGGGGGCCTCACTGTGTCATTTTGCCAGTGACCAAGTGGAGTGAGGTTGCCTCTGCTTGCCACTATTGTGTGGGATTATCATTGTGCTAGTTTATACCAATTGCCACTGTGTATGGACTATTGATTATGTGCTGCCTGCGTGGACCATGTATATTGTTGGCCATTTTTTATTCATCCTACACTGTGAGCTACATGGTTAGAGTGGGGTTTTCTTTGTTCCCAGATTGCCAACCACGTGGCAGGTGGTTGTGTGGTTAGTGTTTGTTTGTGTTATATGTATGTCTTGTTTGTCCTCCCCTACCTTTTCCCCTGTGCACCATGGAGGAGGTTTAAATCCCTACCTCTATTTAAATACATAATTTACTATTTGGAAAACGTCTTGTGTTGTGTCTTTTTTACCTACCTGGGACATTGTTTTGAACGCATTTACTGAGAGAGGCTGCTTTTGCTCATGTGCAGCCATCTCCAGTTGTTATTCTGTGTGGTCCTTAGACCTTCGTACATGACACAAACGCACAGCACTTCCCTAACTACTGATAGCTCCCGATATCATCAGTTTGGTGCTGGCTAACTAGCGTGAGCTAACGTTAGCTTCTAGCCACAATGCTATACGGTTATAATGGCATATTCCATTGACGTTAGCATGCAGCTAACAATGTAGCTACCGATCTTTTTTTAGACTAAACTATCCGCTCTTGGTGGTCACTTGTGTTGATGTTAGTTTTGTTTCATCAACAAATGACAGGCAGAACACACAGTGAATGTATCCGTTTTGTTTATTGCACTTTTATTAGACTTTGCTGAAAAAGAAGTGCTGCAATGGGTAAATAGGCAAAGATGGTGGCGCCCGGCGCCGCCTTGTTGACTTTCTTTGCAGGAAACGTGACAGGAACGTGACATCATCGCCTACGGCAAGCGTAAACGCTCAAAAGGCAAACCGTAAACAGAACCCGGAACGAAACAAGACTGCAGTGTGTACGCAAACTAGAGGGGGGAGAGGGGGGGGGGGGAGTTCGAATCAGATCTCGGAACGGGGGCAGAACGGAACGGAATAGAAACAAATAGGGTGAGTGAGAAAGGGCCCTTAATTGAAGAGAATTATGTGTTCGGTGGTGACAATTCTTAAAGTTACACACCGATTTTCAGACTTTGGAACACATTTATTTAAAAAGAACAATACATTTTAAATACATTTAACCAATCATTATCATAACATTTTAGTTCATAACTCAATATACTTAATTTCTGTACAAAACACAGAGTGTTTCGGTAGTGACTGCATAATACATAAAAACATAATATTTAGCATAAAACCCCCAAAAGTTTACTTTATTGAAGAGAATATGTGTTCCATTCTTAAAGTTACACACTGATTTTCAAACTTTGGAACACGTTTATTTCAAAATGATGGGATTTAACTACTTACCATTTCCTTTTGTCACCACCGAAATTATCACATCCCTACCGAAACGTTACCATATGTTTCGGTAGTGACTGTTTCGGTAGTGACAATTCTGGCTAACTTTGAGCATAACTAAAGAATGCTAGCAAGCACATGGCATACACATCTTTGAAGAGGTGTACACACATAAAAACATAATATTCCGCATGAAACCCCAAAAAGTTTACTTAATTGAAGAGAATATGTGTGTGGTGACAATTCTTAAAGTTACACACCGATTTTCAGACTTTGGAACACATTTATTTCAAAAGTATGGGATTTAGCTAATAACCATGCAGCCATGACGGACAGGGAGGCAGTGTCAATGCCTGGTCAAAAATGCAGGGGTGTGGCTAAAAACCAGACTCAGCCAATGGACTAAAACTCCTGTGTTTCGGTAGTGACATGAAAACTAGGGACAAGATTTTTTTAGTAAAAATTAAACCCACGATAAATCTAAATCTTTCAACTTCTGTTTAAACTTAATCATGAAGATCTTTGAAATTACACCATTGAACTAAATCTAAAAAAGAAAAAAAAGTGTTATCTACATACATTTAAATTTACGGGTCAGGGTTTGGGACAGCTACTTCCCAATAGAAAGTACCCTATAAATGATGATTTTGTATATATTTAGCTCATCACAATCTGTAATGCCTTGGGTTTAAATAGATCATAACATATTATTAGTAAATATCTATGTCTGAATACTTAATTGTTTTGTTTAGGGATGTCCGATATTATCGGCCTATCGATATTGGCATTCAAATGTGATATCGGAAAATATCGGTATCGGCTTTCAAAGATTTTATTTTTTTAAATTTTTATAATTTTCTTTACATTTTTATAACCTTTATTTACCCAGGCAAGCAAGTAAGAACAAATTCTGATTTTATTTATTGTCAAAAGTATGCATAATGTTGTGTTAATTCCACAACAAGATATATGAATGAATGAATGAATGAATGAATGAATGAATGAATGAATGAAAACTTTATTTAACAGATTGCAGAATGGGTACAATACAGTACGGCTCAATACATACAATTGGTAAGGGGATGCAGACCTGAGAAAGACGTTAGTCTTGTTTCCATCAGGGTCCCCCATTTTCAATTCATATTGACATTTATGACATACACAACATACATGACATTTATGGCATAGGGACATATAGGTATTTAGTACTGATACTGTTGTGAAGGGCCAGATTAAACCGAATATATATATTTATTTATATATATATATATTTAATTGTATTTGTATATTCTCTAATATTCCCTGATATCCCTTGTATATTCCTTGTACAATATGCATTGAATATCCATTCTAGCCTACTGAACATCCCATAATAGTCTCCATTCTACTATTGGTCGAGACCTTGGTGCCAGGCTGCCATACCCCTCAGACCCAGTTCAAACGTACCGCTCCACATGTACGAACAAGTCCTAGTTCCGCGTAGGAATCTGGCTACCGCACCACTAATGGGACTATTTGTTCATAGTGCGTATATATACTGCGCTACTAAAGTAGGACTTCCTTTTCAGTCCAGTTTCTTACCCTCCAATAGAGTCACAGACGTAAAGCCTCCCCGCGACGCCACGTGTGGGAGTAAGGCCAAGTTCGCCTACCATCGGTATTGAGACATCGTGTATATTAATATTTGAATAGTCATATTTGGCACTATATCGTCGAGTTGGACGTAGTCTATTAAGCTAATAATAGTCTGTTAATATATAGTGCTTCGTGCGGTGAGAATACTACCGTAGTCAGTACCCCATCGTTTCGGGCAGAGGACTGGCTGCTTACCCAGGGTGGTTGACCCCATGTGAAGCTGCACCCGAGGAGCCCCAGAGCCGACGAGCGAGTGGACCTGTATACCGGATTATTCTACCGACGACAGCCCGCCTTCCCAGGCACGGATTATGCTTTGTATACTTTGATTATTCCATGGATAAAGACCCCCGACACTGCCGTGTGTTGGAACCCCCCCCCCTGGAGAGGACGCAAGGTGAGGAGACGCTCTGCAAGACGAGGTCGCTTCACGTCTCTCCCCCGTGGACCGGAGAGAGCCGGCCCACAAAGAGTCCACCTGCTTTCATCTGTGGTCCAAGGATCGCCGGCGCATTGAACGGCACTACAGTGGGTTCACCTGGGATACCCTTGGCCGGACGAGGCAGCCGGATTCTACCCCCCCCCCCCCCCCTCCTACTCCTGTCGGCTTACAAGCGACCGGATTAACCCCCCCTTAGTGTATCTAGTATATAATCATTAAAGTATCATTGCTGTTATTCCTTAACTATTCCAGGTCGTATATTTACCACCTGCGCCTTCAGAGATTGGACATTCTCTATTGATATGCCGACGAATACTCTTTGCCATAAAAGTGCATACTATTTCAATTCATAAATGTAATTAAGTGATTAAGTGCTTGCTCTACACACCATTGCTGTGTAGTAATAAACGCATACTTCGACTTCGTACATTTGTGTTGGATCCGTTTCATCTACGTGAGAGTGTTTATGATAATATATTTATGCCGTGTACTGGGTGGCCGAATATTAAGTACAAAGGTAGTGGTAGTAAGTATCATATCTAGTAATACAGTCAGGGAATTGTACCCCTCAGTTACAATTGGTCCTTCGAGCCGGAGGGTAATTAGTGTAATATTAATATAGTGTTATTAATATTGAAATGGCCTATGATGAACACTCCACGAAACGATCCTCCTAACCAACGCCCGCAGCGCGAACGACGGCTCCCTCAGTACTTAGAGGCTTACGCTGTCAGTCAACAACCTAGTCTTCTACTAACAGTAAACGCGGTAAAACTAGAAAGTAAAAGTATGTCTAACCCCAACGCCCAGACTACCCCGACCATAGAGGCCCCTACGGGCTCTAATGTAACTGACCAAGTTCACGGTGGGGACCAGTGGGAACCAGACATGACTTCACACCCCGCCAGTACTGAAGAAGTAGTCCCCGATGAGTCCCGGGAGGAATACAACGCTACCGAGAGAGAACTCGGCACGGAAGAAGACGGGGAGAGCACCGTGGAGATAGAGCTCCAAGGCTCCGCAAGGAGTACCCCGAGGGAAGGCTCCCCTATACAACCGCCTTCTCCCAGCGAGGCAGAGAGGACCCTACAGCAGGCCTTCCTCATCAGCCTGAACGCCGCTGCTGAACGCGACCGACTGCAGATCCAGCAGCGAAGCGAACACGAGCAGATACGTCTAGAAATAAGACGCATTCAGATGGAAGAGAATGTGGCCCGAGAACGAGCCGGTGCTCAACGGGACGCAGCGCGCGACAGACAGCAGTCGCAACTAATAGAACAGCTGATCAGACGGACAACACCCTCTCCAGGAACTCGTCTAGACACACCTCCAGGGCGGCATCCCCTAGCCGAGTAAACAACCCTGAACTTGACCAACAGACGAGGTCTATACCCCCCACAGACCACCTCCCCCCACCGGTCCAAGCGAGACCTAGCAACCGGGAAGGAGCAGCATATCCTGTGGAGAGGCTAAACCAGAGACTACAAGCACTGGATGACCTAACTGAAGACGAAGAGGAAGAGGAGGAGAACCACGCCCGAAGACAGCACAGTACTCTACCGGACCAGGAGGTCCGGTACAGCCCAGGCTATACCCCCGCGGAGCTGCGCTACAGACCCCCGACTCTATACACGGGTGAGCACGACGCACGACCCGCACCGAGGAACAGCACCTGGACAAGCGGGCCATGGTACACTGCCGGTACCAGCCCATACCAAGGAGCGGGAGGAGACTCGCCTAGGAGGCCTCTCCCCCAACGCTCGCCGATGTATCCACAGTCAGCGTCATACATTGGCACGCCTATGGTACCCGACTTCACCCAAGAGAACCGGGCCCAGTATACAGAACTCCGCATGTGTCTGGAGACCATGTTGGTGGATGTATTGGATGAACGCCACAAATACGCCATCCTACTGAAGCACTTAAAGGTACCCCGCGCACATAATATAGCGCTCGCCTACGCGACTTCCACCACCCCATACACAGCAGCGCTGGTAGCACTGGACCAGAGGTATGGGCGCATATGGGATTACGTGATCCAGGAGATCCGACACATCGACCGCTTACCCCCAGCAATAGACAATCGAGCACTGGACGACCTGTCCATCAGAGTGCAGTCCCTGGTAGGGATGTTGGGAGCGCAAAGAGAGAAGGGGAGGCATGAACTTTACGCCAACTCAAATGTGGAAAGGATTCTGGAGAAGCTGCCGCCCGCTCGTCAGGAGCGCTTTAGGCGGCAGATTGATTGATTGATTGAAAACTTTATTAACAGATTGCAGAATGGGTACAATACAGTACAGCTCAATACACACAGAGACCCGAATGGCCCCGAACCGAACCTCCTCGATCTAGCAGACTTCCTGGCGAGAGAAGTCAGCAGCCTACGGCTAGATACATTCGGACGGAGCACCCCTGGCTCCAGAGAAGGAACCAGACGACTAAATGATGGAAGAAGATCGGTGACTGTGATGCACCAATCGGAGTCAGTACCGAGCAGCAGGAGCCACAGTACCCCCTCCAGAACGGAGAAGTGGAAGATAGTGTGCCCCTACTGTGAGAAAGAACACTGGCTAGCGCAATGTGACTCCTTCCCCAAGCTGAACGCGGAGGAAGCAGGTCAATGGATAAAGTCCAACAAGCGCTGTTTTCGCTGTGCACGCTCACACATGGCAGCCGAATGCCGCTTAAAGAAAAGGTGCACCAAGTGCGATGGAGCCCATCTGGACATACTTCACGACAGTAACAGACGGCGCCCTTCACCTGCACCATCCAGCCGCAAAGCGAGCGTCATGTACATCGATCCCGCCAGCAGCAGTGGAGCCCGAGTACTCCTAAAAGTAGTGCGTGTGACACTAAGCTACCAGAATAAAGTCCTGGACACTTACGCCGTCCTCGATGACGGGTCAGAGAAGACCCTGCTGCTCGCCTCCGCTGCGGCCCAGCTAGGGCTGCGGGGAAGCGAAACCCAAATGACAATTCGGACAATAAGACGAGATTTGAAGACGATAAAGGGCGAGAATGTCTCATTCTCTATCGCAGCAAGCGGCCAGCCTGAGCGACGGTACCAGATTACAGACGCTTTCACCAGCCAAGAAATAGGACTGTCGCGGTACACATACCCCGTCGCCAAGCTGATGGAGAAATATGTACATCTGCGCAAGTTACCGATCCCGCTCATAGACAATGCTATGCCGACCCTGTTGATAGGCTCCGACCATGCCGACCTCATTGTCCCGATAGACCGGGTTCATACCGGACCCCGAGGCTGTCCTGCAGCAGTCGAGACCCGTTTGGGATGGACTCTCCAAGGCCCGCTCGCCAAATCTCTCAACCGAAGTACAGCCACTAGATGTCTCCACTCCCGAGTCACAGAGGGAGAAACCGCACTCCTGCAACACGTAGAGCGGCTATGGACCTTGGAACAAATGCCCTTTAAGAACGGAAAGAAAGACATTCGCTCTAAAGATGACATTTACGCCATTCACCTCCTCGAGACAGGGACCAAGAGAGTCCCGGTCAACGGCGTGTTGAGATACGCCACGCGACTCCTGCGGCGAGAAGGAATGCCTACTTTCCACGCCAAGACAGACGCCACAGAACGGTACCTGCTGAACACGGAGCGGCGCTTAGCCAAGAACCCCGCCCAAGAGAGTGTATACCGCGCTGAGATTGAGAAGCTCATCACAGCGGGACACGTCACAAAGATGGACATTAAAGAGGCTGACCAGACCACTGAATCGTGGTACGTGCCCCACCACAAGGTCCATCACAACGGTAAAGACCGCATAGTATTTAACTGCAGCTACCAGATCGGATCCCAAAATCTAAATAAAGAGTTACTGCCCGGTCCCACACTCGGCCCCTCCCTACTCGGCGTTCTACTCCGCTTCCGCCAAGAAAAGGTGGCCATCAGCGGGGACATTAAAGGAATGTTCCTGCAGGTGAGATTAGTAGAGGCGGACAAGCCCCTGTTACGGTTCCTATGGAGAGAGAAGCCAGGAGATGAGCACCCAGCCATCTACCAATGGGAAGTCCTCCCCTTCGGAACGACGTGCAGCCCCTGCTGTGCTACATTTGCACTACAGAAACATGTAGCAGAGGACCCAGCAGCGGACGAAGAGGTCCGACACAGCGTAAAGAACAGCTTCTACGTAGACAACTGTCTACAAAGCCTTTCAACCCAAGAAGAAGCCGAGGCTCTCCTGATTAAACTCCGCGCCTCATTGATCAAAGGCGGCTTTGATCTCAGGCAGTGGGCCAGCAGCGATCCGCAAGTACTGCGCAGCCTCTCCTCCGAGGACAAGGCAGCCAGCAGCGAGACCTGGATGGCTACAATCCCGGGAGAAGCCCAGGAGATGACCCTGGGATTGGTGTGGCGATTCAAAACAGATTCGCTTCACTACAGACACAAGCCCCTGACTACGGAGCAGGGAAGGCCGGCGGCGGCGCCGACCACCAGACGGAGTGTGTACACAACACTCGCCCGACAATATGACCCGCTAGGATGTATTCTACCGTACACCACCAGGGCAAAAATGATTGTACGAGCATTGTGGGACAAGGACCAGGGCTGGGACGACCCCATTCCCGCACACCTTGCATCCACCTGGAGAGAGTGGGAGATGGAGCTCCACTCACTCCCAGGCGTTAATATGCGCCGAAGCTACTTCCCACCCACGGTGAGGCCAGAGACATGTAAAATGGACTTACACGTCTTCAGTGACGCCTCAGAGGTCGCATACGGATCAGTAGCCTACTTGCGGGCCCAAGACCAGGGGGGAGAGATCTACACAGCATTTGTCCTCGCCCGCTCGAGAATAGCCCCACGCAAGCAACAATCTATCCCACGTCTAGAGCTCTGCGCAGCCCTAGCCGGAGCGCACCTAGCCACGCTCATCCAACGTGAGCTCACCATACCGGTGTCTAGAACAATCCTGTGGTCAGATTCCACGACGGTACTCGCCTGGATCAAATCGGACTCATGCAAGTACAAAGTCTTCGTGGGAGTCAGAGTCACCGAGATTCAAGACTTAACCGAAGAGTTAACCGAAGAAACAGAGTGGCGCTACGTTGATACAAAACAGAACCCAGCTGACGTCATCACCCGGGGGATGCCCCTGGATGACCTCACCCGTCGCAATGTCTACAGTGACGGCCCCGCATTCCTAAGACTCCCGGAAGGACAGTGGCCCATGCCTATCCCGAGGGAAGCAAGTCCAGAGGAGGTGGAGAATAAGAAGTCTGTGTTCTGTGGATTGAGCACCGTAGCCTCCACCGACCCTAACATAGACGATTGCACGTCCATAGAGAGTGCACAACAAAGAACATTCCTGTGGTACCACCCGGAGTGCAAGTCCCCCGCTGATATGTCAGCAGCTAACTACGAGGAAGCAGAATTGCTTCTACTGCAGCGAGCCCAGAGAGACTCGTTCCCCGATGAATTGGCCTGTCTACAGGGAGGAAAGCCCGTCCCATCCGACAGCAGATTAATTCACCTGGCCCCCGAGAGCGACGCTCATACCCTCATCAGAGTGGGTGGTCGCCTACGCAGAGCCCCCAATCTACCGGATGACATTAAATACCCGATCGTATTGAACAGCCGACACAAGGTCACAGAGCTGATTATAAAGAAATACGATGAGGATGTACATCACGCAGGAGCAGAAAGAGTCTTCGCGGAAATCAGACGTCGTTACTGGATCCTACAAGGAAGAGAGGCGGTACGACGCTTCCAGCGAACATGTCTAGACTGCCGCAAGTGGCGCGCGCAGCCCAGCATACCAAGGATGGCTGACCTTCCTCCATGTCGCCTCCGAATCGGTGACAAGCCATTCCACTCAACGGGTATGGACTGCTTTGGCCCGCTGCACATAAAGAAAGGAAGAGGAACCGAGAAGCGGTGGGGTATTGTATTCAAATGCATGACCACCAGAGCGATACACATCGAGCTTCTCCCGACCATGAGCACAGACTCATTCCTTATGGCCTTCCGAAGATTCACATCACGGAAAGGAAGACCGTCTACCCTATTGTCCGATCATGGGACAAACTTCAAAGGCGGCGAAAGAGAGCTGAGAGAGAGCTTCCAAGCTATGGGCCCAGAACTTAAGACCCACCTCGCTCCAGCACAGGTTGATTTCCAATTCAACCCCCCAAACGCACCCCACTTCGGTGGCACTTGGGAACGAGAAGTGCGCTCCATAAAGACAGCCCTGTACGCAGTACTTGGGGCCCAGACTGTGGCGGAAGAAGTCCTAATGACAGTCCTCACGGAGATTGAGGGAGTACTTAACTCGAAGCCCCTCGGATATGTCTCCAGTGATGTGGCGGATATCGACCCAGTTACCCCCAACACACTCCTGATGGGGCGGCTAGATCCTGCATTACCCCAGACAATGTACCGGCCTGAAGAAGCGAACGGCCGACGAATGTGGAGGTACAGCCAAGTATTAGCCGACAAGTTTTGGAACAGTTTCCTACTGCACTACCTACCGTCTCTACAGACCCGCCAGAAGTGGGTAAAGGAGAGAGACAATTTGACAGAAGGAACAGTCGTCATGATTATTGATCAATCACTGCCCAGAGCTATGTGGCCGGCCGGCCGCGTAAGCAAAGTGATCACCGGTGCCGACGGCAAGGTCCGAGCAGCTGAAGTGCTCGTCCAGGGTCGCACTTACACCCGTCCCGTGGCGAGGCTCATAGAACTGCCTCGACTCCCAGACACAATCGATGATGACCATGACCCTACAACCCTATGACTTTGTGAAGTTGACTGACCCCTACAGCAAACCCTTATGTGTAAATAGACAACGCGATTAATCTGTCTCTGTTTAACTGATTAGGTCTGGGACCTATTCAGGGGGTGGCTGTTGTGAAGGGCCAGATTAAACCGAATATATATATTTATTTATATATATATATTTAATTGTATTTGTATATTCTCTAATATTCCCTGATATCCCTTGTATATTCCTTGTACAATATGCATTGAATATCCATTCTAGCCTACTGAACATCCCATAATAGTCTCCATTCTACTATTGGTCGAGACCTTGGTGCCAGGCTGCCATACCCCTCAGACCCAGTTCAAACGTACCGCTCCACATGTACGAACAAGTCCTAGTTCCGCGTAGGAATCTGGCTACCGCACCACTAATGGGACTATTTGTTCATAGTGCGTATATATACTGCGCTACTAAAGTAGGACTTCCTTTTCAGTCCAGTTTCTTACCCTCCAATAGAGTCACAGACGTAAAGCCTCCCCGCGACGCCACGTGTGGGAGTAAGGCCAAGTTCGCCTACCATCGGTATTGAGACATCGTGTATATTAATATTTGAATAGTCATATTTGGCACTATATCGTCGAGTTGGACGTAGTCTATTAAGCTAATAATAGTCTGTTAATATATAGTGCTTCGTGCGGTGAGAATACTACCGTAGTCAGTACCCCATCGTTTCGGGCAGAGGACTGGCTGCTTACCCAGGGTGGTTGACCCCATGTGAAGCTGCACCCGAGGAGCCCCAGAGCCGACGAGCGAGTGGACCTGTATACCGGATTATTCTACCGACGACAGCCCGCCTTCCCAGGCACGGATTATGCTTTGTATACTTTGATTATTCCATGGATAAAGACCCCCGACACTGCCGTGTGTTGGAACCCCCCCCCCTGGAGAGGACGCAAGGTGAGGAGACGCTCTGCAAGACGAGGTCGCTTCACGTCTCTCCCCCGTGGACCGGAGAGAGCCGGCCCACAAAGAGTCCACCTGCTTTCATCTGTGGTCCAAGGATCGCCGGCGCATTGAACGGCACTACAGTGGGTTCACCTGGGATACCCTTGGCCGGACGAGGCAGCCGGATTCTACCCCCCCCCCCCCCCCTCCTACTCCTGTCGGCTTACAAGCGACCGGATTAACCCCCCCTTAGTGTATCTAGTATATAATCATTAAAGTATCATTGCTGTTATTCCTTAACTATTCCAGGTCGTATATTTACCACCTGCGCCTTCAGAGATTGGACATTCTCTATTGATATACCGACGAATACTCTTTGCCATAAAAGTGCATACTATTTCAATTCATAAATGTAATTAAGTGATTAAGTGCTTGCTCTACACACCATTGCTGTGTAGTAATAAACGCATACTTCGACTTCGTACATTTGTGTTGGATCCGTTTCATCTACGTGAGAGTGTTTATGATAATATATTTATGCCGTGTACTGGGTGGCCGAATATTAAGTACAAAGGTAGTGGTAGTAAGTATCATATCTAGTAATACAGTCAGGGAATTGTACCCCTCAGTTACAGATACATTTGTGACATAAACGGTATTCAAATATACAGATCCTGACAGAGTATATACATATGATACATATGATACATATGATACATATGATACATATGATGGGGAGGGGACTGTACATTAGGAGGGGGTGGGTGGGTGGGAGAGAAATAAACATACGGCGGGGAGGGGATATATACATGCGGTGGGGAGGAGACTGTCTATTAGGAGGTGGTGGGGGTTTTGGGCATTTACGGTGGCCAGTTTCGAATTGCAGCCTCCCGTAGGTGCTCTTTAAGAGTGGTTTTGAATGTGGGCAGGGATTCACATTCCTTTACAGCTTTATATGTAATGTTAATTACCTGAAATTATTCAGTTTTTTGGGGGGGAAACCCTGCATATATCGGTATCGGTTGATATCGGTATCGGAAATTAAGAGTTGGACAATATCGGTATATCGGTCGGTAAAAAAGCCAATATCGAGCATCCCTAGTTTTGTTAAATCGTTTTTGTTGTTGTGGGACCGCACTTTGAACTAATTCGGTAGAATGCCCCATATAATACAGAAGAGGGCTGTAAGAATCACACATAAAGTGAATTATCGAGAACACAGAAACATTATTTATTAAATCTAGAATAGTTAAACTTGAAGACATGGTTAAGTTTCAAACAGTGTTAATTATGTTTAGGGCAAGAAATAAGATACTGCCAGAAAAGTTACAACATCTTTTTCATTTAGAAAGTGAGTTTAGTAGGAGGAAATACAATTTTAAACATCAGTTTGCATGTATACCACACCAGATGTGTCCTTCAGTTATTGATGTGAGTTGTGGAATTCTGAGCTTAGGGGATGTAATAGTGTTTGTCAATTCAAAAATAATTATAAAAAATATATATTTAGTCAGTATGAGATTCAAATCTGAATAGTGAGATATTTTCTTTTCTTTATTATTATTATTATTATTATTATTATTATTATTATTATTATTATTATTATTATTATTATTATTATTATTATTATTATTATTATTATTATTATTATTATTATTATTATTATTATTATTATTATTATTATTTTTTTTTTTTTTTTTTTTTAATCTGTGGATTGTTTGTTTCTTTGTATATGGTATGAATTATTATTTTGTGTAAATTAGGTTGTACGCCGACCATCAAGTGATACTTGTTTAGTTTAGAAATAGGGGGCATGGTAACCATAAGATCTATTCTTCTTCCTGCTCCTTTTGCCCATGGTAGAACTGTATTTATGATTTTGTATGAAAACTGTATGATTGTATAATTGCTTCCATGTGGCAAATAAAACTGAATCTGAATCTGAATCTCAAGTGTGGCGCGTATTGCGTATTGTCTGTTCGGCAATTTTAATCGCCCCTTCTGCTGACTGATATTGGAGGAGAATACTCCTAGTTGGTCTCCTGGCTCAAACCAGCCTCTATATACAGCCTGATATATTATAACGCTCAGTTCTGTGAGACTATGAGTTGTCAGGATACCCGGTGGGTGGGGGGGGGGGGGCTCTATCCTCAGAAGCAGCGGTCGATGCCCCCGTCCTGAATTTACACTTCACACCGCGCTGCGCCACGCCACGCCACGTGGGGAAGGAGACGGAGCTGCAGAGCGGTTTGATCTTTGCCAGGTTCCCCCTGGAGGAGAGGCCTGTGGTGTCGACTCGCGCCCAGATGAAAGGGGAGAGCGGAACGGGGTGAAGCGCTGATAGGAAAGAGAAAGGTTTTTGATATATCGCTGTTACTCACATCGGGGACATCTCGCCTCGGACGTCGGGAAGAACTACCCCACCGCTCGTCTGTGCGGGGAGTGATAGAGAGCCGCCCTGGCGACTTCTCCTTGAGTGTCATCTTTGATCCTTGCGGAAAACGTGCCGCCATGAAGACGTCCTTCCGGTTTGATTTTCCATGATGGACAATGGAGGAGTGTACAGTAGAAAGTGATCATCGCCCGCCCTACAAATGACGCCCCGCGGTCGTGTCGCTGCAACTCAAAAAACATCACGTGCCGCAGTGCATATTCGCCCTATTTGGAATCACTGAGCCACAGCTACAGTGTGTCTGTTTACTTTTGACTTTTTGTCATGCAAATAGCCATCCATTTGCCAGAAGAAACGGACAAATATGGAACGGCGCCTGTGTTGGATTTGGTTTCCAGTTCTGTTGGGGTGAGGGTGTAATTGGGAAACGGCGCGGAGCCATGGATAGTCCCACGCAGGGCTTTCTCACACCCCAGGACCCTGGAGGCCAGGGCAGCCATGGCGCTTGGCAGGGCCTGGAGTCTGCTCCTCCACTTAAGTCTGTCTGTAGTCAGTCCAGGACCCAAGCCAGTCAATACTGTCAGGGACCCCACTGACTAGGAAAGAAAGAGTGGTGTGTGTGTGACTGTGTGTGTATGTGTGTGCATGTGTGTGTATATCTGCGTGTGTGAGTATTTTTGTGCTTGCTTGTATATGTGCAATATATATATATATATATATATATATATATATATATATATATCTGTGTGTGTGCATGCGTGTAGCCTATATCTGTGTGTTTGTGTGCGTTTGTGCATGTGTGCTTGCTTGTGTATGTGTGTATATATGTGTGTGTGTGCATGTGAGTGCACGTGAGCAGTTGAAACACAGCGTTGTTCCATTGTTCCCTCACCTCATATGAGAACATCACTTCATACCAACAGGGAAGTGAGAGGAGGAGGGGACGGTGACGGGGTCACAGCGGAGAGATGATCCTTCTCTTTATCCTCCTTTGACTCCCTGGCGTAACCCGCTTCATGTTTTGTTCAACCGATGTAATTTGTTTGTGTATCAGATGCTTTAACTGTGGAGGCAGCAGCCAGGGAGCCTGCTTTAATTTCAGCTCATGTTTATTCAGGAATTATGCAGGGCAAAAAGGAGGTTCACTCCCTCTCTGTGTGTGTGTTTTGGGTGTCTATCTGTGTGTTTTGTGTGTTCTGTGTAGAAAGTTGAGGAGGGAGAGAGAGAGAGAGAGAGATAGAAAGAGAGAGAGAGAGAGAGAGAGAGAGAGAGAGAGAGAGAGAGAGAGAGAGAGAGAGCGAGAACGAGAACCGACCAGGATAATGAACGGACGAGAGAGGAAAGGACAGATCCCTGTCGCCACATCCAGTGTTTCAGTCTCTCATTCATATTCAGTAGCGGCCAGTGGCACCGGCAACGCAGGCATCCGCCTTGGGTGCCAACTGTTCAAGGACATCAGACAATGCTTTCTTTTGCCACCCCCCTCACGTGACGGGGGCCCCACCCCCCACGGTGTGTGTCTGTCATCTCACGCAAACAAACAGCATCACAGGAAAGCCTAATTACAATGATAGCGACATCATCATTCCAACAGCTGCATGTCACAAATAGGTCGGGTGAGAGTCAGGTTTGCAGTCGCAGTATGGAAACGAAAAGAAGAGAGGAGAGAGAGATGAAGGCATCGGGACGTTCGGGACGAATCCCGATGGGCCGGAAGTCAAGTGGGCTGGTCCAAAAAGAAAAAAAATATTTATTTTTAATTTTTTTTGTAACTTATTTTTTTTTTTTGGGTGGGGGGTTCGACTGGTCCATTTAGTCCACTCCGATCGGCCCACTTTGGCAGGGTAGGGCTTCAGTCATTTCAGTCATCTCCCAGGCTACATGGTCTGTACGGCGGGCCGGTGTGGGCCAGTGTGAGTTGGTGTGTGGGCCATTAATGTGGGCCGGTGTGTGGGCCAGTGTGTGGGCCAGTGTGTGAGTCGGTGTGTGGGCCAGTGTGTGAGTCGGTGTGTGGGCCACTAATGTGGGCCGGTATGTGGGCCGGTGTGTGGGCCAGTGTGTGGGCCAGTGTGTGGGCCAGTGTGTGGGCCAGTGTGTGGGCCAGAGTGTGGGCTGGTGTGTGGGCTGGTGTGTGGGCCAGTGTGTGGGCCGGTGTGTGGGCCAGTGTGTGGCCAGTGTGAGGGCCGGTGTGTGGGCCGGTGTGTGGGCTGGCAGTGGCGCTGGCAGGATAAAATTCCATAGTACGCATGCTCGCTCGCACAGAAACAGTCCATCCAGATGATGTAGCCTACACAGCGCTCTACTACAGATACACTACCCAGAGCGCAACGACACACATAGGTGACAATAGTGTGTGTGCGAGCGTGTGTGCGTGCGGGCCGGAGCGACTCTGAATGTCTCAGGCTGAATTTGTGTCCCAGCCTATCCGTGACATCGAACGAGAGAAACCCAATGCCATTTGGAGCATACCGCGTAGCCTAATTCTCCTAATTCTCTCACACCGTAGCCTATTCTCTGACAATATAAGCCTTCAGAGAGGTTTTTTGTTGTCCTTTTAATGAAGGAATACTCTCCAAATCAGATAACACGGACGATTGCTTCTACTGTGCTGCCTGCCATTGCTGTTTGAATGAAGATTCGCTTCTGTGTCGTCAAATGTTGTGCTTAGTGAACAACGTGAGGCTGCCTGGAGGCTTGTATCCTTTCGGCAAGCAACAAACCCTTCCGCGTTGCTCTGATTGGCCGAGCGCGCACATGCGCATGAGCCGCGACAAGCCCCTCAGCCAGGCAGGAATACTAAGCTCCGCTTAACGCAATTTATACAAATGGAAGTATTGATTTCGGCGTAACCAATCATTAAAAAAATATACCGTTAACTGGAATATGTTGTTTCTTTACACATATGTTGGATTATGTAATTGGTTTGTCAGACAGACAGACAGACAGACAGACAGACAGACAGACAGACAGACAGACAGACAGACAGACAGACAGACAGACAGACAGACAGACAGACAGACAGACAGACAGACAGACAGACAGACAGACAGACAGACAGACAGACAGACAGACAGACAGACAGACAGACAGACAGACAGACAGACAGACAGACAGACAGACAGACAGACAGACAGACAGACAGACAGACAGACAGACAGACAGACAGACAGACAGACAGACAGACAGACAGACAGACAGACAGACAGACAGACAGACAGACAGACAGACAGACAGACAGACAGACAGACAGACAGACAGACAGACAGACAGACAGACAGACAGACAGACAGACAGACAGACAGACAGACAGACAGACAGACAGACAGACAGACAGACAGACAGACAGACAGACAGACAGACAGACAGACAGACAGACAGACAGACAGACAGACAGACAGACAGACAGACAGACAGACAGACAGACAGACAGACAGACAGACAGACAGACAGACAGACAGACAGACAGACAGACAGACAGACAGACAGACAGACAGACAGACAGACAGACAGACAGACAGACAGACAGACAGACAGACAGACAGACAGACAGACAGACAGACAGACAGACAGACAGACAGACAGACAGACAGACAGACAGACAGACAGACAGACAGACAGACAGACAGACAGACAGACAGACAGACAGACAGACAGACAGACAGACAGACAGACAGACAGACAGACAGACAGACAGACAGACAGACAGACAGACAGACAGACAGAAGCTACAATAATGTAGATTTTCTAGTAGGCTATATGTAGCAAGTGTTAAAGGTGCTGTAAGTGGTATTTACTTTGTTAAAATAAGCACATCTCGACACGGCCAGGTCTATTTCTTTCACACAAGCAATTTATTGTAATTACTTAAAGGTGCTATATGTGGTATTTTCTTAATAAGTGGTCTACACGTTGAAATAATAGCTCTTATACATTCCGACAGCCATCACTGATATAGAGTGTGCTTGAAACAAGTAAAATAATCTGCCATCAAATTTGACTTGAAAAGATTTCTTGAAATAAGTTAAATATATATATCTGAGGGGTTCTCTCCTGATTGGATAAAGTGGGAAGGGATATCAGAAAAATGCTTTTTTTTTTTTCAAATACCACTTACAACAACCTTTAATAACCTCTGAATACCACCACCCCCCCCCCCCGCCGCCACCCCCACACACACACACAAATAATATGCATAATAATGTCATGCATAAATGTGTCTGCATCATCTGCCTCCATTGAATCAAGAAAATATGTTTCTTCAAGTTCAAGTGTTCCTTCATTAATCCCCTTGGGGAAGTTCAGTGTTGCAGTGTTTAGCCTATATGTGGAGCCCTTTAATGGAAAATAAATGATACAGTAGGTGTTGTTAAAACATGCTCATGCAAGTCGCAGCACTTTGCGCTAGTCTTCCGGCTCCAGGCTGCGTTTCTCCGGATCATTCAATACATTGTTGGAAAGTTAAACTTCCCACCGTTCGATCGACACCACTCTCAACCTATTGCGTGTTTTCAGTCTCGATTTACATGACAAAACATCCGATGAGCGTCATTTGACAAGCCATTCGGACAAGTGACCACGTCCGGTTGCGAACGGTCTTGAACGGACCAGTCACCTCTGATGGCGAAAATTATTGACCACTTTTGTAGCCAATGAAATTCTGGAGCCAGGCATATCCCATGTGGGGGCTGATCGCAACAAGAAAGGGGTAGAAGAAGCCGGGGAAGTAATTTGTTTTAACTGGAGCTTCGAAATGAATGGCAGCAAACGGCCATTTTGGATAATCATGCCGAATTAACGCCGGTACACACATTACAAAAACCTCTGTGAAACACATTTCGCAACGATCAACGTATGTAGTATTCAAAACGTATGCCGTTGCTTATGATCAGAGCATAAAAAAACTACCCCCCCCCCCTTTGATGCATTCATGATGAAACATAATACCTATTATATACCCTTGATTTGGAAATAGTAATGTGTCCAGGCGAGCAACGCGCACGCCTTTAGCAAAATTCTCATAGCGCTCCATAACGCAGATTCCAGGAATTTGCCCGGATCACGATGTTTGCAGAGCTATATCTATATTCTATATTATAGCTATGGAGACAATACTATGGCTAATTTGACAGTCACTATCTCTCGTCCAACATGTAAAAGAGTAAATCTTTTCATATATACGTTTGCGTGTTATTCCGTGGTGAATATTGTATAGTTTCAGGGCTAGATCCACAAAGAATGGATTGCGCGGTGCAAGTTGCACCCTTACTTACAATTCATTATGAATTGAAAATGGGGGACCCTGATGTAAACAAGATGAAAGTCTTTCTCTGGTCTGCATCCCCTTAACAATTGTGTGTATTGAGCCGTACTGTATTGTACCCATTCTGCAATCTGTTAATAACATTTTCATTCAATCAATCAATCTGCACGGTGGATTGCAGAATGGGTACAATACAGTATGGCTCAATACACACAATTGTTAAGGGGATGCAGACCAGAGAAAGACTTTCGTCTCGTTTACATCAGGGTCCCCCATTTTCAATTCATAATGAATTGTAAGTAAGGGTGCAACTAGCACCGTGCAATCCATTCTTTGTGGATCTAGCCCTGAAACTATACAATATTCACCACGGAATAACACACAAACGTATATATGAAAAGATTTACTCTTTTACATGTTGGACGAGAGATAGTGACTGTCAAATTAGCCATAGTATTGTCTCCATAGCTATAATATAGAATATAGATATAGCTCTGCAAACATCGTGATGCACAGTGAAAATGCCTATCTTTTAGCGTGGCCCATTGACTACGGATGAGGATAATAGCTGGCGCTGAATGAGTTAAAGGTCTTAAAGGTCTAATGAGTTTCGGCCTCTAGATGTCACTAGAGCACCACCAAAACAATGAGTGTTTATATTGACCGAAACGTCATTGTTTCACATCGACTGACTGACAACCAAGTTCAGACTAGGCATTGCAGATCAAATATGACTCAAGTTCTAGCAATATTATACGTATACCAATATTATAGCTTACAGCTAAAAACCTTTGTCAGAAAAATATTTTAGGCTCAACTTTGGGTAGACAGAGAGAAACGAGGCAAACAAGCCACCATTTTCCTTTTGAAAACGGAAGCAGAGAACCACGGACTGCCCGCTAGCAACTTTTTATCCAATCAGGTGCATTCCATGTGGGGGAAATGGCAAGTAGGGAGGGGATACGTCACGCAATAACCTGCACTCACTACCCCAAAGGTCCAGAGCACAGCAAAATAGAAAGAAAGAAAGAAAGAAAGAAAGAAAGAAAGAAAGAAAGAAAGAAAGAAAGAAAGAAAGAAAGAAAGAAAGAAAGAAAGAAAGAAAGAAAGAAAGAAAGAAAGAAAGAAAGAAAGAAAGAAAGAAAGAAAGAAAGAAAGATAGAAGATACAGGCAGAGGGAGGGGTCTCTGCAGATAAACAAACTGCCACACAATTGTTTTTCTTCGATGATTCTACTGATTATACCTTTAAAAAAAGATGTGTTGAAATTGTCCCTCACCAAACACGGACAAATGAGTTAAAACACATACACAGACACACACAGACGTGTACATGACGCAACCTGGCTTGAAGATGTGTGTGGATTTTCAACACAAGAGCTCAGTCACTGTGTTCAGCTAAAAAAGATGGGGGTTGGTAAGCCTGAACAGTAACACTACAGGCAGTTTCCCTGTAATTGTGTTGCTAGGGAACAACTTGGACCCATGTTCAGTCATTGATATTTACAAACACTGCCACGGGATGTGAATTTGGGTCCGTGTAGAATGTTCATGTTGTCAAGTCGAAACCCTCTACAGGCATGTTGGAATAACCCACCTACGTTATAGACTAGAATTATGGTACCATAACCTGCTTCCTGACACTCAGTCAGTTTAGCTTGAAGTGAATGAATGAATGACTGCATTTATAGCCTGCACCTTCCTAGTCACATGACACATTCTCTTTACAATGTAAAGGGTATAGCCTGGCTCCTCCACCACCAATGTGTACTGTAGCACCTGACCTAACGTCTGCCATACATCAGCGCAAGGCACCAGAAGACACACAATGGCTGACAGGCGCAGGAGATAAGGATTGATACCAGCTAATTAAGGCCAGGTATGATTAGGTGGCCTTGATGTCAGAGACAGACGTCCCGGGTTCCTTAACGACTGCAGTGCGTTGGGACCTCGGTTTGCTTTAAAAAACATAGCCTGTTACGACCTCCAGAAGACGAAGGATGATCCACCGTCGCTAGGTTACAGTGGGTTAAATGTGGGCCATGTTAATCAAGGACTGAGGAGAAGAGTAATCATGAGATCATGGCTATCAATGAGACAGAGTTCTAACTGAAATATAATCTATCCTCTTCTACCCGAGCGGTCCGCCGGTAGACCGCAAATGACATCATGTCACAAATATATCTCTACAGAATGTATGAATCAAACTAGCGTTTTCTTTTCAAATTTATCCAAGAGTTAAAACCCTCACAACATCAGTCATAGTCTATATTTTCAGCAATACGTTTGTGTACCAATAGGTTAAAGTGTTATTAATGAAATATCAGTTCAGGAATTAAACGAGACCGGAAATAAACAAGAGCGGCCATTTTGCTGTAGTTTTATGAGGAGAAGGCATCCAGAGCTCTCAATGAAATTTAGAAAAACTACATCTGCTATCGATTTACAGCTTCCTGCAAGCAAATTACTTCCTGATTATAATTTTTTATTTCTCTTATTTCCCGGGATTATATAACACAAAACTGAACTGTATTGGCATTGGAGCGCAGTTAGTTTGTCTACCTTCTGTGAACATTTAGCAACCATCTGTGTTGAAATCCAATTCAATATGGCGGACCTGTCGCAAGAATAAAAAGCTGACTATTTACAGTAGATTTAATTCTCGGTTCTTCATCCACGCCTGGTGAGACTAAATCGAAATTGAACTATGTCATTGGAACGAGTAGATTTGGCCCAATCCATAGATGTGCAACATGGCTATAATAAGATAATTTATAGGCCTGCTATTCTATATTCTATAATAATATTTCAAATTGCATGTGTTCGGATGGCAGAATTCTACAAAACCTTCTGTTTAATCTGTTTTTTGTACATGTGATCTCAAGAAGGTATTGAACGAGCTCAGTGGCAGTTTTTCATGTCTTTTAGCATGGTGTTATTCACTGTCATGTTTCACTGTAGGCAGAAAGTGAACAATATTATGGGGGTGGAGAAAAGAAAAAACAAACTAACATAAATACACTAAGAGGGAAAAGATCACCTAGAGCAGTGGTTCTCAACCTGTGGGTCGGTCAGGACCCCCAGGGGGGGTCCCCACATGATTTTGGGGCCATGGAATGTTTTGTGATTTACATATTTAAATACATTTGGTCATTTAGCTGACGCTTTCATTCAAAGCAACTTACAAATTGTGTACAACAAGTCAGCAGGAGTGGTACATATCTAGCAGCCAAGGATAAGTAGTATTGTTTGTCTAGCAGTGTCGAGCTTGAGTGTTATACTCTGAGTACATACTGTAGTAGTATAGACATATTAGCATAGTTGGTGCTAGTATAGACATGGTAGCATAATTATAAAATGCAGTAAGACAGTTATTATTAGTTAAAGTTAAGATATTGCAGAAGTGTGTTTTTGGTTGATAAAGTGGGCAGTTTATCCTGTGCTGAAAAGTCTCCATTCCAATAGAGAGAGTATATTTTGGTGTTTATTTGATTATTGTTTCACTGCCTTTTATTTATTACGTTTCCACAGTTCTTTCCTCATACTTTATTAACATTTTGTACATAATACATGTTCATGTTAAAAGGATAACACAAAAAGCCAGACCGAGGGCTTGTTTCAGTTTTCTAATAAACAATCAAACTGAACCTTTTTTTTGCCTGCCTATTTGTTTGGTGGAAACTTGATCATAAAGTAAAAAAAAGAAAAAAAAAAAAGAAAGAAAGAAAGGTAGTGCTGATGTAGTTAGCTATTTTTGCCATGTTCTTGTAGTGTAGCTTGCTATATTTATCTGGGGATAGCTTCCATTGTAGTATATATATTTAATCGAGAGTAACTTGTAGTGTAGCTTACTACATTTTCCAAGTAGCTTGCCCATCACTGATATATATATCAGCTTACTGTGTTTTATTCAATATAAGATAAGATGAGATTGTCTTTATTTTCTGTTGAATGTTGATGTTTCAGTATTACTGGTACATTCTGGTCAGATCTAATTAAAAACTATCTAAAAACAAGATTTGATCTTAAAAAAATCAAAGTGTTGAAAAAGAAGGGAAGGGGGGCCGTCGTATAATCAGGGCCGTATTTTATTCAGGCCAGTACGGTACTTTGTTCTATAATGTATGTACAGTAGAAAGCAGAGAAGTGTTGGAAGAAACACTGTCTGGTTTAAGATCTAATAATTGCTTAACATTTGTAGTGCATATGACACACACGCTTGCACACATGCTTGCACACAAGCATACACACACACAGAAACGCATACTGGCACACACACACACACACACACATGCTTGCACACAAGCATACACACACACACACACACACTTGCACACAAGCATACACACACATATGCTTGCACACAAGCATACACACACACACACACACTTGCACACAAGCGTATACACGCACACACACACACACACACACACACACACACACACACACACACACACACACACACACACACACACACACACACACACACACACACACACACACACACACACACACACACACACACACACACACATACACAAACAGGCACTCTATGTGGCGAATCTAGCACAGAAATATCAGTTACTTAGGCACTTGTTGGCTATAATCAGTAACACAAATCTAATTGTAATTGGTATGTTAAGAGATGTAATCAGCGGCCTGTTAAATGGGACTTTGTTGAGTGTAAGGAGAGTGTTTCTCTTTGTCGTGTGAGCACCAGAGCAGGCCCTGATCTACGACCCTGATATCCCCACATTCCAGACTTCTGGGGGCATTAGTTACAGGAACTGGAGCGGAAATTAGCCCTCTACCCGAACCACCACTTTCTGGCCTAGGAGCCGGTGAGAAGCAGGGATGGTGGTGATGATGATGACGGGATCTAGAGGCCGTCCATCCATCGTCAGTGTCGCCACGGCAGCGGGCCTCTCGGGGGCCCCCGTCTCACTGTCCGTCTCCACCGCGGGCCCCCGGGGATTACCGGCGTCGTCTCGCTAAAGTGCAGCGGAGCGGGCGCCGGCGTACAGATGGCAGCGGGCCCTCGTGGCCACACACACTAACAGGGTCTGCACTAGTGGCCTGGCACAGCCACGTCCAAAAGAACAGACAGGGGCCCCTGGTCTGCAGTGGCCTGGCACTGCCAGTGCCAAAAGAACAGGCAGGGGCACCGAATGACCGGGCCAGGGACCGGGCCAGAGCGCAGCCAAGACCCCCAAAATAATAGATACAAAAGAAAAAAACACTTCCACTCCAGAGTCTTCTCTACTGCCATCCATCAACAAAATGAATCCAGACCACAGGGTGCCGGAGGGTGCAGGGCCTGGATTTATAGCCGGCTAGTGTGCCTTGTTGTCAGAGAACTTGAGTGGGACGAAAATGAGGGAAACTTGACCCTGTTCCTTTTTTTTTTTTTTTTTTTACACCGTGATATTGAAATACACTTGAAATGTTCGTACACACTAATAGATTGCCAGAATGCAATAAAGCTTTTTAGTACTCCTTCAGCACGAGTGTCTGAGCCCAGTGGTGCCGGCGGTGGACCCCTACATGAATATGCAACGTGGGGTCGGATGTAATGGAATAGAATAAATACGTGATGGAATTAGACGCTTTTTTAGATGATCCCCAATTATGAAGGGCAGCAGCGGCTCAGCAGTGCAACGGTTTTAACCCCCTAACTGCTCCGCAAAACATGGATCATTTTGCTTAATTAGACCTTTTGCTCTCTTACTAATTACTGTTTTCAAGAATAAATACCCCCCCACCCCCCCACACAATATCTTTCAAACCGCAATTACAGAGCCAAGGTGGTCGGTCCGTGAGCCCTATGCTATTATGATGAGGTACATTAACAGGGATGATGTTTTGTGTCACCATACTGGTACCAGAAGGAAGGTACATGTAACTACTAAGGAAGTCTTCCCATCATGCATTTCTGCTTTGTATCACTTGTATCACTCAATGAGTAATATGGCAGAAGCTGCAGTCTTTCTCAAGTGTTTTTAAAAGTACAACCTAATTATGTTTTTTTATATATATAATATATATATATTTATTGTAACGTATAATATAACCAATACAGACCCTCGTCTGCATCTTTGTTTACACTTCTCATATTAACACTTTGGATGCCAGCAATGCTATAAGTCGTTAGTTCATGCCGCCAGTTGAGTGCCCGCCAACGACATATATCGTTTGTTTGCCGTATTTTTTTTTATTGGCGATTTTAATTCATATTTCATCAATCGAGCCTCGGGTTAGTGCTGCAGAGTCCCTCTGAGCTCAATTGGGAAGATACCGTCCCCTATCGTCTCTCCCTGTGTAACTGCACCCCATCAGTTCAGACTGATGCAGGGGGAGTGGTTAGTTTCCTCATTTTATTTTTCCCTCAAGGCATCTGAGGGATCGAATGTGCTCACCGGCCCGGAAAATGCGTGGATTATGTATTTACAGGACTCAACACTGTAATCAATAAGCGTCATCAATATTTGGAATGGCAATCAGGAATTGGAATAATCTTTTTGGATAACATCTGATCTCAGGTAAGGAATCTATTTTACCAGTCTTAGGATAATCAGACCTGTTTTCACGGAGATATAAGCTTTTTCCCTATGCGTGTGTGTGTGTGTGTGGCTGTGATCGCTGATGAGGAAATGAGAGAATATATTTTTCAGCCCGCCTCTATAGCGTGCATAAGTACACATATACTATCGATAATCTAGCGTTTATTTGAAAACGATTCATAAATAGGCCGAAAAATTACAACGTTTTTGTGTATTCAAGAATATTCCAGTAAATGCCTTTTATCATGGAATCTTTATATTTTCCTTGTAAACGAGGGCTTTTCAAAATGCTATAAAACGAAAATGAACCGATAAAAAAAAAAACGTTTTGACAATGTTGACTGCAAACAAGTCATTGATAAAAGGCATATTAGACACATAGCCATAATTTAAGAGCGAGAATATGCGTTCACAACGCTATCATTGAAGTCGGTGGTGGCATTTAACGGGGTTTTACCATGTTCACCAGTGGTAATCAAAGTGTTAATTAGTTAATTATATTGTTTACGCTGTTTATTTGTATCATATTTTTATATTCTGAGTAAATGATATTGCTTTCAAAGTTTCACTGTTTATTTTGATAATATTTTACATTCAGATAAAATTTTACCTATATTTATGTATTTCTACTATTACCCTGCCCATACCTGTACCCCCCTCCCCCATGCTGTTATGACGCCTGCATTTCCCCAAAGCGATCAATAAAGGAATACCTTATCTCATAATTGCAACAGATGTCTCTCTCCGTCGTCGACTACAGTCCCGGGTTTTTTTTTCCACAGTATCGCTCGCATCAACTGACATGAAAAACACATTTAACATTTCCTTCCGAGTCATCCGTCTTGGGGTTTTTACTTCCACCGCCACATGTCGTGGCTCTGCGCCGCTTGTTTGGAGTGTGGCCGTACAGACCCTCCCTTGGCTGGAGATCACAGATGGCACCGCAGCGCTGCGGCACGTCAAGGCGAGGCCAAAAACCCAGTCACAGGGTCACCAGTGTTGGCATGCCTCAGAAGGCAGAGGATGGTGTGTGTCTGTGTGTGTGTGTGTGTGTGTGTGTGTGTGTGTGTGTGTGTGTGTGTGTGTGTGTGTGTGTGTGTGTGTGTGTGTGTGTGTGTGTGTGTGTGTGTGTGTGTGTGTGTGTGTGTGTGTGTGTGTGTGTGTGTGTGTGTGTGTGTGTGTGTGTGTGTGTGTGTGTGCATGAGTGTGTGGATGTGTGTGTGTGTGTGTGCGTGTGCATGTGTCACAGGGGCCAAGTGGTGACAAACGATGGCAAATTGGAGTGAAGGCCCCCTGCTGTTTTTTCACCATGCAAACAGAGGATCAGAAGCAAGGAGGCGGCTGAGAAAATGACTGTCACACACAATACACAACACACATTCACAAACACACACACACACACACACACACACACACACACACACAATACACAAACACACACACATGCAGCCACCGAGGCCAAGGACAAACAAAGGCAAGGAGGTTGCATAGGGTGCGGTGGAGGGGTCATAGTGGAGGGGATCCAAACAAGGGGATGAGAGCAGGGGCACCTCCTTCAAATGGAGATGCTCTGCTATAATCGTTTAAACAACTTCATATAAATATAAATATGTACAGCTTATCGTTGGAATGCATCCAGGACGTGGGCTCCTGGCGTTATAGAATACGGTGACTGCCTCAAAGAGATTGTTGAATACACCTCAATCATCTACGTGTAATTCAGCTACAGACCGATCCTCCATGACATCACCCATACATCTTACTGCCTACAGCTAGTTCTCAGAGCAGCTATCAATATATACATGATAAAAGCTTTGTTCGAAAACCTACCGAATAATGGATATTGGAGGAAAAATACCGTTCTATAAAGTTAGAGATAAAAAGCGGCTCCCTGGCCCAAACTCGCCGTGACCTAAATCCATTTTCTTTGCATTCTGAGAGACGCTCACATCAAAAGATGAACGCGATCAGTCTCTGTGGGTATGTCGGGTATGTCGGGGACGACAACGCCTTGGCTGCTCTTCCTCCTTTTGTGCTCAGCATTCTCCTGGTAACCGGATTATTCTCTGACTCCCCTCCCCACCCCCACTGTGATAATGTGTGTCACAGTACCGGGGCCCTCCATCTCTCCACAGGGGCCCCCAGAGATGAGGGGAGGAAGAAAAGGACTCTGATGAATGGAGGTACATGCACCTTTGTTTATACAGTTTTTTTCACATATTTTTATATTCAGAGTTAATTATATTGTTAACACTGTTTATTTTTCTCATATTTGTATATTCAGATCTACTTTTATGGCCTATATCTATGTCTTTCTACTATTACCCTGCCCATGCCTGTACCTGTACCTCCCCTCCCCCATGCTGCCCAGATTTCCCCAAGGGGATCAATAAAGGAATATCTTATCTTAGAATGGAATGAAAATCTCAGGTATAGGACCTTCAATCAAGACCAGTGACATTTGTCATTGAGCAAAAAATAAATTCATAAAAAAAATGCCCACAGGAGAGAATATTCAAAGTCTTGGGGCCACGGACTCAAGACATCAAGAGTGACGTAGTGAAGAACACCTCACAAGAAATATTATTATTATAATTTTTTTTATAAATCAGAAGAATTAGCGATAAGATCAAAGATATCTCCAGATCCCATTCGGAAGCCCCCCTGGTGCATGTCTTCAAATGAAACACTTCAGTCCTGCAACCCAAAGTAATGAGATATCTTCTAAAACGTGCGTAGCCTACACAACGTCTATTGACTAAAAGTGAATATTCCTACCGCGTCCCTCCCGTTCGGTAAACCCAGCGATATCTCTTAATGCTTGATTGGATCAATGGCGGGGAGCAGCCGTGCCGTCTCTGGGGGTCGCGGCGTTCCCTTCCCTCTGAGACCCGCAGCTCAATACTCTCACGGCTTAATGAGAGATGGCGTTTCAAAAGCATTAATTGAGATGGTCGGTGGAGCTTCCTAGAATGCGCGCCTCTCACCAAGACGGGAGTCCATCACGCAAGTTAATACCCCGCTCTCCAATCCTTTGTGGGGAGACGGCAAACCAAGGCTGTGTTGTTGTATTAAAAGAGAAACGCCCGTGATGACTTCAAGGATTTGCATTGACCGCTTGAAGCCTTGTTGTGTGCGACTGAGAGTCTTGCTGTAGAAGAATGACCCCTCAAGCATCCCTGTGTGTTAGATTTGTGTTTATGTTTGCATTTATTATAAATGGACCACTTTCTTGGCACTGGAGAATGTTTTTGAAAAACACAACGCTGAAAAATAAAAATAAATAAATTCTTCTTTTTATTCTATTCTTGAAGCTGACTAATGGAAAGAGATTCAACAGCAGTCAGTCACACCAAGTGTGGCAGCTCATCTGGATCATTTCAGATTTCAAGGTAGGTTCACGGTTACGTAGGGAGAGCTGACCTCCTCCGGACATGCCTACTCACTTAACTGGTCTCGGGGGAACTGAGAATCTATCTTTGCCTAATGGATATAAGGACCCCACTTCCCCCTCGCTGATGAACGACTTCGAGTGGACAGCTAAAGTATCACTCTTGGTGGGACGCTCTTCTCATTCTGATCAGAATCATAAAACCGGGCGATGCTTCGCTCGCACGTCGATATCCTGTTCCAGCGGCCATTAAGCCGCGCGCGACAATGGACACTAATGTCATCAAGCTGTACCACGTGCCATCTGTCACAGCGTTCATCTCAAGGTGACTTCTAAATGGTCCTTGCACTCCGAGGTTTTGGCCCGTTCCGGTACCTATGCGAGATAGTCAATCAAGCCATCCGTCATTGGTTACAATGACCATTTATGGCTATCTGTCAGCGAAGGCCTAGCGCTTTAGACATTCTTCCAGGCATACACGAGAACCAACCTTTCAGGTTTGCTACTCGGGCCGTAATAATAACAGCGCGCTATCTCCAAGTTCAGCCGAAGGAGCTGTCACTGTGATTAAACGCCGCCTGCCGCTAGACTTCAAGGAAATTGTGATACGGATTTTGCCGATACAGCAGTTGTTGTCCTTTGCTACCAGACCATGCAGAGGGAGCTATTCACCTCAGCTAAAGAGCCATACGGCTTATTTGTGTCAGGCAGGTGCGTGTGCTCTAAGAGCGTGTCTGAGTGGGTGTGTATTCTGACATTTCAGGATCGCTTGACGTGAGTCCTTGAACGCTGTACTGTATCAGCCGATTG
>NC_140167.1:69260116-69322616 GCF_963971535.1 Notolepis coatsorum | reverse complement strand
GAGCTCTTTGTAGTGTGAGCGAGGATGAGTTCATAGGAAATAGTGGGAGGAAATAGACAGACAGTGGCCGTCCCCTGTCATTAGACAAGCCCAGACACAAACACACAGGGGCTTATTCACTATGGTATTGTGTGTCACAACACTTTCACTCTAAACAGTCCTATTTCACCGTGCAACTGCCATAACCCCCCCCCCCCCCCCCCCCCACCCACCCACCGTAAAAAACCTAAAAAGTGTGTTTTCTCCACTGTGGTCAACCAAGTTGGAAATGAGCTAACTGTAAGGAAGCTGTGTTTTATTACTTTCTTCATCCTGCATTTTTTTGACCATGTAAGTATGGGTATGTGATATGTATATATATATATATATATATATATACAGTATATGTATATATAAATTACATATTTTCTCTAGTCGATGGAGAATGTGCTTTCTAGAACTGTCTTCCCTCATTTCAGAATACAAGTCTATGTTATTCCAGGGTTCACAACAGTGGCATTGCTCCAGCAAGAGTCGCTGTGTGGCACAGTCAAGGCCAGAACATGTTTTGTGTGTATTGATTCACATAAATAGACTATGTCCATAATGCTAATTAATTCAGAGAACAGATATAATAAAGCCACAGATCTCAACAACGACAATACAAATCCATCTACAGTACATCTCTCACATTCACAATGTCTAACGTTTGCATGTAATGACTTCAAGAGAGCAGTGAAAACGCCCTTCATAGTATCTATTTTGGCTCATATTTCAGCACCACAGACAGAGAGCGGAGGTCTGATCATCATCGTTAGTCATTTGCTTAAATTTCACAGAAAATAAAAAAATTAATTGAATTACATAGGTAACCAAGAGGTGTTCAAACTAATCTCCTCTCTCACACCAGTTAAGCCTGTTAACCACTTAATTGACTCCCAGAAAAAAGCCATTTTTGAACTTGAAGACTGCATACTTTTTTTGAAAAGCGTATCTTTGAAAAGCGACTCTCAGATTAGTAAAATGACCAGGTCTGCGTTCCTAATTTTTTAGCCATCACATTTATTATCCATAGCCTGAAAGGTACAGAAATCCATGGGGTTTATAGCTGCTGCTTGTGCTGCTACTTTAACGGACAAAATAGCACAATATTCAGAGCTTCTTTTCTTAAAATGTTTGCGATCAAGTTGCAGGTACTGTAAGGGGGTGGAAGGTTACTGTACAAACCCAAAAATGTACATTAATTGCAATACCTGTACTATATGCACAAACACACACACACACACACACACACACACACACACACACACACACACACACACACACACACACACACACACAACATATACGTATCCACTTTATCTGTGCACATAAACATCCAATACCCATGTAGAGACATACACCTACAGCACCCATACTTGTGTTGCCTTGTAAATAGCAAATACAATAAAAGCAGTAAACAATACAATGAAAGGAGAACGAAATATATATCACATCCCTCTCAGATGAGTGGCAAACCACCCTCCCCTCCACCAGCGTCCCCTGTATCACACCACCAACCACCATTGACCCAAATTGTATTTATATATTTAATAAATAAATAAATACCTAAATGAATCAATGCTCATCAATATGTATATATATATACTATGAAGGCCATACCCAAATTACCTCTGGTTTGCAAATATTAGCAATGTAAACATATGTATTACTATATATCATATCTATCTATTACAGTTTTCTAGTTTTACTCTTTGTATCAGGAGCATCAACAAAATAATGAATGGGGTACCCATTTGTTTACATTTGGATACATTCCGGTGTTGAATTTGTTGCAAACCAGTACAGTTGTAGGCCTATAGATTGTTGATGGAGTTGATGGCTTTAAAACATCCATGTTTCTTTTTAAACATTTGCCTCCTAGTTCCGCCCCCCCCCCCGCCCCCCCCAGACCATCCTCTTCTGCCCCTACCCTCACCCACCATCCCCACCAGACCATCCTCTTCTGCCCCTACCCTCAACCACCACCCCCACCAGACCATCCTATTCTGCCCCTAACCTCAACCACCATCCCCACCAGACCATCCTCTTCTGCCCCTAACCTCAACCACCACCCCCACCAGACCATCCTCTTCTGCCCCTAACCTCAACCACTATCCCCACCAGACCATCCTCTTCTGCCCCTAACCTCAACCACCACCCCCCACCAGACCATCCTCTTCTGCCCCTACCCTCAACCACCATCCCCACCAGACCATCCTCTTCTGCCCCTACCCTCAACCACCATCCCCACCAGACCATCCCCTTCTGCCCCTACCTTCAACCACCGCCCCCACCAGACCATCCTCTTCTGCCCCTACCCTCAACCACCACCCCCACCAGACCATCCTCTTCTGCCCCTACCCTCAACCACCATCCCCACCAGACCATCCTCTTCTGCCCCTACCCTCAAACATCACCAATCACCACCCTCACCAGACCATCCTCTCCTGCCCCTAGCTTTAACCACCACCACCCCCACCAAACCGTCCTCTTCTGCCCCTACCCTCAACCATCACCCCCACCAGACCATCCTCTACCCCCCTACCGTACACCACAACCACCCCCACCTCCTCTTCTCCATACGGTAGCATCCCAGGAATGTTAATCTCTGCTCCTCTGTCGAGAGGGCAGTGCAGAGCCACCTCACCTCCACTGACAGATACCGCACTGCTGCCCCGTGGAAGTGTCTGTGGATGGGGTCACCGATAGGCCCTTCTTTCTTTGTGTCTCTGCCCGCCCCCTTTACCCCCCTCCCCCCCGTCTCTAGTCTTTGTCCCTCGTCTCACCCTCCTCTTTAACACCAACCCCCCCCTACCATTTACTTTCTTATGAGACTGTGTTAATCTCAGCCTTGCACCCCCCACCCCCACACGAACACTTACCCCCCACCTCCACACACACACACACACACACACACACACACACACACACACACACACACACACACACACACACACACACACACACACACACACACACACACACACACACACACACACACACACACACACACACACACACACACACACACACACACACACACACACACACACGCTTCCACACGAAAGTGAGGCCATTGTTATCGGCACCCGACATTATTCCCCGCCAGTGATGGATTGTCGTCTTCATTGAGAGTGAGGGGCGAGGTATTTCCAATTTGTTTCCTTTGTCGTTTTGAATGCTGTACACATACAGTATAAGCCACACGCCAGTGGGGACGACTAACCCTGCTCGTTGTAATGCAGCACGGCTGTGAAAGCGGCACATGGACAAATCGGCATGTGGATTTTGCTACCTGAGAGGTGATTGGCTTTGGTGTCAATTGTCATAATGAGAGTAACAGAATTCGACTTAGCCTCCTATCTCTGTCGAAAAGAAATAATTATGGTATGAGTGACTCTGAGACTGAGGTAAAGGAGCTTGGGGAGAAAGTGAAACCTCTAGGATGGCACATTTAAAATCACCCTGAGGGTGTCACAGTAGACACCTTGGAAGACCCTGTCTGTCTAGTTAACCGGATAGATGGGGGAACGGGTGCACACGAGGAGAGATTTTCACCTCCAAAATCGTCAACGTTATTTATACAGTTTACAGGAAGTTGGAGGTATCAGGCATTTTTTCCAGGTTCAGCTCAAGTTCGTCACGTCTGCGGTGGAGGTGGTCTGGCTTATTTAAAGGCTTTTTAAGGTATGGTTCCCCTCCGCATTGCCGACTGTATGTTTATGGTGTGCTTCGTCAAAAGCTGGATTCAAACGCGGTGTTCCAAGTGACAGTGTGAAACTTGCAGGATTAGCTGAAGGCCTTTGGCGAAAGCGCATGGAAACACAGGCAGGTAGACAGAGAGAGAGAGAGTTGAGAGAGAGAGAGTTGAGAGAGAGAGAGAGAGAGAGAGGTTGTGCAGAAGTTTGATTCAAATTCTAAATGGTGACGGTTGTAGTGGGTTCTAGAGACATAATTCACCATACAGTTGTCATCATATTGTATTGATGTGTTGATGGGGCACTGTCACTTTAAGGTGGTTTCGGGGTTGGGCTTAGAGGAGACACCCTTTTTGGTGTTTCATTGATAAACTGTTTGTTACTACGGCGCTGTCAGAATCTAGCACACCACAGTTCTGACAGCAATCACTGGTTTTTCCAGTAGGAGTTAAATACTTTTGTGTCCTGTACTGTGTAATTACAGTCCTGTGCCACTAGGGTGAATGCAGGACAGTGGTAAAATGGCTGCAGGACAGTGGTAAAATGGCTGCAGGACAGTGGTAAAATGGCTGCAGGACAGTGGTAAAATGGCTGCAGGACAGTGGTTAAACAGAAGCAGGTTTTTCTGCTCAATAAATGACACTCGGCTTTGTGTTGTCAACTGAACTGAAGTTGTGCGTTTTTGTATTCCCGACGATTTCTACAATGGTGACATTCCTGCTTGATCATAATTCACATTAGTAATGCAGTAGTGGCATACCCCATGTTCGCACGCACACTGAATGTAAACAAACACCCACGCGGTTTGCCCGTGGCTGACCCTCATACACAGAGCCATGCACCCTACACCTACTGTCCATACCCACTGCAACATGTGCCATGCCCAATGTGCAGTGACACGCATGAGCGGGGGTTTTCACAGATGCATACACATTTACTCAGTCATGTCGCATAGAGGCCTACATCATATTTGTCACGTGTGTGAGATATCTTCTCCGCGCTGCCGCCGAGTCTGTTCTGTTTCTTTTTTCTTTTCTTTTTACAGAAGCAGTTGGTCATTCTTTATTATCAGCCTGTGTGAGTCCAGAGATAAGAGAGAGAAAGAAAAAGAGATGAGTCGAGAGAGAGAGAGAGAGAGAGAGAGAGAGAGAGAGAGAGAGAGAGAGAGAGAGAGAGAGAGAGAGAGAGAGAGAGAGGAGAGAGAGAGAGGAGAGGGAGAGAGAGAGAGAGAGAGAGAGAGAGAGAGAGAGGAGAGAGAGAGAGAGAGAGAGAGAGAGAGAGAGAATAATAAAATCACAACTTGTGTTGAACCTCTTCAAGAAACTGATGGGATTATAGCAATCTGTAGGTTCGACATGGTCCCACTTGGGCCTATGTGGAAGCAGCCTATGTGGAAGCAGCTATGGATAAGAGCCTCCATACTGGGGTGCCTTCAACCTTGGGGAGTGCACTGGGCGGTTACATATATGCTTCAAGGTCTGGACCCCCCACCTCCCAGCCTTAACGAGTGCAGTTTAATCCATGTTAGGAGAAGCCCTACCCAGGGCATCGTGGCCCTGAGGGCTCTGGAGCCTACTACTGCACTAAGTTGTACTGTAAAGTAGAATGGCCTCTCCACTTTGTGACTTGCAGTAAACGAATAGATCGTTTTTTAGTGAACGGCCGAAGGTTTCTGGGCCAAGCAAAATGTCTTGAGTGGTGCTGTACTTTAAACTGAGCATAAATGTGTTTCCTCACCAGACATCACATTGAATCTTCTGCATCCAACAGGATACAGAGGAGGTACCATCATCCCTTTAGGCAATTAATTTAATGGTTGAGTCTACACAGTCTTCATTCCAAATGATTGAAAATCTTGAATACATTTCGAGTGCATTTAGAATTTCCTTGTCAACCATTTATATCCCTTTCAGTTGTATATTTTTGTACAGTTTTTTTCCTTAGACCTTTTCAGTGGAATTACATTGCTAGGGAACAGCATAGCAAACACTGCGACAGGAGATCATAGCTTTAAAATTATCATGACATCATCAAAGGGATATAAATGAACAATCTTCTTAACTGTGAACAGAGTCTAGGAATAGGGTGGTGTATCCTGAAGATGTGGTCGAGAGAGAGAATATACTGACCGTCTTATCTCAACAAGACGCTGGAAATAGTGCAGTGAACCCACTCCCGCCGTGTCCACCCTCCGCCTCAGCTGACACGTCTCCACCCATCCCTCACCCACCACGTCTCCTCCACCACTCTATTTGTTCTACCTCGCTCTTCAACTGTCCTATAGTTCCAGCTCCAAGCCCTGTCTGTGAAGCTCCTAACTCTCCTAGTTCCAGCTTAAAAACGAAACTTTTATTTTGTAAACTCAATATGCTCATCACAAGTTCAATGACAAGTATATATTTTGTTGAAAACTGGCTGATTTAATTAAGCTGAATAGCCTATTTGCATGAACCGTTTTGAAACATGACTGGGTGACTTTCAGTGCAGTGGACTTTAGCCCAGGCCTAAAAGACAGGGTCTAGCAGAACCTAGAAGACAAGTGAAGACAGGATGTTGAAAGGATTCTCCAATACCTGCATTGCTTTTCTCTCCAGCCTTATACCAGACTGTTTCTGATTCAGACAAGACTGCTTAGAAATTGACAGCTTTTCAAGGAACTTCATCATTCTGTTTGCGGCCCCTCACTAGTTCAAAGTCAATGTAACTCAACCACAGCAGAATGTTCTCTCTCTCTCTCTCTCTCTCTCTCTCTCTCTCTCTCTCTCTCTCTCTCTCTCTCTCTCTCTCTCTCTCTCTCTCTCATTCTCTCTCTCTCTCTCTCTCTCTCTCTCTCTCTCTCTCTCTCTCTCTCTCTCTCTCTCTCTCTCTCTCTCTCTCTCTCTCTCTCTCTCTCTCTCTAATCAACTGTGTGACAAATGCAATCCTGCGAGATCAGGCAAACAAGATAGTGTTTTTTCTTGATGAGGATTAAAATGTCAGTGTTGTAAATTAATGGATGTATTAGTCTATGATCCACAGTAGAAAATGGTAATCATCAGATTGAACAATTAGCTATACAGTAGGTACTCGCGTGTGCAGCATAATAAACACAAAGTGGAAAACACTATATATATCCACATCTGACGGTAGTGCATAATCCTTTTTACATAGCTGTCGATTCTATATACATGTAGATATCCTTACTCTTACTAGCCAGTATGACTTACTATATATGTTATACCCAGTTTAATCTCCTGTACTATTGCACTTTACTGTTACATTTGCATTCTGTTTAAATGCCAAACTTATTTGTACTGTACTTATGGTGTATAATGACAATACATTTGAATCTAATATAATATAATATAAAACTGTTGTGGGTATGATAATCTATTTTGCCGTCTTAGATAAAGATTTTAAAACTGCCACAATCATCCAGTTGTGCTAGTCACCCTCCACACCATAATATCATGTAATTTTCATCTCGTTAACTCTCTATTTTAATGTCAATCACTGTCCTCCATGTTGAGAACTATCAATAGAAGGCCTAATTAAAAGAGGAATGACACAACAGTGGCTCAGGAGGTAGAGCGGTCATCTGGTAATCGGAAGGTTCCCGGTTCGACTTCAGCTTCTGCTAGCAGCATGTCGAAGTGTCCTTGAGCAAGACACTTAACCCATGACTGCTTCCGATGAGCAGGTTGGCACCTTGCATGGTCGCCTCCGCCATCTGTGTGTGAATGTGTGAGTGAATGGGTGAATGTGAGGCAAAAGTTGTAAAGCGCTTTGGATGAAATCGATATATAAATGCAGTCCATTTACCATTTACAATGCTTAGAGATGAAATAGCATACTGTTCAGAATGAGAAAAACTAAATAGTTATTAAGAGGAATACAGTGGTTTCTCTATTTTCCTTATCCGTCCTTCCTTCCTTTGATTCACCTTTTGCATAAGCAGTTTTTTCATTATGAGAAATATACCTGGTTAACGTTGATTTATGCATGTGTGGTAATGAGTGTGCATGTGTACGCTGGGAGGCGGAACTAATCACATCCATGAAGCAGCTGGTGTTGCCAGACGGAGGTAGGAGATTGTGACACACAGTGGAGCGTGCAAATAAAGTAGCATGGCGTCACCGCCAGACCAGAGGCTGCTTGTAATGAACAACTCTTTGTTTAGTTATAAAACCAGTATTTGGTTAGTGACTGAACCAACCAATTATTTAAGCCCGAGCGGTCCAGGACCGGTACCAAATGAATATCACGTCATAAATAGATCAATACAGTCCGTATTAATTAATGTTGCGTTTCTATTTCAAATGTAGCCAAGAGTAAACCCTAACCCTATCAAAACAACAGTCAAAGACAAGTGTATATTTTCAGCACTATGTTTGTTTACCAATGATTTTAAATGTTATTAGCGAAATATTAGTTTATAAATATCTCGGCCCGTCCCGGCGGAAACCGGATGAATTAGATGGAAATAAAGGAAGCTGTCATACATGTTTCTAATCCTATGATAGAAGAGACCCAGGGCTTTCGATGGGCTTTCGAATTTCATAAAACTACACTACCCAGCTCACGCCAGCCCCTGTCTAACTTAATAATTTTTCAACATTATTTTTCATGATTATGTCTCACAGGTCGAACAAACCTGAATGTTATTGCCATAAAATAGAACATAGTTTGTTTCTTTACCTTTCTATGAACGTCTAGAAAAAAATTATCCTTTGGTTCATTACAATTTACTCAAGCATAGTAACAGACACATTATTTCTGACACTGGGAATACATTTACTGATATCCATAGATGTCCCTAGATACCAAGGACATGCAAATGGACCTTGTAGAAGTGGAGCAATCTTCCATTTACTTAGGTATGTACTTTTAGGTGAAATTCCTGAAAATATGGCTAGGGCTTAACAGATTAAAATCATTGCTAAACTTTGACTGCTGTTTTTATAGGGCTAGGGTATTTACTCTTGGCTACATTTGAAATAGAAAAACAACATCACTTAATATGGACTGTAGATCTATTCACGTCTGTGATGTGAAATAAATCTCGGCCTGGTAGCTACCGGTTAAAATACTCAAATGTTTCATTTAGCCAGTTTTATAGAAATAGAAGTTTGATCATTCTTTTAACAACAGGTTTATTTTGCACAAAAAAAATAGGAAGTATCGGTAAGTATTGGTATCGACAAGCAGTATCAATAGTGGCATTGGTGTTGATAAAACTCCTACCGATCCCTGTAGAAACTAACTAACTAACAGGTGTACTTTTCATGACATGTCTTGCGATTGTACCCTGCTCTCTCTTGTATTAAGCACTTCTGTCATGCTTGACTTGTGACTTGCTTGACCTGCGCAATGACTCCACTTGACTCGAGTCGAAACTCGATGACTTGGGACTTGATGGTTAAGACTTGCGACTTGCTGGTGACTTAGGCTACGTTCACAGTGCAAGTGCTCAGATCAGATTTCTTTGGTTTGGCTGTTCACATTATCTTTTAAATGTGGCCAATATCAGATTCCAGTGTGAACTGGTCACGCTCCTGAACTGACCTGCATGCGCACATGAGCAATAAAGAAGTTGGATGTAAAAAGTAAATGTCACAGGAATTGAAAAGATCAGATTCCATGGGATTTTATCATGATAAAACAGATCTCATATAAGCAAATCTCCTGACTCCTATACACTTTGGACGTGAGTCACAACTAATCAAATATTGGCTCATCTGTGAGTCATGTGTTTCTGCCTCACTCTCTCCCCTGGCAGTTTGAGTGACAAATTGCTCGAAATCACTGCCCGGCACACGGTCCAGGAATCTACTCTCCCGATTGGAAGCCATAAAAGACCAGCGGTACCAGCGGTCAAGAACAAATTTGAATACACCCATCTTTACGTTAATCGGGAAATCATTACTACCGTAAAGCAGTCGACATGATTTACTAACAACAATGTTCCCCCACCTGACCGCCAAATAAACACCATTAGTCAAGGCGTCTGACTCATCACTTTGATCCCTGGTGGTAGTGAATTCAAAATTATTCTTCGCCGCCCTCCTACACAAAAAAGTAATGGCCTGCTGTAGCTTTTCAATTATGACACAGTCTCAAAATGCACAGGATGAGGAGGCGAGGAGGTGAGGCAGACTGGTGTTTATTTCCATATACAGCGACATGCAGAACAAAGGACAAGCAGATACAGTGTGTTCTCTCATCATTCGCCAGCACTGGATCTATCGGAGGTTCCCTCTCCGCGCCTTGGTCTGCGATAAATGCTGTGGTACATTGTGGAAACTTGATTCTGTGTGTGATATGGAGGAAGGGGGACAGAAGAAACGAGAAGCCTGTGTGTGTGTGAGGGTGGAATACATTTGTTTTTATTGTCTTTACATACTGTATCTGTACTATATCTATATCTGTACATATCCCTTATTTTTTTTGATCCACTTTTTCTCCTCCTGTTTTTCTGTGTTTTTCTCCCATCCCCTTCCTGGTCGTTGCTCGCATGTGCCCCCCACTGGTCGGTCTAGGGAGCCCTGAAGTCAGATGCTTCCTCCGAGACATAGGAGACAGCCAGCAGCATCTTTTCACCTGCCAGTGCGGACTCTCATTGGTGAGGTGTAACGTGTGGGAGGTCACACTACCCTCACCATCTTCCTCCCTCGCTGTGCAGGCGCCCTGACCGACCTGTAGGAGTCGCTGTTTACAACGACCAGAATACCACCCCACCGGCTTCCCTCCCGCTGACTCTGCCAATTGAGCCAGTATGATGGCCGGCCAAGCCGGAGGCAACGCTGACAGCCGGATTCTATACCAGTGTCTCTCGCGTTGGTGACAAGCGCTTAGTCCGCTGCGCCACCCAGCCGCCTACATATCCCTTATTTACTCTTTACTAGTTATGCTGCTGACCAGTATGACTGACCAGTATAATGTCTTTATACCTGTATCACTGTACATATTAAAACTCTGTACATACATCTGATTAGCACTACACTCAGAAGTACTAATTTCTATATTTCATACCCAGTTTAATCAACTGTACATTGTATATTACTATTGCACTTTACTGTTACATTTGCACTCTGGTTAGATGCCACACTTCCTTTTGTTGTACTGTACTTGTGCTGTATGATGACAATACACTTGAATCTAATCTAATCTAATGCAATCTAATGTAATTCACGGCAGGCAGGTTGCCGTGGAGTGTCTGCATGGAGTCAGCATGGTCTCTGTGCAACATGGCTGTGTGTGTGGAGTGTCTGCATGGAGTCAGCATGGTCTCTGTGCAACATGGCTGTGTGTGTGGAGTGTCTGCATGGAGTCAGCATGGTCTCTGTGCAACATGGCTGTGTGTGTGGAGAGTCTGCATGGAGTCAGCCTGGTCTCTGTGCAACATGGCTGTGTGAGGAGTGTCTGCATGGAGTCAGCAAGCATGGTCTCTGTGCAACATGGCTGTGTGTGTGGAGTGTCTGCATTGGAGTCAGCATGGTCTCTGTGCAACATGGCTGTGTGTGAGGAGTGTCTGCATGGAGTCAGCATGGTCTCTGTGCAACATGGCTATGTGAGGAGTATCTGCATGGAGTCAGCATGGTCTCTGTGCAACATGGCTGTGTGTGTGGAGTGTCTGCATGGAGTCAGCATGGTCTCTGTGCAACATGGCTGTGTGTGTGGAGTGTCTGCATGGAGTCAGCATGGTCTCTGTGCAACATGGCTGTGTGTGTGGAGTGTCTGCATGGAGTCAGCATGGTCTCTGTGCAACATGGCTGTGTGTGTGGAGTGTCTGCGTGGAGTCAGCATGGTCTCTGTGCAACATGGCTGTGTGTGAGGAGTGTCTGCATGGAGTCAGCCTGGTCTCTGTGCAACATGGCTGTGTGTGTGGAGTGTCTGCATGGAGTCAGCCTGGTCTCTGTGCAACATGGCTGTGTGAGGAGTGTCTGCATGGAGTCAGCCTGGTCTCTGTGCAACATGGCTGTGTGTGGAGTGTCTGCATGGAGTCAGCATGGTCTCTGTGCAACATCAACTCTGTGTGTCGCATATAAATTATATAATAATAATTGTTCGGATCTTTCAAAGTTTAAAGTTTAAAGCCCTCCGAAAAGGCTTGACACACACCACACAATGGAATAACTCGTGTTTGTCATTTGTTTTATTTGTCTCAAATTACCACAGGTCATAAACATGTAAAATATAAGAACATAAACATACAATTGTAATATATTAATTGAGTATAAGACATGGTATACATATTATGCAATAAAGCAGCATGCAATGTCTCTTCCTAACAGCGGGTAAATGAGAAATAGCTATATTAAACTACATTATCCAGAATGTTTATCGTCAAACGTGCATTTTTGTAGCCTCTAGCTGCTGTTTATCATTACATGAGTCCTCAAGACACACAAACCCCACATAATGCAACAAGACACAACAGTTCAAAGTTAACGGACCATATACTAACGCTCAGCCACGGCAAAGTAAAAAGTCACGCCTAGCCGCATGCTAACGGCAAAGTTTGCTAGCCTAGCCGCATGCTAACGGCACATTATAGGCACAATAATAATATTAAACCACCATCACCGACATAGTTGAAATGTTACATACACACTTAAACATTATTAACAGGCTGCATTAGCAGCCAACAGCTAACATGATACATGTTACAGGTGATACATGTTACAGCTAAGTTAGCAGCTAGCAGTCTCTACTTACCAACGGGCAGTGTGACCCTGTCGATGTCCAGACTAGAATGAGCATCGCTGCCATTTAAAAAAGGCGGCCTCCAGCAACTGTGCATGCTCACAAACACATCCCACCAGACTTTCCCAACCATAGCGTTAGAATGAACAGATAGAGGTGCAGAAATGGGATTTGACGTCAGAGGAGACGCTCCGGTCTGTGTTTCACTGCACAGACTGGAATGTGTTCCGCGACACAGATAACATTAATGTCTACACGGAGACAGTACTGGACTATGTTTGTACTAGGGTGGAAGAAACAATCCCCACTACCACAATGAGAGTTTACCCAAATCAAAAAGCTCTGAGAGAGCGCACCAAAGCATACAACGACGGCCTAGTGGCAGGCAACATGAATGACCACAAGGTGGCGCGATACAACGTAAGCAGGACAGTGTCAGAGGCCAAACGGCGCTACAGGGATAAAATTGAACTCCAGTTTGAACAAGCTGACTCTAGAGCTATGTGGCAGGGGCTCAAAACGATGACAGACTACAAAGGCGCCTCCCTCAAACTGAACAGTGACATCTCCTTAGCAAATGACCTCAATACCTTCTATGCGAGGTTTGATGCTGGTAATAACAACACCAGCTCACAAGCCACGGCAATGGGGGGGGGGGGGGTCGGCTGCTGATGGAGGCGCAGTGTTCAGGGTAACAGAGCATGAGGTGAGGCGGACCTTTAAAAAAGTGAATATCAGGAAGGCAGCAGGTCCGGACGGCATCCCCGGCCGCGTCCTAAAAATCTGTGCCGACCAACTGGCCCCAGTATTCACTGACATATTTAACCTGTCCTTAGAACAGGCTGTCATCCCCACCTGCCTGAAGAAGTCCACTATTATCCCTGTACCCAAAAAATCCAAGCCTGCTTGCCTCAACGACTACCGCCCTGTAGCTCTCACCTCCATAGCCATGAAGTGCTTTGAGAAGCTAGTAAAGGGCTACATCTGCTCCTCCCTCCCCATCAACATGGACCCCCTGCAATTTGCATACCGCCCCAACAGGTCCACGGAGGACGCCATAGCCCATGTGCTGCACACAGCAGCATCACACCTGGACAAGAGGCAGGGGAACTATGTGAGAATGCTATTCATCGACTACAGCTCGGCATTCAATACCATAGTCCCCTCCATACTCATAGCCAAGCTCAGGGACCTGGGCTTGGGCTATGACCTCTGCCAGTGGGTCTTGGACTTCCTGACTGGCAGACCCCAGGTGGTGAGAGCAGGCAACTGCACCTCCTCATCCATCACCCTCAACATAGGGGCCCCCCAGGGCTGTGTTCTGAGTCCCCTCCTCTACTCCCTGTACACACACGACTGTGTGGCTCAGCGGAGTAGCAATACAATCATCAAATTTGCTGACGACACAGTGGTGGTGGGCCTGATCTCTGCCAACGACGAGAGGGCCTACCTGGAAGAGGTCAAGGTCCTGGCGGGATGGTGCCAGGAAAACAGCCTCTCCCTGAACGTCAGCAAAACAAAGGAGATGATTGTGGACTTCAGGAGGTCGGGGGTCAAGGACTACAGCCCCCTCAGCATCGACGGGGCACCGGTTGAGAGAGTCAACAGCTTTAAGTACCTCGGAGCCTACATATCCGAGGACTTGACATGGACCACACACATTGACAGTGTTGTGAAGAAGGCACGACAACGCCTCTACTTCCTCAGGCGCCTAAGGAAGTTCCAAGTCAGTCAGAAGATCCTTAAGAACTTCTACTCATGTACAATTGAGAGCATCTTGACCGGCAACATCACCTCCTGGTTTGGGAATAGCACTGCACAAGACCGAAGCAGACTACAAAGAGTGACACGTTCAGCCGAACGCACAATTGGAGGGGGGCTCCCCACCCTCCAGAACATTTACAACAAGCGTTGCACGGGCAAGGCTAAGAGAATCATTAAAGACTCCAGTCACCCGAACAACTGCCTCTTTGAACTGCTGCGGTCAGGCAAGCGATACCGGAGTCTCAAGGCGAGCACAGAAAGACTCAGAAGAAGCTTCTATCCCCAGGCCATCAGGCTGCTAAACGAACAATGAATGAACACTACACAACAACAACCACCAAACGCACATAGCACACACATCCACACGCACACACTCACTTTAAACAAACACACTGTAGCACCCACTCCACACACTTTATAGCACACACCCACTTTAAACAAACACACTGTAGCACCCACTCCCCACACTTTATATTTATTGATGAAGGATTGCACTACAACTCGTACACCTTACTGTAAATTGTACCTAAAATTGTACCTCATCCCATTTCTGCTTTGCACTAGATAGTACTGTACATTAGTACACTGCATAGTATTGTATATTATATGGTAACTCAGAACATAGTACATATGTCTATACCGAACACTGTGACCTCATTTTTCTTTTTCTTCTTCTAAATTACATGCTATATTATGTTATTTGATACTATCTTGTCTAGCACAGTCTCTGGAGCGTAACAGTAAGAAGCATTTTGTATGAAAGTATTCTGTACTTCTGTATGACAACTATTAAAGAACTTGAACTAGAAAATGAGTAAATAGTAAATACCCAGAAAACCCAAAGAAATTATGTTAAATTATTAGAACTCTTTACGACCCAATACTTTTGCTTATTTAACCAAAAGTCTTGACAATAATACCTGCATATAATAATTTGTACATATCTGAATCTGTAGATACTATATATCTGTACATATCCCTTACCTACTCTACTATCCTACGCTGCTGGCCAGTATGACTTACTACCATAGTGTCTTTATACCTGTATCACTGTACATATCAATACTACAACTCTGCACATTCATCATATCAGTAGTACTGATTTAAATATTTTATATCCAGTTTAATCACCTGCACATTGGATACTATACGACTGCACTTTACTGTTACATTTGTACTCTGGTTGGATGCCAAACTTCTTTTTATTGTATGAATACATTTGAATCTAATCTGTATTATTGTATTATTTGTTGTAATGTTGATTGTGTGTGAACCCCAGGAAGATTAGCAAACTGCTACGGACATAAGCTAATGGGGATCCTTTAACCTGTTAATCTGTAGACCGTTTTCGCCTAAAGGTACATGCCTAAGTAAATGGAAGATTGCTCCACTTCTGCAAGGTCAATTTGCATGTTCTTGGTATCTAGGAACATCTAGGGACCTGGGGGTATGTATTTCCAGTGTCAGAAATATTGTGTCTGTTACTAGTAATTATTCAATTGTAATGAATAAATTAATTATGATTAATTATGATTTATGATTTTGATGATGATGATCAAAAATGTATACAGGTAGGAGAAAATGCTCACTGAGCTCATTCACCACCTTATTGAGATCATGTGTACAAAAAATCTAAGCAAATGAACCGCAGGAAGATGATTAAACAGAAGGATTTGTAGATACAGTAATTAATGATAATCGACTTTAATTATAAATTCATATTTGACCTTGAACTTGACCTTGACCTTATTATGGCCAAATCATACATCTATGGATAGGGAAAATTCTCCTCTTTCCAATGGCAGGGTTGAATCTGGATTTAGTCATTTCTTGCGGTTTTTACGATAATTAGCATTTCCGATAAATTTGTATTTCCGATAAATCGTATAAAACATCGGTAAACATGAAAATATACACTTTGACTACAGTTTTTGATAGGGTTATGGTCTTTACTCTTGGCTACAAAAAAGATATTTAAAAACATTGACCTCTTAACATCCAAGGGCCCACATGTGGACGATTCTTTGCCAACCTCTAGTGGCTCGGGTGTGCACTTCTTTTAATACAATATTTAGCCCTATTTGTTGCCTGTCGATTGCCCTTTCAGGTGATAAAATCCGTTCAGCGGTTCTCGAGTTACATGCCGATATGTGAGGCGTGCCCCAAAGTACGCAAAAGTACACATTACCACCCCAGACTCCCGGGGCTCTAGCTCTGTCAATCATTTGGCGATCCCAAAAATCTTTGCACAGGGTTGTAGCCAATGAGTGTGGCTTTCCAATGATACCCCATGATATGATAATTGGGGATCTAATATGGTCTCTATTGATCGATTTATGATAAAGAAAAGCAGAGTCCCCCTATAGGGGGACCTTAAGGCTTAACAGTTAAATAAACAAATTAACTAATAACTGAATCTAATAATAATAAATAATAATTTTTAAAAAATAAAGGGGGAAAAATAAATATATACAAATATATCACAACAACAATGTAATAATGTAAAATGTACAACTAAACATCACCAGTGAGCCAAACAACGCTCAAAGGTCTTAAGCCCATCGATATTGGTATTACCAACGAGTAGTCCCATTGGAACGAGTCCATGCATGCTTTCATACCCTCACTTTGAGATGAAGATTGGAGTATGTGTTGTTGTGAGTATCTACCACCCAGGCAGCCACCCAGGCAGCCACCCACCCACCCCCTATGGTGACTTGCTGCTGCGGCATGCCCTTGGGAGACCAACATGGAATATCTGAACCTGCAGGCAACATGAATGACCACAAGGTGGCGCGATACAACGTAAGGAGGACAGTAATAGAGGCAAAACAGTGCTACAGGGATCAAATTGAACTTCAGTTTGAACAGGCTGACTCCAGAGCTATGTGGCAGGGCCTCAAAACGATGACAGACTACAAAGGCACCTCCCGCAAACTGAAGAGTGACATCTCCTTAGCAAATGATCTCAATACCTTCTATGCGAGGTTTGAGGCTGGTAATAACAACACCAGCCTACAAGCCACGGCAATGGGGGGGGGGGGGGGGTCTGCTGATGGAGACTCAGTGTTCAGGGTAACAGAGCATGAGGTGAGGCGGACCTTTAAAAAAGTTAATATCAGGAAGGCAGCAGGACCGGACGGCATCCCCGGCCGCATCCTAAAAGTCTGTGCCGACCAACTGGCCCCGGTATTCACTGACATATTTAACCTGTCCTTAGAACAGGCTGTCATCCCCACCTGCCTGAAGAAGTCCACTATCATCCCTGTACCTAAAAAATCCAAGCCTGCTTGCCTCAACGACTACCGCCCTGTAGCTCTCACCTCCATAGCCATGAAGTGCTTTGAGAAGCTAGTAAAGGGCTACATCTGCTCCTCCCTCCCCATCAACCTGGACCCCCTGCAATTTGCATACCGCCCCAACAGGTCCACGGAGGACGCCATAGCCCATGTGCTGCACACAGCAGCATCACACCTGGACAAGAGGAAGGGGAACTATGTGAGAATGCTATTCATCGACTACAGCTCGGCATTCAATACCATAGTCCCCTCCAAACTCATAGCCAAGCACAGGGACCTGGGCTTGAACTATGACCTCTGCCAGTGGGTCTTGGACTTCCTGACGGGCAGACCCCAGGTGGTGAGAGCAGGCAACTGCACCTCCTCATCCATCACCCTCAACATAGGGGCCCCCCAGGGCTGTGTTCTGAGTCCCCTCCTCTACTCCCTGTACACACACGACTGTGTGGCTCAGCGGAGTAACAACACAATCATCAAATTTGCTGACGACACAGTAGTGGTGGGCCTGATCTCTGCAAACGACGAGAGGGCCTACCTGGAAGAGGTCAAGGTCCTGGCGGGATGGTGCCAGGAGAACAGCCTCTCCCTGAACGTTAGCAAAACAAAGGAGATGATTGTGGACTTTCGGAGGTCGGGGGTCAAGGACTACAGCCCCCTCAGCATCGACGGGCACCGGTTGAGAGAGTGACCAGTTTTAAGTACCTCGGAGCCCACATATCCGAGGACTTGACATGGACCACACACATTGACAGTGTTGTGAAGAAGGCACGACAACGCCTCTACTTCCTCAGGCGCCTAAGGAAGTTCCAAGTCAGTCAGAAGATCCTTAAGAACTTCTACTCATGTACAATAGAGAGCATCCTGACTGGCAACATCACCTCCTGGTTTGGGAATAGCACTGCACAAGACCGAAGCAGACTACAAAGAGTGACACGTTCAGCCGAACGCACAATTGGAGGGGGGCTCCCCACCCTCCAGAACATTTACAACAAGCGGTGCAGGGGTAAGGCTAAGAGAATCTCCAAGGACTCCAGCCACCCGAACAACTGCCTCTTTGAACTGCTGCGGTCAGGCAAGCGATACCGGAGTCTCAAGGCGAGCACAGAAAGACTCAGAAGAAGCTTCTATCCCCAGGCCATCAGGCTGCTCAACGAAAAATAAACACTATACAACAACCATCAAATGCACACAGCACACACATCCACACGCACACACTCACTTTAAACAAACAACACACTTTATATTTATTGATAAAGGATTTGCACTACAACTCGTACACCTTACTGTAAATTGTAACTAAATTGTACCTCATCCCATTTCTGCTTTGCACTATATAGTATTGTATATTAGTACACTGCATAGTATATTGTACATTATATGGTAACTCAGTTACTTCTGCATCGAACATTGTACATATGTCTATACTGAACACTGTGACCTCTTTTTTTTTTACTTCTAATTTACATGCTATACTATTTTATTTCATACTTATCTTGTCTAGCACAGTCTCTGGAGCGTAACAGTAAGAAGCATTTCGTATAAAAGTATTCTGTACTTCTGTATGACAACTATTAAAGAAACTTGAAACTTGAAATTAATAGGGAGGCCGCGGGGTGAGGCCTCAGTCGTACTGTATGCAGATCGTACTCGATGTGGCTGAGTTTTTACTGTTAGGTAGGACCTTGAGCTATTTGTTTGCTCAATGTATCCATCCTCGGGCGCTGGGCTGGCTTGGAGATGGAGGAGGGTCCTCAGACTAAACTACATGAATGATAATCAGGCCTGGAACTAACTGCGCCCTGAGAGGGAGGTTTGCCCTGAGAGGGATGTTCAAAGGGTCAAAGTGAGTATCAAACAGGAAGGAAGACTGTCAGGTTTTAAACTGTGGATATCAAACCGGGAATAAAGTGGGTAAAACAGTAATTCAGAAATGTTTTATTGCACTGCACTGCACTATTTTACTCTGTCTATTCTATTTTACTCCTTTTATTATTGTCTATTTTAAGTTAAAACTGCCATAGAATCAAACCATAAATAAGGTGGCCTACTGGGATGTTTGATCCTAATGTGAAATGATTTTTATGTCTGCACTTTTGCACACACTCATTTTGTCTTTTTTGCTGCTGTGAAGCACTTTGAGTGGCAATTCTTGTATGAAAGGTGCTATATAGTGTATTATTATTATTATCCTCGGGTGCGGGTTGGCTGGGAGATGGAGGAGGGTCCTCAGACTATACTAGACGATAAACGCATATCGGCATGTCTGGGACTCCTGGTTGAAATCCTTAATTTGAATATGTATGCACTGCATCCGCAAAATATATCAAATATGCCGCGTTAGAGCCTAGAATCAAGCCTGGATCTACCATATGGCCAACCTGGGAACATGCCCATACACTGCTTTGGGGTGATTTCATCTGTTTCCTTGTCTTGTGATTTGTGAGTGAAATTGCAGTACTTGGTCTATTGAACTGTATACACATACCTGCTCAGCTGGACTGGGTATTCGGCCTTTGACCAAGAGGTGTCAGTGATTAAAGTCTGGTGGATTTGACCTGCCAGCTTGACGGGAGGCGCAAAATAATGAAGAATTAAGGTAGAGTTGAATGGCTGTGGTGGGTTGCGTGGGGTGGGGTGGGTGTGAGGCGATGCGCGGGGGCCCTCTGAGCCTCAGTGCCCAGGGGCCCCTGGGGGGAATAATTCAGCCTTGCCTATAATGTTTAACCTCTTAAGCCAGAGAAATATTTTCATGAAGTTTGCCTAAAAGTACATACGTACCCAAGTAAATGGAAGATTGCTCCACTTCTACAAGTGTCTGTTACTAGGCTTGAGTAAATTGTAATGAACCAAAGGAGAATATAAATAATTATTATATATATTTTTAATCTTTGACGGTGAATAACACCATGCTAACATTGACCAAAATTCAGCACCTTCTTGAGATCAAGTGTACAAAAGATCTAAGCAAATGAATAAAGGGCAGATGATTTACAGGGTTTTTTGTAGATACAGTACTGAATTTTGCCATCCGGACACTCCGGAATATCAGGCCTATAAATTACCTTATTATGGCCAAGTCATACATCTATGGATCGCCAAATCTCCTCTTTCCAATGGCAGAGAAATAAATCAGCATTTAGTACCACCAGGCACCTGTCACAGGGCAGCAAAAACCATAAATAAAATCAACTGTAGTTACAGTTACTTTTTTGTAATGAAGAATGCTCCGCCATGAGATCCGTTTTTTTTCTAGACGTTCACAGAAAGGTAATGAAATAAACTATGTTCTATAAAATAGCTGGGTAGTGTAGTTTTATGAAATTCGAAAGCCCATCGAAAGTCCTGGGTCTCCTCTCTCTTAGGACTACAAACACGAATGACGACATAATTTCCTCACATCTATATCCGCCGGTTTCTGATACAATGCAGAGAGATTTTTGTAAACTCATATTTCGCTTAACATTTAAAATCATTGGTAAACAAACATAGTGCTGAAAATATACACTTTGACTGCTGTTTTGATAGGGTTAGGGTCTTTACTCTTGGCTACATAATTTTTTTTTAAACGTAACAATAATTAATACGGACTGTATTGATCTATTTATGACGTGAAATTTATCTCAGCCCGGTACAGGGCCTGTCGGGTTAAAGACCCAATCCTGTTTTTTTTTTTACTATGGGATATGTATGCTCATATATTCTTGATTGCAGATGGAAAATAAGCTTTTTGGAACTTATTCAACCCATCATAAATTTTTTACATTAAAATTTACATTTAGTCATTTAGCTGACGCTTTTATCCAAAGCAAATTACAAGTTGTGTACAACAAGTCAGCAGGAAGGGTACAACTCTGGCAGTTAAGAGTAATAATAATAATAATAATAATAATAATGGATTGGATTTATATAGCGCTCTTCTCTGACTGACTGTTGCTCTGACTCAGAGCGCTTCACAGAGTCCATTATTCGTTCATACACAGTCATACCGGTGGTGGTAAGCTACAATTGCAGCCAGAGCTGCCCTGAGGCAGACTCACGGAAGCGTGGCGAATAATCAACGCCTACGGCCCCTCCGACCACCACCAACATTCATTCACATGCATACACATTCATACGAGGCAAGTAGGTTAAGTGTCTTGCCCAAGGACACAACGGCAATGGGATGGACATGGGCTTGAGCGGGATTCGAACCACCAACCCTTCGATCATTGGACGCCCCGCTCTACCCCTGAGCCACGCCGACCCACAAGTAAGTAACATTGTTCATCAAACAGTGTCGAACTTGAGTGCTACATACCTGCATATAATCCTTTTACATATCAGTAGATACTATAATAATAATAATAATAATAATAATAATAATAATAATAATAATAATAATAATAATAATAATAATAATAATAATAATAATAATAATAATAATAATAATAATAATAATAATAATAATAATAATAATAATAATAATAATAATAATAATAATAATAATAATAATAATAATAATAATAATAATAATAATAATAATAATAATAATAATAATAATAATAATAATAATAATAATAATAATAATAATAATAATAATAATAATAATAATAATAATAATAATAATAATAATAATAATAATAATAATCGATCAGCATGGCTTCTGTTTTGGAACTGTTGACCTGGAGAAACCTGTGGTTCATCCACGCCTTATTCTCATCCAGGCAAGCGGTCAGTGTGGGGGGTGATGAAGGTGATGATGGTGTAATCCGGATATACAACAGTGGAACGACACACCGTGCCGGCTGATGATGCGGCCAAGGGGGAGCATGTATAGGGTGAACAGCAGGGGGCCGAGGACGGATCCCTGGGGGACACCGCAGGTGATGGGGTGGTTGGAGGATGTTGCGCCTCCAAGGGAGACACACTCAGTCCGACCAGCCAAGAGGGACTGGAACAAGCCAAGGGCTAGGTCGCGGAGTCCGACGTTGGAATGGAGACAGTCCAGTAGGATGGCATGATCTACTGTGTTGAAGGCTGCCGATAGGTCGAGCAGGACCAGAATGGATGGGGTTCCAGCATCCGGCGCCATCAGAATGTCATTGGTGACCCTGACCAGGGCTGTCTCTGTGCTGTGCGCAGAGCGGAACCCAGACTGGAACTTCTCGAAGATGTTGTTGTCTCTGAGGTGTGCTTGGAGCTGCTCCGCAACTACCTTCTCCAGCACCTTGTAGGTAGAGGAACGGGAGGTTGGAGATGGGCCGGTAGCTGATGAGGGCCTCTGGGTCCAGGGTGGGTTTCTTCAGGAGGGGGGTAATGATGGCAGTTTTGAGGGCACTATACTATATCTGTACATATCCCTACTAGTTACACTAGTTACTCTGCTGGCCAGTATGACTGCTATACTGCCTTAATACCTGTATCACTGTACAAATTGGTATTACAACTCTATACACATCTAATTAGCACTACATCCAGTAGTACTAACTTATATATTTTATACCCAGTTGAATCACCTGTATATTGTATATTACTATTGCACTTGACTGTTACATTTACACTCTGGTTGGATGCCAAACTTATTTTCATTGTACTGTACTTGTGCTGCATGATGACAATATATTTAAATTTAATCTAATCTAAAGACTTGAGTGCACAGTAGTATAGACATAATAGCATTTATATATTATGTTTATATATTAGCATAGTAATATAGGTATGGTAAATTCCTTAGTAGCAGAGTGCATACTAGTTACAGACAGTACAAAGGTTAGTCTTAAAAAAATTATTAAATTCAGATATTGATTGAAGTGTGTCCTTAGTCGACAGCGGAAAATAGTTAAAAACATGTTGACAGAGTCTGGCTATGGTGCGACAATAATGTGGTCAAGAGGCATGGTTTCTACCTTCAGCTTTTTGATCAGCGTGGTTTATTATTTACATGGCAAGGCAGCAGTACATGAGTTATCCTCTCCGTGAGAGGCAGGTGGGAAAGAGATAGAGGGGGAGGAGACATCTCCTTAAATACTCTCCACCTGGTGGTAGCATTAGCGGCTCCGCCTATAGCGCCCTCTAGTGGAAACAGTTATGTACAGTCAGTGGAAACAGTTGTGCACAGTTAGACAGTTACTTGCAATCCTACATAGAACCTCTAACTTTAACACTCCCACTTAGGGTTGTATAGCACACTGTATAACTTCTTCAAAAACAATTCACAAAGAAAATAATACAGTTCAGAACATCACAAATGATATGGCAGTCAATATTTACACACCAAACATGACCTCTGCAAATCTCTTCAATTTCAGTTTGGAAGCAGGTTTCATCATAGCGTCTGCTACCATGTCGTCCGTTGGACAATAAATCAGTGTCATTCTTTCTTCTCTGATGACAGATCTGATGAAATGATATTTTATATCGACATGTTTACATCTATGCCGGCACACAGGGTTTCTAGCAATCGCAATGGTTCCCTGGTTGTCCTCGTAAACAACAGTCTTCTTATATACATAGGTATCCATCCCTTCGAGCAGTTGTTCTAGATAAATACATTCCTGTATTGTTATGGCTAGAGCCATATATTCGGCTTCACAAGTTGATAGTGCCACTGTAGGCTGCTTTTTCTGAAACACAGCTGTTTATCTGCTGTACCTTTGAGATAACGAGAAACATGTTTTGCTGTAATCCAGCGCTCCTCTGTGGGGTCAGCAAAATGCTGTGATAATTTTGCTCACTACAAAACATAGGTCAGGGCGAGTACATGTTGTCAAATAAATGAGACTACCCACAGCTTCTCTGTACATTTTTACATCTGTCAGTTTCTGAGCATCCTTCTGGTAGTCTAGTTTTTGATCACATGGTGTTTCCCTTGATCTACATTCTTGCATGTCAAAACGTTTCAGGATCTTTTCCACATAATTAAATCATTTTGAATATGGTAAATCATCCACTTCTGTATTTAAACATAGAATCCATTTCTGTATTTAAACATGGAATCCACTCCGGTATTTAAACCTGGAATCTACTCCTTCTGTATTTAAACCTGGAGTATCCTCCTTCTGCATTTAAGCATGTAGCCACCCTCCTTCCGTATTTAAACATGGAGTACCCTCCTTCAGTATTTAAACAAATATCTACGAACCTCGCTTTGTACTTGTCGTGGCCTTAAATACCATCCTTGATTTAATACACCCATTTCCCTCCCACTGTCTGTCTGCCCTCTGGTAACTTGGTTAAAGTAAAGGTGTGGTTGTCCTCTAGGGACCTCATCTCCTCATCCATTGCTCTCTCCCATTTACTTGATTCAGGGGACACTATGGCCTCTTTAAAGGTCTGAGGTACCCCACTGACTACTCTGTAGCAGTAATCAATGGTGGTAAGTGTACTGTCATCCTCGTCACTTTCTCTCCGGGCATAGTCTGTCAGATACTTTGGGGGTTTACGTTTCCTTGAGGGATACCTCCCACTGCTTGGGGCACGTGACGTCACCCTCAGGTGCTCCTCGTCATCGCCCTCTGGGGGTTGCTGACTGTCTGTCTGCACGACTGTGCTAAGTACACTGGGTTGAGGTGTCTCTGTTTCTTCACACCTTACTCTGGAGTCCAGCTCTGGCTCCTCTGTCTGTGTCTCGCTCTCACATGTTGTCTTTGTGACAAACTTGACTAGCCTGTGTTTCTGCACTCTCCCTTTACCGGGATGATAAACTAGGAAAGCGGGGCTTCCTTTGTCGTGCCCTACAAAGAGTCCTTTTTCACATCTGGACTCAAGCTTTCCTCTGTCCTGCAGGTAAGCATAACACACTGATCCAAATTGGTGCATTCTAGCTAGATTACACTTCTTTCCTGTCAGTGCTATATATGGGGTGGTGCCCGTGTGCTTATTAAAGCACCTGTTTCTGGTGTAAGCGGCTTCTTGCACCGCATAATGCCATAGACTCTTAGGTAAGTTACTGTCTACTAGCTTACACCTAGCCATTTCGAAAAGAGTGCGCCATTCCCTCTCTGCCACTCCGTTCTGGTGTGGGGAATATGGACATGACGTCTCGTGTCTTATCTTGTTCCTTCTCAACAGTGATTGGAACTCTCTGTTTGTGAACTCGGTTCCGTTGTCGGACCTCAAGCATCTTATGTTACCATAAGGGGCTACGTCTGCCAGGAATTTCTCCGTGGCCTGGAGTGTGTCATTCTTTGCTTTGAGAAAGTAAACAAACACTGCCCCTGTGCACACATCTGTAAAGGACTGTACATATCTAAAGCCTCCTATGGACTTGTTGCTTACTGGACCGGCTAGATCTGTGTTAACTAACGGAAGTGGTACCTTTACTTTTTCTTTGGGATTTCTGTTTCTCGATTGAGTAAACTTCCCCTTTATGCACACTACACATTCTTTGTCAGGTCTACGCTTTTCACCTTCAATGTGCATGCCTTCTGTCACTGCTTGCAGTTTCAGTAAATCCTCGTAATTACAATGACCCATAATCTCATGCCATGTCTGAATATCGTGACTGACAGTCACGTTACACATATCATTATTATCATTACACTTGTCGTTGTCATTACACTCTGTTTGCAGATAATACATTCTCTGGTACACCTTTATGTTAAATCGTGTACCGTCAGGCTCTACAAGAAAATGTTTACCTTTATCGAAGAATACTTTGGCACCGTTCGCAGCAGCAGCTATTACAGAGAATAGTCCTTGTGGGAACGATGGTACGTAGAGAGCGTTCTTTAACGTCACTGTACACCGGCGCCCCTCACTGTCTGTGAGGCATACCTGTGCGTCTCCTCTCTCTTGCGCCAACCCGTAGGTGCGCTTCCTGTCTGCCAGCTCCATGCTGTGTCTCTCCGGGTGGAAAGTGTTGTCAAAGTTCTTGAACCGACTCCTGTCGTTGATGACGTGGGACGACGCACCTGTGTCCACGATCAGTCCCTTCCTTTGGGCCTGCTGCAGCTGCGTTGGCCTGGTGACGTACGCTGTCTGCGCCCCGAAGAGGAAGTCTTCTTGTCCCGCTACTCTCCGGGCGTCGTCTCGATTCGTCTCACGTCGACCGTCGCCGCAATCTTGTCCGCTGCCGCCATCTTGTCCACAGCCGCCATCTTGTCCATGGCCGTCATCTTGTCCATGTGCGTATCGCGCGCTCTGGTCGCGTTTCTTCATGCACGCTCTGTCTGTGTGCCCCGTGGATTTGCAGAAGCTACACCAGACAGTCTTTGTGCACTCGCCTTTCCGATGGCCTTTTTCTCCGCATCGCCAACACGCCAGCTCCGTCGTGGGCCTGGTCTTCTCCCTCGGCACCCTCTCTCCCGCCTCTGCGGCGGCTGGGTGGATATCTTATGAGGCCTCGAAATTTCGTAACTTGGCTTTGAACTTTCCCAGCGTCATGTCCGCTGAACCGTGTGTTACCACGAGTGTGAACGGTTTGTACAGCTCCGGTAGTCCCCTCATCATCATCGCCATCATTAGCCCATCGCTTGGTGCTTCTCCTGCACTCTTCAATGCCGTCATGATCTGCTCAGCTCTGATGACGTATTCGGTCACAGTCTCGGTGTGCCCCTTCTTCAGTGCTGTTTGTGTTATGTAGAGGGCCACGACTCGGGGTCTTCCTTGCCCGATATAATGTTCTCTCAACACCCCCAGGCTTTCTCTGGCTTTGTCTTTTGTGTCGCGGAATATCAGCCCCAAGCTTGTGTCGTCGAGCAGTGGTGCTAACTCACAGTATGCATCTGCATTACGCTTGTCGTCCAGGGCTTGTGCTTCCGCCGTCAGGTCTCCCGTGGGGGCCGTCAAGATCGTCGTCTTCAGTCCCACACCGTGCATGGAGCATAACATGCGCTCTTCCCAGAGCTCGTAGTCCTCTGCCTTTCCATTGAATGAGGGCTATTTGCTCTTTCCCTTGGTCGCCATCAGGGGCGGGGCTAGGGGGTGGCTAGTTGGGCTCAAGCCCTGAATGTTTTCTGAAAAGCCCTGAATCTATTTAAAAAATAATAATATATTTTTTTAATTTTTAAATTTCTTTTTGACAATTAATCATTGTTACATGAAAATATGTTTGCACCACATTTAGCAGAAGCTAATTTCCATCTGTAGTTTATCCAGCTGCTAACTGTATTTGAGTGAGTTCACCTGTTCCACCTCCCAGGGTCGGTACCAACCCCTTTTGACATTATGATCATATATTCATATTTTTATGAGTGATGCAATAAATTTGTGATTTTTAAATCAAACGTTTTCAAGTATTAACATCACTAACATGTCACAAAAGCATGTAGAATGTATATTATCATCAATACGTTAGTTTAGCAATAGGTTAAAAGTGTCATTATATCGTTTTACCTTCTCGATTTGCTGAAGTATAATCCGAGACGGCGACCATTTTGAAAATGTTGAACCATGGGAATTGTAGTTTTTTGTCGAGGGAATGCATAGCTGTGGATCAGCGTTGAAATTTTTCCGAACTACATTTCCCTTCAAGTTCTATGGGGGTTCAAAGTTCAGAGTTGAATTATGAATATGTCAATAACTGATATTATTCGCGATAATAAGCCACAAAAGGTAAAGTTTTTGACAAATATTGAAACACAGTTAGTTTCTCCTCCATATTGTTAGCATGTAGGAACAATTTGATCTGAAATTTGTTTCAAAATGGTTGCACTGTGAGGAAAATAATAAACTACAGTAAATTACAGTAGATATCATTATCTGTTATTATGCACGCCTGGTGATACTAAATCCAAATTGAACTCGGGCATTTGAAAGATACTATATGTATATATATATATAAATGTGCGAATTGGCTATAATAAGGTAATGTATAAGCATATATTCTATATTCTATAATAATATTTCAAATTGCATTGGTCCGGATGGGAGAATTCAGTACTGTATCTACAGAACCTTCGGTTTTATCATCATCCCTTTATTTATCAATTTCCTTAAATTTTTTGTACACATGATCTCAAGAGGGTACTGAACGAGGTCAGTGGCAGTTTTTTAAGTTTGGTCATTATTATCATGGTGTTATTCACTGTCAAAGATGCAAAGAAAAATCATAATTCATATTTTCCTTTGTTTCATCACAATTTAAGCAAGCCTAGTAATAGACACAATATTTCTGACACTGTGAATACATTCACTGAGGTCCATAGATGTACCTAGATACCAAGAATATGCAAATAGCCCTTGTAGAAGTGGATCAATATTCCATTTACCTAGGTATACATTTTATGCAGATTTTCACCTGGGGTGAAAATAAAATGATAACTATTTTATTGCAATGCACTATTGCATTATTTTATTCTATTTTACTAACTATTTTATTGCACTGCACTATTTTACTTTGTATCAGTGATAATCAAACCGTAATCAAAGACGCATATTAACACATACGTGGCTGTGTTTGCAGGCTTAAAGCTATATTATATATTATAGCTATGATTCTAATAATATAGTCGATTGTCTTTGAGTTTCTTCCGGTCAAGATGCAAAAAACAGATAATTTTTCCATCCATACATTTCCTTTTTATACCGTTGTGAATATGAGTGTAGTTTCAGGGTGGTTTGGTGTCATTTCCAAAATGACAGACACCAAGCCACATCTGAGCACGTCGGGTGGCAGCAGCAGCATGGCAGCAGGTGAGGTGTTCATCTCAATAGCCACAGAGTAACCGAAGAAGTTCTCAGCTCGAATGTCAGGCAAACTCAATACATCCACCGTTTTTTGCGCTGATCTCAGTGCAGCGTATGGCTTAATGTTTCATGTTGTTGCACGAGGGCTTCTCCCTATGCCTCCCTATTCCGCTTGAACTCTATTATATCCAGTATTCCCTGGCAGCACTGTGCAGAGTGCCACGTCACACCTTCCCAATCACCCTCACAGACAGGCACGTGCACACAGACCTTAAAGGTTGAGCACCTGTCGTCTTGCCTCCTAGAGGAGAAAGTGCCCCTTTTCTCTCTCTCTCTCTCTCTCTCTCTCTCTCTCTCTCTCTCTCTCTCTCTCTCTCTCTCTCTCTCTCTCTCTCTCTCTCTCTCTCTCTCTCTCTCTCTCTCTCTCTCTCTCTCTCTCTCTCTCTCTCTCTCTCTCTCTCTCTCTCTCTCTCTCTCTCTCTCTCTCTCTCTCTCTCTCTCTCTCTCTCTCTCTCTCTCTCTCTCTCTCTCTTTAATGAATAAATAAATCAAAATATCATATCGTTAGACTGGCGCTCAAAGCCCCGAGCCATCTAGAACGTGCACACGAAATTGCACGGATCAGGCACTCGACAGTCAGCGTGAGTTAGTCAGTGTGATGCATTACTTTGAGGCAGACATCAGGTTGGTGGCTAATTGGCCAAACAAAGTATATTTTCATATTATATTGGTATTGAAGCGCTTTAGGAATTGCTTGACAAATTTAGCAAGTACTGTTGGGTCTATCTAGCTTGAACAATTTAGCAGCTCTAAGTGTGCCAACTAGCTAGTTGATACCTTTTTCTACGTGGGAAATAGTGGAATATGGATCTCATCTTGTGTCCCATCCACTGAACTTGGCTCTCTCTCTCTCACCCCCTTCCTCTCTCTTCCTCTCTTTCTCCCCCCTCCTGTTCTATTAAAGAAAATACATGTTCTGTAATATCATAATTGTTGATAATTAAGATCACACATGTTGACAATGACTGTTTTTTTTTGGTAGACATACAGGCTAATAGATTTAAACAGATTATGACAAATGTACTGTCATAATGAAAACAAGTTAACAGTAACTGTATAATGGTGATTGTAGACTTCTAACTTAATAACAATTAATTCTGCTGGATTGTTGTAGGGTATGTTCACAGATAGATCTTCATCCATGACAGACCCCTCATCTACTGTGACCTGACAGCTGAAGGCATAGCAGGTACCTGACAAGTGTATCTTAAGTCATTGTCACCATCAGCTCATTTTCTATTTGTTAGTGTGTGTGTGTGTGTGTGTGTGTGTGTGTGTGTGTGTGTGTGTGTGTGTGTGTGTGTGTGTGTGTGTGTGTGTGTGTGTGTGTGTGTGTGTGTGTGTGTGTGTGTGTGTGTGTGTGTGCGTGCGTCCGTGCGTGTGTGTGTGTGTGTGTGTGTGTGTGTGTGCAGTGTTCCCACAGGTTGAGGATGTACTTGTGGTGGTAGTGTGGCGTGTGATGGCGCTAAATGTGATTTTGAGTATGAATATTGGTCCTCATTCTCGATCGGACATACGTAAAAGTGACCAAGGAATTCCTTCGTAACTCGATTTACATACTTATTCTGCATTCTTGAACGGCTTCGTATTATAAATTAGTTGTAGGATTTACAAACTCGAAAAGGCAGTCGTAAGTCGGACAGACCGGTGTGCGACTGTGCGCCCGTGTTTTCAACAGCTTTGACAATGACCCCAGTCATTGGGGGATTACCAATACTACAGACATTTTAGAAAAACAGGGCTTTTGAGGTGATGAAATCACTGCGCCCAGGCAGCAGTGGTTCGGCAAAAAGAAATTCCAAGTATATATCTGCTTAGAAAACGAACATTTCTAACAATTTTTTCTGTTTTTCTCCACGTCGTAAATACACAGGTCACAGCATGTTTACAGGAATGTTTTGGAGTTGTATTTGGAGTGTATTTCGTGACTGTTGAGAACTAGGCTACACTGGCACACCTACTTCCAGTGAATGACGCTAAGCTAGGCTAACGGTGTTGCTGTTTCCTAAGCCTAATGCAAAAAGGGTATCTGCTTGTCTAACTCCAGGGTAGATGGCAAATAAACTAATTTCCAAAAAGTTGGCGTGTTCCTTTAACACAATGGGGACGAACAACGGATATATACGTGTTTCGATTCCACCCGTTGTGGACAGAAGCACGGATATATCCGTGGCAAGTTGTTTTGGTTTTTATTCCATTTTAATAACCTATTCAGGTCGCCGAGCGGCACTGCAGATGTACCCTACTCTTTGAATTCGAGAAAGTGCAATACCGGCCAGATCCTCTTAGGGGCGCTATCGCGATAATGCAGTGTGCCCTGTGGCTGAACGGAGCATTATTTTTTTTTACTTTCAATGGAGTTTTCAATTAGCTGGATTCTGGATGTGCAGCATGTAGCTTGGATTACGTTTTGGATTGCGGATTTCACTATGCAATAAGGGGATTTATCATCAGCCAATGGACATATCGATCTACCAGATGGCGATAACGGGGAAATGCTCGGGGGGATCCAACCGGCTCATGGTAAGACCTTTTTCACGTAAATTACAGCCCGATCGAGCCTTGTTATGATACGATACGATCGGCCTATGTGGCTACTTAGACGAACACGGTTATTGGTAATCAATAGGGATGCTCGATATTGGCTTTTTTACCGATACCGATATACCGATATTGTCCAACTCTTAATTTCCGATACCGATATCAAACGATATCAACCGATACCGATATATGCAGGGTTTCCCCCCCCCAAAAAATGGAATAATTTCAGGTAATTAACATTACATATCTCTTGTTGTGGAATTAACACAACATTATGCATACTTTTGACAATAAATCAAATCTGAATTTGTTCTTACTTGCTTGCCTGGGTAAATAAACGTTATAGAAATGTAATTTTTTTTATTTTTTTTTGTAAACCGATACCGATATTTTCCGATATCACATTTTAATGCCGATATCGGCCAATAATATCGGTAAGCCGATAATATCGGACATCCCTAGTAATAAATAATAAGAAACGATGTCCCCCGCCCCCCCCTTTCATGCATACATGCTTGAGGATCGTGCCGATCATATGCAGTTTGAGTTTTAACTGTAGCATCTGTATAACGGAAATGCCATTGGATATAACGTTAGTAACTATTAGCCCTTTATCTCGCCTTACAGGAAATATACTAGACCAAATGCCGTATAACGCTTATATTCATTATTTCTTTAATCTCTTTTGAAGGGACGGTTTATGGTCCCAATTGACAATGAGAATGGACAGATAGCAATACTATAAAGTATAGATTTAGCTGTACAAACAGCCCCACGTCTGTTTACATTTGCCGGTCCTCTAGAGATTTATTAGACGCATCCCAATGGCCCTGAATGTGTTAAGCAACTCATTATGTGGTCTGCTGTCTCCACTTATGTTGTGCTTTTGACCATAATTTAGACATGCATGTTTTTGAGTTCCAGCTGAGAGGTAGGGGCTGGAAAACATAACGGTTCCATAGCCTGAAGTCTTATCTACAGTACAGGTCCAAAGTTTATAACAATCCCACGAAAAATGTGTGCTTTACAGATGTTTTTGTAATCCTTGTATCGCTAATAATTTGTCCAAAATGGCAGACCGCTCATTCATTTGAACAGCGAATAAGGAATTCTCCAAACAAACAATTTCCTCGTCTTCTTCTCTCTGTTTATCGTAGGAATCAGCCCTCATGTAATATACCGTTGGCTCCAGAATTTCATTGGCTACAAAAGTGGTCAATCATTTTCGCAATCAGCGGTAACTGGTCCGTTCAGGATCCGGCCAAACTAGACGTGGTCACTTGTCCGAACTCGAGACTGGAAGCACGCAATAGGTTGAGTGGGGTGACGATCGAAAGGCGGCAAATTCAACTTTCCAACAATGTATCGGTTGATCTTTCAAAAATACAGTGCTAGGCCGACAGACAACGGAAAAGTGCTGTGAAGTGTGCGTGCACCCGCATGCGGGCCCCCGAACGTTATCAGGTTAATAACAGATGGAAACCAACTTTGTCAGTCCCAAATTAGTTTAATATAATATATATATATATATCTTTTTATAATTAATGATATGCCAATATTAAATCAATTTGATGCTTTGAAGGCACAACAATTGCATTGCCAATATATATAAGGTTAGACAACGGTTCATGATAAATTGGACGGAGTCATCTGCATGTTATTGGGGGTTGTTATCTTTTTAACCTTAAAAGTTCTTTAAATCAAATCAAATCAAATGTATTTGTAAGGCCCGACAACACACATTAATGTCCCCATGGGCCGTACACATCTTCTCTAAACAAGTCAAGAAGAAACATCACAATAAGTCAAGAACAAAACAAAAACACCATAAGGTCAATTTATTTTAAATAAATGCAAAATAAATAAAACACTCCCAGACATACCCCACGCGAAGGTAAGGAAAAACTCACTCAAACCTAGCAATAGGAAAAAATGCACCACAGGCAATGTGGAGGAGAGAAACCTTAGAAGGGCCATTCAAGGGGGATCTCCCTTCTTATATGTCGGTGATAGTAGTGTTGCAGTAAAAACAGGCGAACAGTTGGTAAGCATGCACTCATGTGTGTAATGAAACACAGATGAGTGCATGCGATAGCAACTGAACATTTTGAAAAATTAAAGATAGAGCTGATAGCGATAGCAACTGAACATTTTGAAAGATTAAAGATAGCGGATCTATTTGAGGCACAAGGGCGGCGCAAAGAGGGTCGCGTCCTCCCGGTGTTAATCACGGGACGTTCAACACTCCGGTAGTCCGATCATCACTCCGAGACAGCCGGAGACAGGGAGACAGGGGGCGGCGCAGAGAGGGTCGCATCCTCCCGGTCATCATCACGGGACGTCCAGCACTATCCCTATAGATAGCAGGCGTTATAACCCTAACCGTAACCACTCCCACTACCTAAAATAGAAATACTTAAAATAAATTTACTAAAAATGTTCTTCCAATCTAGCATCTACCTTAGAAAAATATTACATTTGCCCGTTTTAACGTGATGTCTGGTATACACCACGCCCACTTCTATCTGAATACAGATACAGAGACAGATCATTTAGTTTGTTGAACAGATAAAGATACATATACAGAAATGATGTCTCTGCACAACCCTTACCGCTCACAGTTCACATTCATATAGAAACTCCTCTCCTCCCACTCTACTCTCTCCTCCCACCGTCTGCCAGCTCTCAGGGCCGTTGCTAAAACGCCTCCATCTCAGCTCCGTACAAAGCCGTCAGGGAGTGATTCTGAAGGCGTACCGAAGCTGATATTCTGCATTCGCTTGCAAAGATTACAAATTCAGTCCTAATTAAATGATTGACTGGCAAGTATACTGTTCTTCATGGGGTGATTTTATGCTAAATCCTCAGAAATATATATATAAATATATATAAAATGGAGGCTCAGCTAAATAAGAATTAAATCCACTGTTTAAGAAGACACACACACACACACACACACACACACACACACACACACACACACACACACACACACACACACACACACACACACACACACACACACACACACACACACACACACACACACACACACACACACACACACACACACACACACACACACACACACACACACACACACACACACACACACACACACACACTTACCTGTATATTGTATCTGTTGCAAGACCTTTGAATCATTTTAGTGCATTTACATTATCCATCATGGCCAATTAATTCTGTATCAATCAGAAACGATCAGTGTTGCCTATGAATAATCTTAAAATTACACGGCAGCACCCATGAGGATAAGGAGATTCATATTTCTCCTCTAATACCCTGTACTATCTTTGTATGCCGGTATGATTCCAGCGAGCAATGAGGCAATTACATCATCAAATCCTCAGTATGGAAATAGGGTATATGGGCCGGTATTGGCTTTCAGGAGTTTTTTCCCCCCTCCCTCTGTCTCTGAAGAAGTTTATTTCCACTGTACGTTTCACGCCAATTTTACTAAAAAAATTCACAATGATGAAAGGCTCCCCCCGTTCAGACGGAAGAAAAATACAGATAAGCCGGGCGTCTCGGGGCCATAAATACGACGTCTCCGAACTGAAATATGAATCGTCAATCTCTAAAGTGAGGTATAGGGGGGATGTGTCAGGAGGGATATTCTGGAGTGTCTGGCGTGAGGACATTAACAGCAAGCTGGGCATCCAGGTGTGCGATACAGGGACTAAGTACCTAAATGGTGATGAATGGTGGTCTTCTTTATGGCGGAGCGGTAGCCAGTCTGCTTTCTTTTCTGGCTGCTATTAGGGAAACGCTTGCCGCTACTGAAGAGACAAAATGAGAAGGATCCCTCTGGATTTGTGTTCCTTATAACTATAAAGTTTTATCACATGGCAATGACCACATTGGCCTGAATATAAGAATGTGTTTTTTTTACCACAAATTACACCCGGCGGTTGTCAAGAGAGGATTTCTAGAGAGCGATCTCAAGATTCATACGATATCACTGGCTTCGCGCAAGCGTTAAAAACTCTGTAATTTGAATACATTTTATAGTGTTGCTGGCCGTTGGTGTTGTTGGTAGCCACTAGCTGAAGCTGGCCTGAAGTCACCATAGGGTGAAATGAATAGCCATGATGCATTGCATTTGGTCAGGCGGTGTTTACTCTGTGTGCAACAGTGCTAATTCAAACAGCCATTGGAGTTGTTTACCATGAGACTAGCCTATATATAGCCTATCCTATCATATCCTTGTGACCTATGCATCTGTGGAAATTGCACAGCAACCATACCCTATGAATATAACAACTAGGAATAGTGTGAATGTCTAGATGTATCCTTTATGCATTTGGATAGTATTGTAAGGCACTGATATTCCATGGATATTTAACCATGTTTATCTTTATTTTTATTTTTTTACTTTTCAACATTTGATGGCTGCACATATTTTGACCACTGACACTGAAATAGACCGGAAGTGATATCAGAAGAAAGGCATATATATATATATATATATATATATATATATATATATATATATATATATATATATATATATATATATATATATATATATATATATATATATATATATATATATATATATATATATATATATATATATATAGTGATATATATATATATATATATATATATATATATATATATATATATATATATATATAGTGATATAGTGATATAACTATTTATACATTCATGTGACAACTGTAGTGTAGATGTAATGTTATCCAGGTTGTCCTGAAAAAATTTTAAGATCACAATCAACCAATCAACCGATACATACAAGTTGAATTTGCCGCCTTTCGATCATCACCCCACTCAACCTATTGCGTGCTTCCAGTCTCAAGTTACAAGACGAAAGCGGCTAAGTGGCGCAGTGGGCAAGGTGCTCGCCACTAACGCAGGGGATGCTGGGTTCAAGCCCAGCTCTCGGCGTTGCTACCAGCTTGTTCATACTAACACAATTGGCAGTGTTAGGGGTGGGAAAGCTGGTGGGTGGGGATTGAACGTTGTGGACAGCGACTCCTACAGGTTGATTGGTGCACCTGTTAGAGCAGAATCAGGGAGTAACGGGGGCAGCGTGAGCCTCCCACGCGTTACTCCTCGCCACTGAGAGATTGCGCTGTACAGGTGAAAACATGCGACAGCTGCCTCCTCGTGTACCGGAGGGGACACGTGATGCAAGGCTTGGTCCTCACTGCAGCCGACCAGTGGGAGGCATAGTCTAGCAACGTTCGAGACAGGGGAGGGGAGAATTAAAGGGAGAATTGGCGAGGTGAAATTGGGATGGGAGAAAAATAGAAAAAGAAGAAAAAAAAAGAAAAAGAAAAAAAAATGACAAGACGAAACATCCGACGAGCGTCATTTGACAAGCCATTCAGACAAGTGACCACGTCCGGTTTGGCCTGGTCCTGAACAGACCAGTCACCTCTGATGGCGAAAATTATTGACCACCTTTTCTGGAAATTATCTGGAAGTATCTGACGCGAGGGCTGATTGCAACGACAAAGGGGCAGAAGAAGACCAACAAGTTCTTTGTTTTGACTCGCACATTTGAATGAATGGCAGCGGACGGCCATTTTGGATGATCATGCCGAATTAACGCTGGTACACACATTACAAAAACATGTGTAAAACACACATTCTCCGTGGGATTGTTATCAACTTTGGACCTGTACTAGATAAGACTTCCGGCTATGGAACTGTTATATTTGCCAGCTCCTACCTCTCAACTGGAACTCAAAAACAGGCATCTGGCAACAAGTAAACAAAAACATGAGTAAAAAAAACTTTTATTTCAGTGTGTTCAAACCTCTAACTCTATTACATTAGCACTCAGAGTGATTCTTCCCGTTATGGAAGAAAGTTCAGAATGTTTCCTTTCAAAAGGGACCAGACTCATGCATGTATATATAAGTGATTGAAGAATAAATCGCAAATTACTTTGGGTATGCAATAGTCAGGCGTGTTGTGTAAAACTAGACCCATTTTTTGCCTGATGGATAAGAGGTTAAAGGAACACACCAACATTATGGGAAATGCGCTTACCGTCTTCTTCAGTCAGACAAGAAGATAGATACCAATTCCCAGTAGAAAGCTATCTTAGCTCAGCACAAATGAATGGAAGCGGATACGGACTAGCTAGCTTAGCTGTTGGCCAGAAACACTTCTCCCGGAGCTAGTGGTACGTATCCGCTTTGTGCTAAGCTAGGCTAGCTTTCAGCCGGATATCTTTCTACTAAACACACAGAGAGGAAATTGTCTTTCCCATAATGTTGGCATATTACAACTCTAGAAGTGTGTGCAAAGTGGGATTCAGAATCTGATTCCAGGCATTCTGTACACCGGTATGATATCACAAAATATTTAATCTTGCTACTGGATAAAAAAGAGACAGGAATGTTCATTGTCATTACTACACATCTAGTCTGAATATTCCTGAGGCATAAGAGTATATTTCATGATGGGAATTCAGTGGGTTTGCCCTTTAAAATAATATAATTATACAAATTGTTCCTCAAACCTTGAAGCCAATACGAAGTCATCTAACCGCGGATAATGTGAGACCGTATTTCAACCAACAGGGGAGCGACGAGTCCTTTGTGTGCCGAAATCATTGAGGAAAGAATTTGTTCGAAATTTGCGGGGAAAGGTTTATTTTCTTATTTTCAAGTCACCAGACCCAAGAGTACAACCCTGAGGCTTCCCCCAATCAAAGCCCAAATCAACCCAGTGACTTGGAGAATGGAACTGGATCTGAGACGAGCAGATTGTTGAGGTAGTGCTTACTTTAACTGGTCCGCTTTCCCTCTCTCTCTCTCTCTCTCTCTCTCTCTCTCTCTCTCTCTCTCTCTCTCTCTCTCTCTCTCTCTCTCTCTCTCTCTCCCTCCCTCCCTCCCTCCCTCCAAGGAGCCGGTCCTGTGGGGGAGGGGGGGGGGCAGGAGGACAAAGGGGGATTAGCTGTAGCATACCATCCCACCCCGTCTGTCTGGCCCCCACATCAGGACCGGACCCCTAGGTCCCCACAGATCTCCCCCCCCCCCCCCAATTAACTTGTCACTCAGCCTTTTTTTTTTCTTCCCACACGGAGACTTCGTGGCTCCATTGGCGAAAAACGGCTTCGAGTTCCGCTCCTGGGCGGGAGAGGAGAGGCATTCCGGTATGTCGTCCTTATACCTTTTTTCCTCCGGAATTCCCATCAGGAAAGGGGCTTTGTGAGAAGAAAGTGGGCTTATTCAATTGTGCCTAATGTTGAGCTTGGGCTCTACCAAGGGGGATGGCTAACGGCTAACAAAGCTTAAAGTGCCTTGTGATGACTGGTTTCACATATGGACAATCAAATATGGTGGACAACATTTTGTATTCCCAGACTATAATTAGCCTAATTCCAAAAAGGATTTATCTGCAACTCCACGTTTACATTCTCAATAAGCTGGTATAAATCATCTACTGCGGGTTCTATATACTCTACCTTTTTACCCCCCCCCCCCCCCCCCTCCCACGCTTGTTTTGATTCTTCACATGTCAACAAGTAGCAAGCCTCCCCACGGTTACGCCGTCAGCTTTGATAAATCTCATTACCCCCCTTATTCCCACGCGCTCCATTTACATAATCTGGTCTCGTGCTCCGCGGCCCCGGGAACCGCGTACGAGACGCACCGTAATTGTGGCTGTGTCGCGGTGACCCGACGAGCATTCTGCCTGCTCCTTGTCTAGCGTCGGCGGGCCACGTGTTTATGTCATCATATCCCGGCCCCTAAATATGCCGCGCCGGCGCTCTGATGTGGGTTTGTACCGAGCGCTGCGGTACATGTGGTGAATCTATCCCCCTAGCCGTTATTGTTTTCCCTCCATTTTCAAACGGAGCTGAAATAAAAGAAAATTTAAAAAAAGAGAAAAGACGAAAAGAAACACAATACATCTCATACGTACGGAGAGCTACGCTGGTGTCCCACTGGAGTACCGGCTTAACATCCAGCTGGGTTCTACTCCTCGCAATATTCCTTATTTCTTACGCTGTTGTTTTTCTCTGATCGAGTCCAAACATTGTTCTATTATTTATTCAGTTCAATCGGATGACTTCTTCCTCTCTCTCCTGCTGCTGGTGCAATGGGAATCGGTGCGTCGGGTGTACGGGAATGGTGGTCATCAATAAATGATAGTGTTGTCTCCTCGCGGCGTGGCGCGCGGAGGAGGCGGTGGAACGGAGAGAGAAGGCCGCTATACTTTCAGCCAAGCCGTGTGTCACGGCGGTGGCCATGTCGGGGGAGACAAAGACCCAGGTCTTGTTCACGGCTGCTTCTCAGACTCCGGCTGGTGAGTAATGAAGAACAGTCAGAGACTCATTGGGATCTGTCGCCTCTGTGGTCTGTGAGTCCAGTCGTCGCCCCCCCCTCTCCTTTAGTCTCCTATTGACAGATGAGGCCATGGTTAATCCTTGGTTCTCTCTCTTCCTCTCTCTCTCCCTCTATTTCTGCCTCTGTCTCTTGCTCTCTCTCCATCTCTTTCTCCCTCTCTCTCCTCTCTCCCTCCCTGCCTCTATTTTTCTCCCTCTCTCTCTTGCTCTCTCCCTCCATCTCTTTCTCTCTCTCTTGCTCTCTCCCTCCATCTCTTTCTCTCTCTCTCCCTCTCTCTCTCCCTCTCTCTATTTCTCCCCCCCCCTCTCTCTCTCTCTCTCTCTCTCTCCTGTGTTTTGCTCCTCAAGCAATTCCTGCAGGAATAAATCCTCCCCTCGTTCTCCCAGACCAGGCTGCAGGTCGGACGGTAGTTGGTTGACTCCCTGCCCAGTCGAAGCTCTAAAATAATTTCGTATTGATTTCTTGTTGACCTCCCATGAAGCAGTCATCATTCTGTAATACGCTCCACGCGTCTCCTTAATGAAATCAATAGCACCCCCCACCACGCAGCACTGCAACGGTACTCTCTGGGAACTCAATGCTATTACAGTGTGTGTGTGTGCATTGGGGGCACATTTGGAGGTTAAGTATGGGTTTTTCTGTGCCCTGGTTCATATTGAATCAGACACAAACATTCATTACATCTTAGATGAAAGATTATATTTAGGCCTATACTACCCCGGCATTCAGGAATGCACGATTCCATACTGTTACTAGGCCTACGACTACTAATGTTACGACTATGATTATTGGTATATCATTGTAGAAGGGTGGATTATCCCTGCTTGTGGGAGTAGTAGTACACAGACACTGGGTAGTAGGATACTATAGTATTGGACCTATATGTACCCCCGTCTTTGGCCCGGAACGTCGTTCTGGAGGGCTTGCAGTTGGAGTGGATGGGGCCCAGGATTTACTAACCTGGGGACTGGTACTCTGGTCTCCCTCGCCTTCCAAGGCGGTCAGCAGTAGCTCCCCACACACCCTCACTCCCTCAGTACCTCCGACAGCCCTCTCACACCCAGTGACTGTCAGTTCAATAGTATTATTGGGCTTCCCTTTAAGCAGTATCCTTCCTTGACCACCTGTATAGACCCTTCAAATGCTATTCTGTAAATGGGGTGTAAGGGTTAAATAATTATGCAGTCACAATATTTACCCAGAGGTTAGAATAGCAAATGGAACTCAAAGAAACAGACACACACAATGATCCCGATTAGGTCTACTTTAGTGAAGCCTGGGCAGGTTATACATTACAACGTTAATCCTTAATATATGGCACCGGGTGCTCTTGTTATCAATGTAGGGGAAGCTCTTCCCACCATAGGCACCGAGTGCTCAATACATTAAACCACCCCGCTTGTACTGGGGGAACCCAGGCATAGAATGTAGACACATTGGGAATTCAAGAATCAAACAATCAAATAAACAAATAACAAAATAAACCAATAAATGTGGGCCCACGTTATCAAAGAAAACCTAACCTAAGCCGGCTTAAATTGTTTGGGGTACCCCTTAGACACTGGTTGTTAGCGTTCACTTCAACGGACGTTGCTGTTGATACACGTGGTACAGTTAGTACTTAGCCAAGATGACGGACCCACTCTTGTCACCGCTCGTCCGGGTGACAAGATGGTGTCGGCGATCCCGCGAGCACAGCCAGCAGGCTGGGCGAACAGCAGGCAGTGGTTAGCTGGCGGAGCTTGCTGTATGGCGTCCTCTGCTGGTGGGAAGAGGCGTCCTCTGTACCGTCTGGGAAACGTACACCGCTGCTGTTGCTGGCTTGCTTCTGTCGCGCGTGCTAATACTTTGGCTACCCTAAACACAGCTAAGCTTTGGGTCTCGACGCACCCTCCTGCTATTCGGTTACACTGCTAACGCAACATGGCTGGCTATACCACCGGTCTCTTCAGCGCCACACGCCCGGTAGTCTACTCAAGTCAGACGGAGCCGTTAGCAGCATACTACTATACCGCACACAGTAACTACTATAACCCGACAACGTTAGACGTTAGTCTCGTTAGCTCTAGACGTTAGTCCTTTGGTTCGGTTTCTCGTACTCACACACTATCGCTGATACTTCTAGGATAACCCATTACTAGCAAGTATTTCTCATCACCCGCCGCTCGCTCCGACGGGGCTCTCCAACTTCACTGACTTCTTCAACGGGGCTATTCCAAAGCACACGCCCGTTGTGCCTGCGACCGTTCATGGCCAAGTCCAATGCCGAAGAGAGCTTCCTGCTCCCCTCGCCTCCAGGTAACTCCCTCTTCCTCGTTGCTTGCTTCTCTCCACTGCTCCACCTGCCACCACTGCCACTCCGCCCCCTGCTGGCAACCTCCACTGATCCCACTCAAGGACCGCTCCAGAAAGGGAAAAAGGGCTCAATGTTATTGCTAGTAATCCATACTGCATCCGGAGAAGAGTAGCACCTCACCTCGTCGTTAGACTGGGCGAGCTATCCAAAGGAACACTGTTAGGCTATCCAAAGGAACACTGTAAATCACATGTTATACACACACAGGGAAAGTAACAGTTAGTTAGCACTACTGAATACTTTGTAGAATATTCAGGCTGCTACATCATATTACTGACTTATTCAGCCGTCCACGTTTCGAGTCATTTGGTGTTTGTAGTTTTTGTCAAATGCATTTATGGCTGTGGCCAGATTGTTCAAATGCGGCCCATTTTAACATCCGGATAAAGTAAATTCAGAGATTTGTTTCTAAACACATGATACATGTTAGAAAATAGTTGCTGAAAACTGGTGAAAAGACTGAACTATGCAGTACAGAGTTGTGGAGTTTAGACTGTTAAATAGTTTATCAGGATTTTTTGGGCAGGTCTGAAATTATGGCTCCATACTCCTCCCCTAACACTATATGAAAACTAGAGCACATTAGCATGGTTCTCCTTGAGTGTATTGTTTATGTATCCCCCTAGCTGCTACACACGGCAGTAGCTACTCATCCTGGGGTCCACAAGTAGATCAGAAGTGTAGCATAGCAAAGCTAATGCTAAGCGTTTTATGTGAATGGTAAATGCTAACAAGATTAGCACCATACAGGTATAGTTAAATAAAAATCGATTTGGGTGGTCTAACCTAGTTTGCTAGTTAGTCAATTAGTCAGGCTTTCTAATCAAGTAGGGCTTATTTGATAGATTTGGTAGTCTATAGCAAAACGTTTTAGTGAAACTAAAATGACACTTGAGTTGAAAGGGAGCTGTCAATCAAGCTCGATCCGGCCGTGCCTCCTGAGAAATGGTCTGAGCAGCCAGATGAGCTGTGTTTCAGCTTGGTTTCATAATTAACGTTTTTAATCATTCAAATCTGACTCAGGACAGATTTATTTTCACTTCACCCCAACTTTAAAGTATTAGGGGAAATCAATATTAATTTGACTTTAAAAGAAGTTCCAACATTCATATATATTGCCAATATATCTTATATATTATATATCAATATCTCCAGAAGCCACTTGGCTTATGAAGCGCCACCCTCCCTCTCAGAGCCTGATTTGGACAAGCTCATATTGTAAACACTTTATTATTTATGCAATAGAATCGCTTCCCAGGAATTTGTAAGCAGTGAAAATTCAGGTTGTGACAAGAAGGAACCATTCATCACGAGTCCCGTCACAGTTTGTTATGTCTGCTCAGTACAAGCGAAGTTGACAGACAACTTTGACTTAAGGAAGGATAAACTGTAAGTGTATATTATGGTGAAAAATGGTTACAGGATTTATAGTGGTCAGGATTGTACGGGGGGGGGGTCTCCTAACTTGGCTTTTTGTATGCATTCTTGCAGGTGACAGAGGTAAATCACTAATCCCCCATTGTTCAGAGAAATGGTGCATATCGGTCCTGTATTACGGCTGGAGAAATATATTACTGTTTACACATGCAGGGGTAAACTCAGTGGCGGCCGCTGGGTACTTCGCCACTAGGGGCGCTTGGTAAAAAAAGCCCAACACAAACACGCACAGCTCTCTCTCTCTCTCTCTCTCTCTCTCTCTCTCTCTCTCTCTCTCTCTCTCTCTCTCTCTCTCTCTCGCTCTCTCTCAGATGATGTCAGATCCATTCAATAATAAACACATTTGTAAAGCTCGTTATTTTAAACAAGTTACCATTCATTGTCTGAGTGGTTATGTCCCACATGCGGCGAAATTAGAGAGAGAGAGAGAGAGCGAGAGCGAGAGAGAGAGAGAGAGAGAGAGAGAGCATTTTAGTAAAGTTACATTTTCAACAAGATTGCTGCTATTTAAACACTTCATGGAAACGGGGTAACGTTAACCTTATGTCCAGTGATGGGCAAGCTACTTGGAAAATGTAGCAAGCTACACTACAAGTTACTCTCGATTAAATATAGCTCAACTACAATGGAAGCTATCCCCAGATAAATGTAGCAAGCTACACTACAAGAATATGGCAAAAATAGCTAGCTACATCGGCACTACTTTTTTTTTTTTTTTTTTTACTTCATGATCAAGTTTCCATCAAACAAATAGACAGGCAAAATAAATGCTCAGTTTGATTGTTTATTATAAAACTGAAACAAGCCCTCGGTCTGGCTTTTTGTGTCATCCTTTTAACATGAACTTGTATTATGTACAAAATCCAGGAAGGCAAGTTTAGCTGGGTGCAGCCTCTACAAAAGAAAAGAAAGAGACCATTTGGTTTGATCAGTTTTTATAGTATAGTTTGTTGATTACTTTTGATGCAGTAATGGTCTTTTTCTTTTCTATTCTATCTTTATGTATTATTTATCCCTAAACTCTGCATCTTCTGGCTGCCTGATACCCTCTCCTAGCTGAAACCTGCCCACTTTATCAACCAAAAACACACTTCTTCAATATCTGAATTTTAACTAATAATAACTGTCTTACTGCATTTTACTATTATGCTACCATGTCTATACTACCACCAACTATGCTAATATGTCTATACTACTACAGTACAGTATGTACTCAAGAGTATAACACTCAAGCTCGACACTGCTAGACAAACAATACTACTTATCCTTGGCTGCTAGATGTACCACTCACTCCTGCTGACTTGTTGTACACAACTTGTAAGTTGCTTTGAATGAAAGCGTCAGCTAAATGACCAAATGTATTTAAATATGTAACTCACAAAACATTCCATGGCCCCAAAATCATGTGGGGACCCCCCCTGGGGGTCCTGACCCACAGGTTGAGAACCACTGCTCTAGGTGATATTTTCCCTCTTAGTGTATGTACTATTTATGGTAGTTTGTTTTTTCTTTTCTCCACCCCCATAATATTGTTAATTTTCTGCCTACAGTGAAACATGTTAGTTAAATCTGTTGACAAAAAGTGCACTGACTTGTGTGCTGTTTGGGAAAGCTTTTCATCAGCTTACCTGAATATATGTGTTCTCAAGTTAGTGCTGGCCGTGTGGGATGTTGAGAGAAGCTTTGTTTTTGGCGGACACAATAAAGACATATGTTGTTGTTTTTGACATCATCTTCATCAATGCCATCAGCCCTGGAAACATCGAATCCTTCTGCTATTTCGCGCGGACTAACGGTTCGTTCATTCATTCATGGTCTACTCTGTGTTTAGATTTTTTTTACTTCCTGGTTTGCCGAGCTGGAGTGGCATGTCCCGCCCTATCCTGCCTCTGATTGGCCTACCCAGAATGTTTTGGCCTAATCGTGAGTCGTCATACTCATATGTAAACCAACCAACCAATCATAGTGGGTTTTCTCCAATAGCATCCAGCTGCAGGACAGAAGAACACGACACTCTCAGGACCGAAGACACTCTTTTTTTTTGTGTCTGTTTCTCCGGATATGTAGCGTGTAGCGTTTTGCTGACGCTACGGCACTACTTGATTAGAAAACTAGCTGCGCTACAGAGATCACAACTTGATTCAAAAGTAGCGACGCTACCATCACGCTACTGAAAAATGTAGTTAAGCTATGTAGCGTCGCTACTTGTAGCTAGCTACTGCCCATCACTGCTTATGTCGACTGTAGTATTGTATGACCTCGACATAACGTTTAAACGTTAACGTTACTCCGTTTCCATGAAGTAATTATAAAAGTGGCCAGCTAAGAACGGAGCTAACAGCTAGCAGTAGCTGTAACGTTACAACGTTATGCGGCATCAGTAGACAACGTATCATGTATTAAACTAGAGTTAAGATCGCTAATCTACCTTGTTGTTGGCTTGTTGATAAAGTATATCCACTCCATGGCATTGTCCATCCAGCCTGTGTTGATGTCCATCCATTGTCCGCATCCATATAGCTTGTTGTTAGCCAACAAGCTGTGTGAGTGAAGAGCTGTGTCTTTGTCCATTTTAGCTGCTAACTATAAATCGAAATGAAAATACTCAGTCCTTGAATAAACCGAAGGCGTCTTTTCTTTTTCTCTATTGTGAACTGTAGTTGCTGTTGTTAACGAGTCGACTGAACTGCTGTTGCTGTGATAAGAACTACCTCTTCCTGGCGCATTCTCTCTCTAAGCCAACCCGAGAAATGCGGCTATGGAAAAAAACTGGCATCGCGTCGGCCAATCAGAGAGCGTCTCCACGAAAATGCGGCTATGGAAATTCTTCACGGAAGTTCACGCTGCTGCCTAGACCGCTTCAAATCGCGCTCGGATTCCAACATAATAGTCATATTTCAACGCACAACGCGTTATGCACTGATTGGCTGTGACGGAGACAGCGATCAAACTGTGACGCGCACTCAGAGCGCTATCGCTTGTAGCCCGGGCGAGAAATACGAAAAAATAAAAAAAAACGTCACTTCCTGCTCATGAAAACGATGTTTTTTTAATTTAGATAATAACGTTATATTGTGCATTGGAAATACAAACATACTTAAAATGAGTAAATATTATTCATTTTAAACATGTTTATATTATTTATAGGGCTATAAAACACAAAAACGAAAAAGTTTTATTTTCTTCTTCTCTGATTTAACAGCAGCTGGCCAGCAGGTGGGTCGGCGCCCTTGCGCCCCTAGTGGCGAGCCGCCACTGGGTAAACTGACCTACCCCATGTGCTAGATTCACTTGGGACCAGATCAAGAAAATGTCCCACAAGCAAACAAATCAAGACATACATACAGTACACACGCACACATTTTATTAGATAACATTCGATTATTTTCATTGTCTTTGCACAAGCACAAGTACAGAGTACAACTCAATTATGTTGGCAGAGTGCAAAGGAGCAGTAAAGTGCAGTAGGCCTATACAGTATAACATGTCAATATGTGGAAATATCTACAAAGCTTTAAACATGCTAAACTAATGTATGTACAGTATTATTATATATAATAGTATGAATGGTAATAAACTAGTCTAGCCAGTAGTTTAATTAATATGCGTAGGTATGAGCCCTCTCCTCTACTCCCTCTTCACCCACGACTGCACTCCGGCACATGGCTCCAATACCATTATCAAGTTTACAGGCTTGTGGTCGGTCTCATCAAAAACAATGACAAGACTGCATACAAGGAGGAGGTCCAGCACCTGGTGGTGTAGTGTGCCGACAACAACCTGGCCCTCAACACCAATGAGACGAACAGCATTCTCACATGGGTGTTACTTAATGTTTCCCTATAGTTATGGGAACATTGCCTTGACTTACATTCATTTCGTAACCCTAAAAGAGCCCATTTTCCATTTGAGGACCTACCAAATGTTCCCGCTAGGAATTAATCGGTCCTCACAACAAGGATGGAGAGATATGAAAACAACACCCACACACAACAGTGAATACATGTGGACGACGCGTGATACGGCCTGTGGCTGTGCACGATTACACCAAAACACATGTTTCTATTTTTCACCCCCCTCTCCTGTGTGTATGTGTGTGTGTGTGTGTGTGTGTGTGTGTGTGTGTGTGTGTGTGTGTGTGTGTGTGTGTGTGTGTGTGTGTGTGTGTGTGTGTGCATGCGTGCGTGTGTGCGTGTGTGCATGTGTGTGTGCGTGCGTGCGTGCGTGTGTGTGTGTGCGTGTGTGTGTGATGTCCTTTAATATGCTTAGCGCCCAGCCTCTATTTGGATGACATCGCCGGATAACAATGGCAACAACACTGCTGTGGAAACTGTCAAGGTGACTTTAGTTACATGCCACCCAATTTGCCGACGGCGATAACTAAAGCCAATGTTGACCGTGGGGCTTTTCCGCCATTTGATTTCAAAGTGATTTTTTTTTCTCCCTTTTGGCTCGGCACCAAAACGCGGTAAACACACACACACACCATTTTGCCCTCGAAACTTGAAGTGGGCATTATTATGGATTCAAGAGATTGGATTTAAGTGCTGACTATAGCCTTTGTTTTATTTAGAATTGTATTAAGACAGAATCTTTTGGCAAGGGATGTTTGAACAAATGAAACTATTGAGATTTTTTAGTTTTCAAATGTGATTGTAAAAGTGAGTTACAGTTTTAAGGTCAAATACTATGCACTGCAACAACATTATTATGTTATCGACACCTAGTTAGCTCTTAACACTTTGACTGCCATGCATATTGCTTATCCTTACCCTTAGAATGCCAGCCTTCTAGTAGTTTCCGTGGTTGTTGCACTACGTTTGCGAAGCTGTGTATGTGTTCTGTATTATAGCTGTAGAGACACGGTGTGGCTCATTTGGACAAACATTACTTGTAGTCCAGCATGGGAATAATAGTTTGTTTCCACACTCTGCAGTTTGTAGTTTATTACACGCTAAACATCGAGCATTTCCAAGATAATACAGTCTTTTTTCATAGATCACGAGATAAAACGTGTTATGTGCAATAAGCCCAAACCGTTCTGGCTGATCCCTTGAAACCCTGAATACTCCCAAATCAAAGGTATATGATTTGTATATATATATACCATCACAAAATTATCAAGGGGGAGTTGTTTTAACTCAAAACTATGATCGCGTTTGCCGTGCAAGTTTTTCGTCCGGTGGAGCACCGAACTGTGATCGTTAGAAAAACACGTTTCAGATTCGGTAAAATAGACATAGGATGTACCTTACCTTAGCCAGAAGGTATTCCAAAAGAATAATTCCAAGTGATCGCATCGCCATCGCGATTACCAGTGTATATGTCTATACACGTTTCGATGGGCAAATATGCTTATGCAACGGAATTCCGAATGAATTTCTGTCCCAGCAGAAGGAGAAACTGAAAGTGAAGCTGTGACGTACATGGGTACGTGGGTTGGTCATTACCATTATTACTGTATTTATGACACCATTTATGACTGTATTGTGTCATCTCCTAATCACTGTTTCTGTTCCACAGATGCCACTCATCTCCCTGATTGGATTGGTTGCGCCTGATTGGTGCACCTTCGGACAGGCAGTGGAGATGGGTGGTTAATAGAGTGGGAGGTGACACACATCGGGGAGCGCCTCATTCTGTCAATTGCCAGTGACCAGAGTGGAGTGGGGTTGCCATTGTTTACCAACTGTTGTGTGGATTGATCTTGTGTTGGCCTTTGTTTCCACTGTTGTGTGGATTGATCTTGTGTTGGCCTTATTGTCACTATTGTGTGTTCTCATGTTCACACTACTTACCTGGTAGGCATTGTGTCTGTGTTGTTGTTGCTACCAGGTAAGTGTATATATATATATTGTGGCCTCTGTGCCACTTGCCACTCATGTGGAATTAGTTAATATATATATATCTATGTATTGGGCCTTCTGCCTTTTTGCCTCCCCTGTGTGGAGCTATAGTGTACAGTACTTTTTTTTTTTTTATATTTTTTTTATTATTGCAAAACAAAAATTATTAAAAGTCAGTACTCAACACACAATGCATAATGAAACTTTCAGTAAAGGTGGTTAAAATATATGCAAGTACAGAAACAAGATAAAACAAAATTAGTCTATAATAACATTTTAACCGTATACAGTGTATATCCAGCGAAATTACAATTATATAAATGTTAGTATATAATATACCCCTAATACCTATTTTCTAAAACCCTACACACATATGCTCCAGCTCGAACCCCCCCCTCCCGGACCCCCTCTTGGATAGTACCTCCATTATCCCTCACTCCTAACCAGACACTACCATTATAAGCTAGCTTTTATTCTCTCCACCACTTCTAACCACATTGACATTTTGGATTCATTGAGACCCAGAATTCTTGCTGTAGATATTGAAGTATCTTTCTGTTCTTCATTCATCTCTATTTGTGATCGTATAGTTTTCTATTACCCTTTCCTCTGCATTGGTTTAGGTATTTTCAGATGTTCGGTTTCAAGTAAGAGGAGACTGACGATATGGTCAAAATCAACGGGCGGCGGTTGTTTATTAATACTACAGCTTAGGAATCAAAAACAAGTACATCGTCTCTTTGGTTCAATCTAATTGTCTCTTTCATTCAATCTAATCGTCTCTCGGTGCTGTTCTCTGGTTGTTGTCTTGGTTTCCAGGCCAACACGCGTTCTCTCTCGTGGTCCGTGGTGTGGTTGTCAAGGCAACCTGGTCTCCTCGCCGATCAGGCAGGGAGCGCTCGATTTCGTATCGGCGGAGTCTGCTATGAACCTCGGCTCGGTCATCTGGTCTCAAATGGCTCTCTGTGTCATCGGCTCTTCAGTAGCCTTCTCGCTGTGTCTCAGGCTCGGCTCTCCAGGGATCCTTCTCCGTCTCCTGTCTCCTCTCTCCGGGTGTGTCCCCGGGTCTGTGTCTTCTGAGTGTGTCAGCGCTTTCTTTTTTCTCCTATTTCATGCCTGTCTTATATAGGAGAAAAGACCCAGCCCCCCGTGGTCGAGTCTCTGAAACGTACTGTTACGTCTCAAAGACTCTAGCGGTCTTCTCATTGGCTAACGGATCTCCTCGCTCGATGACACGTCAGCCTCGTATGCTGACACAACGTTTCACCATAGAATCTGTCTGCCCGTTTTAGCAGTTTAGCCATTACCTTATTAGGGGGTCCTTTAATGAGTGACACGTCGTACTGTTCTTGTGACACAATGTTTTACACAGTCTAAATAAGAAACAGGCTACTCTGTGTCCTGACAACAAACCATATTTCCGTCCTTTAATAGAACACTTTATTTCCTGATGACCAATATTTGTATAGTTTTACCTTCTAGTATTTAAGAGTTTCTATTCTTTATTGTGACTAAGTTATTCTAATTGTTCTAAGAGTTATGCCTACATGTAACTTATGAAATTGCCTTATTAAATGTTTCCATCCTGCTGATGGTTTGTCTGTTCTCTTAGTAGTAACCTTTTCTTTAACCTTATTTACTACCTCTGTCTTACTCCTGGTTAACTTGTTACTTAGTCTATAGTTAATGGGTGACTGGTGTCCTTTTCTGCCACATCCTCCTGCTTGTGCTTGCAGAATGTGTTTGTTGGCCCGGGGGAGGTTTAGACAGGGTCAACGGTTTTTCTACTATCTTTATCTCAAATCTAGGTGGGGGAGAATGCCAAATGGTCTCCTGTTTGACGTATACAAGGCTATTTGGTTTAGTGACCTCTGTGGCCTTGCGGAGCTATTTGACAGGGGGAGGGTTTCTCACAGTGGCCAGTACACTAAAATACCAACTCCTTTCCTGATTACCTCAATATAGTCTTGAGGGGTCATTGATTATCTTAAAGTCAGCCATCTGTTTCTGGGGAGTCAACCTGCCTCTACCCTCTGTAGGCCTGGTGGTAACGGACACCATTTCTCCTGGAGCCCCGGTCGCTCCTTTACAGTTTACCAACAGCATTTTCGTCCAGTATCATTTTGTACAGTTGCTATGTTCATGTTTTCATTTAGAAATATACGACAATATTTCTTGATATATCACATCGAGATATGTAAGAAACCAACGTGATGCGATCAGTTATTTAGCTACTGTGATACCCGATAAAACCAATCTCTTTAGTTGTGGATTCACTGCAAACTCAAAAACATCATTCAATAGTAATACCGAGGGGTGTACAGGTATATTCCAAGATACGAGTATTGATAATTGTTGGGACACATCTTTCCAGAATGCCTTAACTGGTGGGCAGTCCCAATACATGTGCATAAATGTTCCTTCGTCCCCATTTGTACATTGGGAGCATTTGGAGTCTTGTTTAAGCCCCATTTTGCACAGCCTTATAGGAGTCAAGTATGTCCTGTGAATATAGTTCAGATTGATTTGTTGATGATCCGGGTTCCTTGATGTAAGTCGGACATTTGCCCAGGCTCCTTGCCAATCAAAGTCATTTTCCAGGTCTGGTATATCCCTCCTCCAGACAGTGTCTAGTTGAAGGGTTTCATACGAGGACGTTAGTAATTGATAATAAAAACCTGATACAAAACCTCCCAATGTTTCTCTTTCATAGAAAAATTTGTGGTATCTGTGGTGTTCAATTGGTATGAGTAATGGAACACCGTGAGACCTCAGACAAAGTCGTAACTGTATGTAAAAAAGCCATGTGGACTCGGTGAGGTTAAACTTTGTGCATATTTTGACATAACTACAGAGGCCCTTGTTATTAAAAATATCCCCTAATGAGTGTATGCCTTGCTCTTCCCATATAGGGAATCTTATAGGGCGTTTTCGCATTAAGAGTGCATTGTTATTGAATATGGGAGTGTGATTATGCCATTCTTGAGGGTTAGGATATTTCTTTTGTGTTTCCCGCCATGTTCTGATTGCATGGGTAATTATTGGGCCAAATTCTCGCTCACAATGCTTGATTGAAAGTTTAGTGTGTGCTATGTCTTTTAGTCTCTGTGGGGCTACTATGTTTTCTTCTAATTCTCTCCAAGATACCAAAGCCTGGGGGTCAAACCATATCTTCAGTGGTCTTAATGTGAAGGCCTTAAAATATTGTAAAAAATCTGGAACTGCCATGCCACCGTCTGCTTTATTTCTCTGTGCGGTGGATCTTTTTATGCGAGGTGGTTTGTTATTCCAAATAAATTTGTATGTGGAGGTTTGTAATCTTTTCCAGTAGCCCTCTGGAGGAGGTAACGGAAGCATTGAGCTGAAGAAATTGATTCTTGGTAATACATCCATCTTAACTATTGATACCCTTGCCTGTACTGAGTTTTTAAGTTTTGCCCACCTGTCCAGGTCGTCTTTGATTTTGTTCTGTATTTTTGTGTAATTGTGCTTCACCGTTTGTCTTATGGTGGGAAATATTTCCACTCCCAAGCATCTAAAATGTTTGACCATGGGTATCGCACCTGGGAGGGTTGTGTCTTTTTTTGCACTGATGTTAAGAGGAAGAAAAGCCGACTTAGGCCAATTTATTTTAAATCCCGATAAATCACCAAAGTTCTCTATCAACTTGAGTATATGCGGCAATGTGTTGTTGGGGTTTTGCATGAACAATATTACGTCGTCCGCATATAAACTAATTTTATGTTGTGTGCCCTTGATTACTATTGGTTCTATGTGTTGGGATTGTCTTATAAATTGTGCTAAAGGTTCTAATGATAGATCGAATAGTCCGGGACTAAGAGGGCAACCCTGACTGGCTGAACGTGATACCGGAAAGATATCGGAGATGAATGTGCCTGTTGTAATCCTGGCCGATGGGTCCTTGTATAGTACTTTAATCATATCAATGAATCCTTTTCCTAACCCCATCCTTTCTAATACTGCCCATAGAAACGACCATTCCAACCTGTCAAATGCTTTCATAGCATCCAGGGATAGCATCGCCTTAGGTGTGGTGTCCTCTTTGTCTGCGTCTAGTACGTGCAGTATTCGCCTTATGTTATCATTGATCAGGCGACCTTTTATGAAGCCTGTTTGGTCCGGGTGAACTAAAGACGTCATATGCTTTTGCAATCTGATGGCTAATATCTTAGAGTACAGTTTGACATCGGTTCCGAGGAGGCTTAAAGGTCGGTAACTACCGCACTCAGTGGGGTCTTTGTCTTTTTTGTGAAGAACTGAAATGAGTGCGATATTTTGGTGTTTATGGAAGCTTCCCTCTTTGACTGAGTATAAGATCATATTTAGTAATAAGGGTCCAAATATGTCCCAGCAAGAAATGTACATTTCTGATGGGATACCGTCAATTCCGGGAGCCTTGCCGTTTTTCATTCCGGATATGGCCTTCTTGAGTTCTTCTAATGTGATCGGTGCTTCTAACTGTTTAGCGTCGTCCTCCGAAAGTTTAGGGAGAGTAATTTGATTAAGATATGTGTCTAATTTGTCTTGATCAAAGGCCGTCTCTGAATTATACAAATCGGAGTAGAATTCTTTGAATGTATCGTTTATTATTTCGGGTTCTGTTACTAGAGCTTGTTGTTTCCTAATGGCAGTTATATCTGCAAATTTTGCATTAACTCTTAGTCGCATGGCTAATAGGTGACTAGGTTTAGATCCTTGGAAGTACTGCTGTTGTCTTGTGCTGCGTATTTGTAGTTCCGATTTTTGTCTGTATATTGCTTTGATCTCTGTCTTTAGAATGTTAACTTGGTTTTCTAGTCTAGTAGAGTTGTTGTATTTTAAAGAATTAAAAAGAGTTGAGTAAAGCGTTTCCATTTCAGACAGCTTTGTGCCTTGATTTTTGCGCAATATGGAGGAAAATCTATCCGTGAAATCCTTGATCATACTCTTTACCGACATCCATAATATTCTGGGATCTTGCACCGAGTTTGCATTATCCCGTAGGAATATTGTGAGAGCTTCTTTAATTTGTGTAATGAATTCCTTGTTGTTAAGCAGCATAGAATTAAAACGCCATCTTGGGGCCCGGGAAGATAGTGTACCAAATGTTGCTTTCAGGATTAAGTAGCAGTGATCTGATAACGCATTGGGTGTCATTTCCACTTCATATTTATCAAATATTCTCGGGGATGCAAAGACGTAATCAATTCTGGATAGTGTGTTGTGTCTCGCCGAACGACAGGAGTACTTGCGGGTCATGGGATTAAGTGAACGCCATAAATCAATTACCCCTGTTGATTTTGACCAATCTTTTAATGCTTTAGATGAATTTTTTTGTTCGCTGGAAAAGGTAAGGTAAGTTTTGTCCATCCTTGGGTTCCAAATGGCATTAAAATCCGCACCTATTATATATGAGTACTCGGGATGGTTTAACATTTCTCCGGTTAGTGAAGTAAAGAAACCCACTTCGTACAAATTTGGGGCATATACCGCTGCCAACGCAATTTTCCTGTTATTGTGTATAATCCTAGCTATAGTTATGCGCCCCTCAGCATCCGACCATACCCCTTTCAATTCGATATTTAATTTGCGTCTGACGACTATGGCTACCCCTCTAGTTCTCGTAACAAAAGATGACTAATATTATGGTATATGTTATCCACTAACGTATTTATGTCTTCCTCTAAAATGTGCGTTTCGCTTAATAGAGCCACGTCCACATGTTCTTTTTTCATCAGTGTGAGCACGCTTTTGCGTTTGTGTTGTTTGTTTATCCCACCGGTGTTCCATACCATTATATTCAAACTAGCCATAATCTATGCATGTTTTTGTGTAGTTTTTGGTAATGCTTCTGGAGTGCGAAGCTACAATAGATGTACATCCAATTAGTGAGGTCCCGTTGAGAGCTGAGCTTAAAAACATATATATATACAAATAAAAATCCCCTATTTTCCCCTCACCCAGAAAGTCGTACAGGCCTGTGTTCCAAAAACACATCCTCCGTGATTGACTTTCTCCCATAGTCCGCCGGATTGCCCAAAATGAGCATTGTAATCTTAATCTTCCTATGCTAATTGCCATAGGATCTAACATTTCCATTCTATTGCAATAGAATGTCGCTTTTGGTCTTGCACCTTCCCTTACTGTAATGAAGTATTGTGATAAATGACAAAAAATAAAAAATTAAAAAAGAGAACAAACTTTCATCGACATATTCATTTGAACCCTCCACTAACGTGTGGGAAAAAAGGAAAAAAGGAAAAGATTGTAGAGCAATATTGACACCTTAATGTGAAGAACAGTGGAAAAGAACAATGTAAGGTAAAATATATATAAAAAATAGAGTAATGAGAAGAAAAAATTAAATAAAATAAAAATTAAAGGAAAGATATAGATAAGGAATGAGAGATCGAATAATTATCAACGTGGAGAAGCCACTAGAACCGAATTAACAGATTAGATAAGATAGATAAGCAGAGCCTTTTAGAGCTTCAATGTGCCAGTCACCATCAATGGAGTGATTACTTAAATTGTTAGAATAACCTTGTAGTGTTCATACGTTTAGGTGTGGTTAATTTTTTAAGTATTATTAAGGACAGATTGAACTTCATTCAATTGATTATCTCTATGTGTATACACACCGGATGTTTATTGTTAGAGTTGTAGGCCTTCGTTGTCATGGTGCCTTATATTCTAGAAGGTTGTAGAGTATACTAGTGCAATAGACTATTTTTATGTTCCAGAATGATCTAAGAGACCCAGGGCATTTGAGCGATAAACCCAGAATATTCCAGATAGATCTTTTTGCAATGATATGTATTTGTCTCCCCAGAGACCAGAGTCTGAAATTATAATGTATTACGAATCGTATTATACACAGTACACATTGTTATAGACGGCTTGCATATCGTCTTCTACCTTGATGAACACAATAAAGTCATTCTAACACTGGTATACATTGAGAAAGAGGCTTATCTGTTTCCGGCATTGTCGTCCTGCCTTGGGTTATTAGCTCCATTTCGCTTCAGAAAATCCTCAGCTTCTTTAGGTGTGTATACACCAGACCTGAGGCCGTCACTGCCCACGAATGATAACAGCGCCGGGTATGATAACCTTGGCTTGTGACCAGATTTGAACAGCTTTTGCATCACCTCCTTGTATGGTAGACGTCGAATGATGGCTTCTTTGCTCAAATCTTCGTAGATAAATATTGGTTTATCACCATAATTCAGATTCCCACGTTGGATGCGAGCAAATTTGATGATGTCATCCCTTGTTGTAGTCTTCCGCAGAGTGACAATGATGACTCTTGGCCCGATGCTTCTATTCCCCCGAGAACCGATTCTGTAAACATGGTCCACTTCTGGCACTGTGTTTGGATCGTTGTTACCCAAAATCGTTGATAGCACTGTTGGAAAGTTGGCATCTTCGCAGTTTACTGTTTCATCAAGCCCCACAATGCGGATGTTATTCCGCCTGTGGTAGCGTTGGGATTCTAGTAGCCTCTCCGTCGCTTCGTTTTTAAGCACTTGTATTTCCCTCCGGTATTCTTCTTTCACACTTTCTATTTCTTTTTCCATCTCTGTCATGCCACCTTGTAATTTCTGTCACCGTATTCTCCACTGACGTGATTCGCTTTGACTGTGCATCGATCGCTTTCTTGACTTCTTCTAATTTCTCATCGATGCGATCGAATTTAGCATCGATGCGATCGAATTTAGCATCGACGTTTGCCTCGAGCGCCTTGATGTGTGTAATCTGTTCTTTCATCAGGTTAGACTGTTCTACCATCAGGTTAGTCAGTGTGTTGAAATCGGGTGGAGTGGTAGTACTGCTTGCTTCAATTGGCGGCATAGATGCAGTGACGGTGACGGTGGAATCTTTTGCTATTGGTATTCTTTTATCCAGATATTTGGCTGCTCTCTCTTTCACGGAGCTTGATTCTGTCCCTTCTGTTATGTTGGTATCTATTAACTCTCTTTCGGGGACCGTAATCGATGGTCCCGGTAAATTTTCCTCTTCATTCTCCTCTTCGGAGCTTGTCGCCGTCGGCTCAGAACCAGCGTCGGTTAGGACGCGTCTTCTTTGTTTTATTACGTCCTGCGCCGCTGAAGTTACCGTAGTTTGTTTCCCTACCGTCCTTCTACCTTTAACAATTTTGTCTTTTGATATGGTTAGTAGAGGGTCTCATCAATACATACGATGTGGTCTATTCTCTTTCTTTACTGTCCAAATAATGTTTTTAAACGAAATTAGCGTTGGTGGGAGCGGAGCAATTGCAAAATGCGTGCACTACATATTGTACTAAAACCGGAAGTCTCAGTGTACAGTACATATTAACACTTTGTGTGGATTCCCCATTGTGGGATTGTTACATATATATTGTTGGCCTTTAGGCCATTTTTGCCACTGTTTCCCCGTGGGAACTTTATACTGTGTTGGCCCTTGCCAACACTTGTGTCAACTTAATTATAATTATCTTGTTTGTTCTCCCCATACCCTTCTCCCTGTTTGTTAATTGTTTGTGGGTTGTTTTTTCCCTTTGTTATATATATTCATACTACAGGTGGAGGTTTGAATTCCTGACACAGAACAATAAATATAATTTACTATTTGAAGGCGCATTTGTGTTTCCTACCTGCCCGGGACTGTTTTAAAAGCATCTACTGAGAGGGGCTGTTTTTTGTTCATGTGCAGCCTGCTTCAGTTTCTATTCTATGTGGTCATCAGACCTTTGTACATGACATAAGCTGACTATCAGCCCCAAGCCATTGCAGTTCAGACACGGACGATACTGCCACCTGGTGATAGTCGATCAGAATGCAGTTCTAATGTGTGGGGACGTGCCTAAATGTCTGTAGAGCGGGGGTCAAAGTAAAAAGATCAAACGATCCAAAAACTACTTTTTACGTTTTTGGCACAGACTGTGTTAAAGGCGCGTATGAACAAATGTGTGGGTGTATAGTTGTGTACAGTTAAGTATTCTAGCTATTTCACATAATAATTGTATATTGGAGCTTGTCTGTGTGTGTGCTAGTCCAATTCTTTAGTCCTTTGACATGTTTACTTGTAATGTTATATGTTATGATGTAAGTATTATGTCTCTGTGTCTGTGTGTGTGTACTAGTCCTTTGGCCTGTTTACTGTTAATGTCATGTCATGATGTAAGTATTATGTCTGTGGGGCGAATTCACAAAGAATGGATTGTGCCCGCTAATAGCACCCTTAACTACGTGTGATTTGCGCCTGATATCTTTGTGGGATCCCCACAATGCATTGGGGTTTGAAATTTGAATTGACGCGCGGTACACGGTATACACATACACGGTACACACACACGGTGTGTGTGTGTGTGTGTGTGTGTGTGTGTGTGTGTGTGTGTGTGTGTGTGTGTGTGTGTGTGTGTGTGTGTCTGTGTGTGTGTGTGTGTGTGTGTGTGTGTGTGTGTGTGTGTGTGTGTGTGTGTGTGTGTGTGTGTGTGTGTGTGTGTGTGTGTGTGTGTGTGTGTGTGTGTGTGTGTGTGTGTGTGTGTGTGTGACTGTGTATATATATACTTTTTAATCTGGGACATACTTTCATTTCAACAGCTGGAAAGAGACATCCTGTAATGCCTTATATACTGAATGTTGAATGTCCTTACTTTTAGCTCTTCTGCAAAGACTTCTTACAAATCAAGAAGTGATGATGGATGCTACAGTATATTGTATGTAGAGGTGCATGTGGACTAAATTAGAGGTCCTAGATATGCAAAATAATATTAAGAATAACTGGCCTAGACTATATCTACTAACGTATTATAGTATAGCTACATTTTTCAATATTCAAAATTCTCTCTCGCTCTCTCTCTCTAGGTTCATGGCCACTAATGACTTGATGCTAGAGCTTCAGAAGGACAGTATTAAGCTGGATGAGGAAGGTCTTGGCCATGCTGCGATGGCTCCTAAAGGACAAGAACGGAGAGGTGCAGAACCTGGCTGTCAAATGGTTTGTAATGCTACAGTATATTGTATGTAGATGTGCATGTGGACTAAATTAGAGGTCCTAGATATGCAAAATATATTGAGAATCACTGGCCTAGACTATATCTACTAACGTGTTATAGTATAGCTACATTTTTCAATATTCAGATTATGTGATCACAGTACAACTAGCCTATGTGTGCCTACCTGGCCCATATTTCTTGACATGCAAATGGGCAAGCACAACCAATATTTGTGTGTGTGTGTGTGTGTGTGTGTGTGTGTGTGTGTGTGTGTGTGTGTGTGTGTGTGTGTGTGTGTGTGTGTGTGTGTGTGTGTGAGTGTGAGTGTGAGTGTGAGTGTGAGTGTGTGTGTGTGTGTGTGTGTGTGTGTGTGTGTGTGTGTGAGAGTGCGAGTAATTCGAACCTGCAGTCTGCAGGCATAATGTCTGCAGCACAAATCCCCCCCCCCACCCCATTAAAGAACATTTCTGTTCCATTCTTATTTAAAATTTTTCTTTTAGGGTCCGTGAGACGCAATGGGAGCAGTAAAAGTGCATCTGATGCAGACATAGACAAATACATCAAAAGGTGGCTGCAGCTTGCATCAGACAGAGATGGAGGAAGGAGAGAGCGGATCATTCTTAGTAAGTTGTAGTCTGTCACATATACTTACTGAATGTTGAAGTCATTAAAACTACAGGACATCTACTTTGTGCATGACCAGTCCCGGCGCCATGGGCGGGCATTAGGGGGCCGGGCCCGCCCACTGAGTCAGCTGTGCCCACCCTGGTAAAAAAAAGAATTAAATTTTTTTTTTTTTTTTGTCAATCAAAGTCAACTATCCAAATCCTTAGTCGGGGATAGCCCTAGTGGCAGTGTTTTAAGAAGATTTCACTCTGTCCCCAAACACCGCTTGCCTCTCTACTTATGATGGTGAGTAGCCTGTGGGGGAATTTTGTTTGCTTTTTTATGCACCTTATTTTTGTCAGTTCAGTTCAGTTTGTCAGTGAATTCAGAAGTGTTGAATAAATGGAGACTTTTCAAAGATATAGAATAGAATAGAAATGTATTATCCTGAGGGAAATTTGACACGGCAAATCACTCAACATTAAACATTTAGACAGAACAATATTCAAATGTGTTTTTTTTAGAAGGAATAGTCTGTAATTACCACCATAGGTAGACAAAATGTGAAACTGATCATATTCATGCTTACCGTCTTCTCCAGAGAGAGACAAGAAGATATATACCAGTCTCCTCTCTGTGTGTTGAGTAGAAATCTATCTGACTTAGCACAATGAATGGAAGCGGACATGACTGGGTAGCCTTCGGGAGAGGTGTTAGTTGGACAATGCTACCCAGTCATGCCCGCTTCCATTCATTGTGCTAAGCTAGGCTAACATGCAGCCAGATAGCTTTCTACTCAACGCACAGAGAGGAGACTGGTATCTATCTTCTTGTCTCTCTCTAGAGAAGACGCTAAGCTAATTTCCCAAAATGTTGGAGTTTTCCTTTAAGTGATAGTATGGGTACCGTCTCAAAATCATACTCAAGTAAAAGTCAGAGTATCTGGCTAAAAACACACTTGAGTAAAAGTCAAAGTTTCTACTTTGAAAGATCCCCGCTTTCTAATCTTGCACAAGGACCAATCAGCAAACCTAATACTACTTGAGTAAAGTACAAATCCCCAAAAACAGTACTTAAGTATTGTAACGAAGTACAATTAGTCAAGTACTTTACACACATTATGCCTGCAGACTGCAGGTTCGAATTACTCGCACTCTCACACACACACACACACACACACACACACACACACACACACACACACACACACACACACACACACACACACACACACACACACACACACACACACACACACACACACACACACACACACACACAGCAAGCCCAGACACATTTAATAGCTTTCAAATGAACAACGGCACAGAGCTGGCATGTCTGACATACGCTGATAAAATTGTATACATGTCGGTCACAGTCATGGAGGCTCCAAACATAAACGACAGTCATGGAGGCTCCAAACATAAACGTATGTGTTTCTTGGCTTCGTAAAAAAACTCAGCTCTCGCAGTGGAACACTCTAGATTTTGCACTGGGCTGAGACGGCACTGTGGTAGAAAGCAGGAGAGAGGAAGAGGGAGAGAGAGGAGGAGGAGCAGGTTGTAGGGAGGGAGAGCAGAGAGAGGGAGAGAGAGGAGGAGGAGCAGGTTATAGGGAGGGAGAGCAGAGAGAGAGAGAGAGGAGGAGCAGGTTTAGGGAGGGAGAGCAGAGAGAGAGAGAGGAGGAGCAGGTTATAGGGAGGAGAGCAAGAGAGAGGGAGAGCAGAGGAGGAGGAGCAGGTTATAGGGAGGGAGAGCAGAGAGAGGGAGAGAGAGGAGGAGGAGCAGGTTATAGGGAGGGAGAGCAGAGAGAGGGAGAGAGAGAGGAGGAGGAGCAGGTTATAGGGAGGGAGAGCAGAGAGAGAGAGGAGGAGCAGGTTATAGGGAGGGAGAGCAGAGAGAGGGAGAGAGAGGAGGAGGAGCAGGTTATAGGGAGGGAGAGCAGAGAGAGAGAGAGAGAGAGAGAGGAGGAGGAGGTTGTAGGGAGGGAGAGCAGAGAGAGAGAGAGAGAGAGAGAGGAGGAGCAGGTTATAGGGAGGGAGAGCAGAGAGAGAGAGAGGAGGAGGAGCAGGTTAAGGGAGGGAGAGCAGAGAGAGAGGAGAGGAGCAGGTTATAGGGAGGGAGAGCAGAGAGAGAGAGAGGAGGAGCAGGTTATAGGGAGGGAGAGCAGAGAGAGAGAGAGAGAGAGAGAGAGAGAGAGAGAGAGGAGGAGGTTGTAGGGAGGGAGAGCAGAGAGAGAGAGAGA